>NC_137272.1:16416060-17006060 GCF_053477335.1 Acartia tonsa | reverse complement strand
TAGAATAAAAGATGATAGAAACCAACTTATGATGACATTTGAAATGTTGGTGGTGAAATATTTGGATAAAACTAGATAAGGAGGTTAAATTGAAATTTGGTTTGTGTGCCTCTTTCAGGGAGGGAGAGGACATTGGGCTGTTTATTACACTAGTCCCCAAAGTTTTGTAATAACATTTTCTTTTTCATTGGCTTATCAACTTTGGGAACTTTTATTGGATTTTGATTGGTTGGTTCATTAAAATGAGTATTTAAACGTTTCGACCCGTATTTGTAGTCAACAGCAGGGTTGATTTTGTGTATCGTTGTTGGGGATTTACATTATTTGCCATTGTCTTGTTCCTTAAGATCCCTGAGTTAATGTGTGTGTGCCTCTTTGCACTTTTTGGTTTGTTCAGGGAAATAGGAATAGATAGGTGCAGCATTGCATAGTTTTATTGTCAATATCACATCTGCATTTCCAGGGGCGTCCAAGCTTTTTTATTTGGGGGGAGGGTAAAATTTTGAAAATAAAAATTTTGGGGGGGTAATTTTTATTTCATAGAGGCATTTTTTTTATTTGGGGGGGGGGTAATCACCCCTTTACCCTCCCCCCCCCCCCCTTGGCCGTCTATGTTTCTTCAATTTTGTTATGCTAAAAAACTCGACTCTTTTGCACTTTTAAAAGTGAAGCTTTTCTATAATTAGGGTCGGTTTATGCGTCCGTAACGGTTAGCTGTTATCGTCAATTTAAGTTTGTTAGAAGTGTCTTGACGATTTCAATTTTTTGCAAGATATTTCCTGTTAGATTTCAACTACCAACTTATGTAGGATATAATTATCCCCTTGTTCTGATTTTTGCAATAAAGATTTCTAGAATAATTAGGCACTATGTTACAAAAGAAGCATTTGTAATGCGTTTGTAATTTATATTTACCAAATAATACCTCTGAAACTTGTAATTTTTACTGTTGGTGAAAAAATATGAATTAAAAGATAAATGAGATTGGGTTCTTTTTAAGTTTTAAATATTTTTTATGAAATATATGAAAAAAAACTTTAATCAAATCAATAAAATTAGAGGTTATATTGAATATACCTTTATCCCTTCAGGATATGTACAATAACTCAAACATAAAATTAAAGAAAACCATACAATTTATATCAGGCATTGGTGTATAAGTAACATGAGTTGTTTCAATGCAGGGACGTCCAAGGGCGAAGGGGTAAATGGATGATTATCCCACCTAAAATTTTTGAAAAAAATATAATTTTACCTCTATCCATATCCACCCCCCCCCCCCTCCCCTCCCAACAAATTAAGCATCTGCAAGCAAATTTAGTTTTAACATTTATAAAGTAGCTTGGCTACTAGCAATTAACTAATAACTATTCCTTTATGCTAGAACATAGAATAATCAACTTTGTGCGATGTTATCTTACAATATAAAAACACCTTATTTTAGTAACGAAGCTACTCTATAACTTAAGTCTTTGTGGAGGAACTCGGAAATCTAAAATAATAAGACGATAGACGATAAATTGATGTACATCCCAAATAAGGATACACAAAATTACCCTTTCCATAGATTACAATTAGCGATTGAAACGCTTGAAAACTCAACGTAATGATCCAACCTATCAAAATTCACTAAAGTTCCAAAGTTGTTAAGCCAAAGAATAAAAACGTTATCATAAAACTTTGGGGACTAATGAAATAAACAGCACATTGTTCCGTCTCTCGAAAATAATTCCTTTTTAATGTCAGAGGTTTAATTTTTCTCAGCTACCAATTTCATAGAAAATAGAAGTATTTGAAGTTTAGAGGAAAACTCATTTTGTTGCATTTTGTAGAACACTTTCTTGTGGTTTTAAATTTTAGATTTTTTTTATGTTCATGAGCTTTGCCACTTATGAATATTGTCATACTTGTTTAGTTGACATCTGATAAGCAATGACTCATCATTATGAATAATACTTAAATCATGTTACCCATTTGATAAGGGTAAACAAAAAAATTTTTAAGGATTAAAAATGGATTTATTTCATTTGTTTAAGCTGCCTTTTCAGCTAACAGTATTTAGCAGCTGCCGCCAAAATAAAAATGTCTACAACAGTAAGCCGGCCATTTATTAGAAAAAAAACAACTTCCAAAGCTTCAGCCAATTTTTAATATTTAAAGCCTTTATTAACTCAAAGAACCACCTGAGGTGAATTCTTTAAAAAAAACTTCTAAAATTTTAGCGAGGCAAAATTATCCCCTCTAAATTTTTAGTTTGCTTCACTAATTTTAGTGGGGCAAAAGTTTTTTAAGAATTCACCTCTGGTGTTGTAAA
Source organism: Acartia tonsa (assembly GCF_053477335.1). Classification (NCBI taxonomy): domain Eukaryota; kingdom Metazoa; phylum Arthropoda; class Copepoda; order Calanoida; family Acartiidae; genus Acartia; species Acartia tonsa. The sequence continues at coordinate 17,003,746 of NC_137272.1, read as the reverse complement.
TTAATAAAAATGACAACAGCCAAGAGTATATTTTTATAGCATGACTAACAGACCGACGGGCAAAGTAAATTACGTAATGGATGCTCATTAGTGTATGGAATCTTCGCAAAAAAACAGCCGTCTATATCTAATATGGGGTGAGAAAGTCAAATTCACCTCGTTACGGACTGACTGCCTGACGGACGGACGGACAGACAAAGTGAATTATAGAGTATGTACACAGGAACCTATGGTTCATCTTTATAATGTTGCAGCACTGTTAAAAAGTTCATATCTATAATACAAAGTAGCTTGATTACTGTCTGTCTGTCCGTCCGTCCGTCTGAAGCTTAAGATCTCGGTAACCACTGAACCGATGGGATTCTACTCTTCAGGGAATGTACTTACTGGTCCTGTGGTGGTTTTAGGCTATTTTCTTGGGGGGTAGGACACCCCCAATCCCCCCAAAAACAAAAAAATCCCCTCTCATTTTTTTGCTAAAGATTATTTCCTTGGTCCTTTTACGAATTTCGCCTTAATTATTTTTTTGTTCACCTCTTAAGGCAAATCCCTGGTTCATATAAAAGTAAGAGGATGTTCGTCTGTCTGTGTCTAAGGATTTCGCTAACCGATGTAAGATATGCTTCTCCTTTAAAATCAAGCTTTGCTTTGGTCCAGGTAAGGTTCATGACTATTTTTTGTGAGAGTTCCTCTACCCTCTTATAGGAGAATCGGGATCCCACCTAAATTTTTAAAAGCGAAGCTTTTTTATAATTAGGGTCGGTCTGTCCGTACGTCCGCCCGTCTGTAACGGAAAGCTTATTTCATTAATTTAGGCATGTTAGAATTGTCCTATCGATTTCAAACTTTGCATGGTGTTTCCAGTAGTAGTTGGGTACGATTTAGAAATCGTAGCAACTCTATAATCATTACCAGAATGTCCGTACGTCCATTTTAAACATGTTGATTTTTTTACTTTTTTAACAACAAATTTTTATGTGATCTAATTATCCAATTAATCTGATTTTTCGTATACTGATTCCTGGGACAACAAAGTACAATATTATAAGCGAAGCAACTCTATAATCAAGTCCTAAAAATGTAAGTATGTCCATAAATATTATCCTGTATCAAGCAGTTTTTCAACAAATTTACTTACAATTTTGCTTCGACTCTTTTACATTTATATTCTGCTTATTCAGTTCTGACAAAATACAAGGGATAATGTCCGTGCTTCGCTTTTATGGATGTTGTCATCCTTGTTTTTAAAATCCTCTAGGGGCGTTGCCGATAATTATAGTTTTCCTTTACGCCATTGTATCCCATTGTATGAAAAAAAATTGCTTTAAAATAAAGATGGTGGGTTTAAATGCCTTTACAGGCCTCGAGTTACTAGTTCATACGAAATCGCAAAAAAAATACAAAAAAAAATTCTAAAGTCCCGGTAGGCTGGTCTACTTTATGGCTTACTGATTTTCTCTGTCTAAAGTGTGTTGAAACTTTTTCTTTTAAAGACTACAATATAAAGTAAGGGCCTCTAAAGGCCTCTAGGGGCGTAGCCGCTAGAATATTGTTAAGTGGTAACTTGTTTTTCAAATCCTTGAACCTAAAGACGTCATAAATCTGGATTTTACTGCATAGATTTAAACAAATAATGCAATGATTTAGAGAGTTGCTACGTGAACTTTATCATTGCAATAAAAACTTTCGTAGATTTTGACGCAACCCTTAGGGTGCATTTTTTAAATGGATATAATAAACGTGGATGTTTGACATGGTATATTTTTTATTAGAATTTAGGTTGCTACTTTAGTCCTTATTTATTGGTCAGTACTTTCTTTCAGTAGGAGGGGAAGAATGGGGTAAAAAGGGTAGATGGGGGTATCGTTATATTAGCCAGCTAGAACAACTTTCTTATTAGAGTAAGGCGAAAATGTGATGCAACATCCAATTAATCATATATCGATTATATTTTATTTCAGTTATTTACTCTGTGGTATGCATCATAACCGCATAACGCATCCGCTCGTTGTCGGGAAGGTATTAGGTTCTAAACTCGGAACGACACCGCGTCATAACCAAAGACGTTAAAAGTGCTTCCTACTGCGGATGCTATGTCAGGTGCGCGACATAAATAGTAGGAGTAGGGAGAATGCCTTGGCCAACCAAATTTGTCATATACTCTTCTAATCATTTAACACCTCCTTTTATCAGGGATCTTATGGGAATGGGATAAGACAATGGCCCAAAAATTTATGTACATTCCCAATGATAAACAAAATTATCCCTCTAGCAGATTAAAGTTAGTGGCTGAATGTTTGGACACTCAACTTAATTCAATAAAAGTCCCCAAAGTTGTTACGCCAACGAATAAGAAAACTTTATTGTAACACAGCCCATTGTTCCCATCCTCCATGTATTTAAAAAAATATGTTTTGTGTCTTTTTTAGACTTTGAAACACAATGTTGATTTGATAATATGTAAAATACCTCGACAAAGGCGGACAGATCAAAATTTTCATCTTGATTCCCTCCCTAATTCTGGTTTTGGTTGTATTTATCCCAAACCCTCGAAATTTTCTCAATTAAAATCTTAATCCGGGTTCAGAATTGCCATCTATTGGGACAATTATTATTAAAAAGTAATAGGATGTCTATTTGAAGCATAAGATCTTGCTAACCGCTGAACCGATGTGGTTCTGCTTTACAGTGAAGCTCCCTACAATTCCAGGGACTCTTCACCCTTCCAAAAGGATTATTTGCCTCTGAAAAGCCCGCCCCCACATATTTTTTACCTTGATTTTTTAATAAAATAAAAAGTGGAGGGTCGACCGTAACAAATGTCCCAAATGGCCTCTAGGGGCGTAGCTACTAGTTTTTGAAAATTTTAACACAAAGTTTCTACTTGATTGCTTGGATTTCTATTGTTTTTTTCAGTTTAGCTTCAAAATGATTAATATTTGCTGGATTAGAACCGGTTCTCCACCATACTGAAAAATCGTGTATAGCATCAAATTACAAACAATTACTTCTGCCTCTCGCGTCTAACAAAACTGGTTTTAATCTTATAAATTTTCATTAATATATATCCGCAGAAAGATGCAAAAATAACTAATTTTTTTCTTTTTCTAAATACGGTTCCCTCTCAACGATAACGATAACGAATTGCAATAACCAGTTATCGTCGTGTGACGTCATACTGACGTTAAATGCGACCCCCACCCCCCTCTCAATGATCACCATAAATTAATTATACATTTTTATCCGGGATCTTAAGGGCTAAGACAATGGGCGTTTAATTCCCAATGATTATAAATAATATTAATATCTGTATATTGATTATTGATTAAAAAGTTTGAGGGGAAAAAATCAGTAAAAGTACCCATAGTTTTTATGGATGTTGCTTTCGAGTATTTATTGTTCACTGTGTACTTATATTGTGTATGTATAATGAAGAAGTTTATTATTAAAACAAGGATGGCAACATCCATAAAAGCGTAGGCCTATCGAGCAATAACACTTGTATAGTGTCAGAACTGAATAGGTAGACTTAATAATTCATTAGACTAAACCTACAAAGAAGATGTTTAATACGGACATGCTTACATTTTGCAGGGATCTAAAGAGATAAGACAAATGCCGATATATTGGTGTACATACATCCCCAATAATAATAAACAAAATTACCCATTTTTAAAATTAGTGGTTGAAGCGTTTGAACACATAAATTAATAAACCAGCCAATCAAAATTTAAGCAAAAGTCACCCGAGTTGGTAAGCCTACGAATATGAAAATAGCATTAAATTAAACCTTTGTGTTTGGTGTAATAAACAGCTAAATATCTCTTCCCTTCCTACATTCTATTAAATTTGTGTAAATATCTTTATATAATAAACAATTTTTGTAATTCTCGCTATAAATAAAATAATAAATGAAATCAATTAAAGGGGTAAATTTACGGCCTACTCCAAGGCTTAATTACTCCTTGCTATGCAATTTTTAAAATATGATTTTATATGTATATTTCATAATCTAAATGTATTGCATTAGTTAATAAATTCTATTCTAATCTATTCTATTTTAGGACTTGTTTTCAAATTCAAAAGTCATTGAGTAGCTTTGATTAATTTTCATGCATTTAAAAGATGATTTATTATGAAATATATCAAAATGGCCTTGTTAATCAAATTATGTATTCTCAAGGAAGCGAGGGGACTCTAAATAATAATCGTACCCAAAGTTTTTTTTAACCATAGTGTCTTATTTGTTGGGTCTAAAACTTTGGGAACTTTTATTAGATTTTTTATTAGTTGGTTCAGATTTTGTAGTTTCCAAACTTTTCAACCAATAATTTTGAGTTTATTGGGTTTTACAAACTTGCTGTATGCGAATTCTTAAGGGTTAATTTTGTTCATCAACTTATCGTCAATTGTCGACTCCTATCCCTTAAGAACCCTGGTCTTTAGGCATAGTGTAAGTTATTACTCATACCCAAAAGAAAAAAGCAAGCTGTTGTCATAGCAACAACTTTTGGCGTTATTCTCGGGTCCATAATTTTTTTTACAATTTTTAGGTTAGGTTAGGCAAGCCATGGGGCCTAGGTCATTATTTTGTAGACCGGGGGTGGAGGATTCTACCCAACTTATCGACAAAATTATCGGTAGTTTCCCTCAATGTGCTGAGTCGAGCAAAGATAATAAACTAAAAATAAGGACTAGGTTATACTGGGTATCGCCCCACAAGGTTTTGGGCACCACAGATATAGGCCCCACAGGGGTTAGAAAAAGAAAAAAAATAAATGATGGGGGAAGGCTTTGTGCTCGCTTGGCACTTTAATTTTAAAGAGATTTTATTTTATCATAAAAGTTAAAACACCAGAGGTGGGTTCTTAAAAAACCTTACCCCACTGAACTTTGGAACACTTGTTTGGAACACTCAATTGCTCCCTTGTTTTCCCATTTTTTTGGAACATCAAATGGGGTAAATGTGATTGTCATTCTTTAAAAAAATCAATTCAGAAAAATAGTGAGGCAATTTAATGTTCCAATTGAGTGTTCCAAAGTAAGGTTTTAAAGTGGGGTAGCCACAATTAAATTTGGAATATTTTTTTTTAATTCAGAGATTTTTTGAATTTTCAAATATCTAAATTAAGCATAAAAAACATGTCTAAAAAACCAAATACCAACAAATTAAATAAAATTTGGCATCCCTGTGTTATATTGTACACATACACAGTTTTTCACATGAGAAGACAATTTTTCTCAGCAATTTGTTCCCTTTTTAAGAGCAATTTTTTTTGGAGTCAATTGTAAGCAGTTAATTTCTTTTACTTTGATTTATTAGTTTTAATTTTTAAAAAAGTAATGTGAGGCTGTCCTAAAGCTTGGGATTTTTTGTCAAGTAATGTTTTGTCCAAAACAGTGTTCTAATGGGGATAATTTTGGCCCACTGAAAAAATCATTTTGGAACATTATAACCAGTGGGGTAAAAGTAAAAGTTAAAGATAATTACCCACCTCAGAAATTTAAATTTTAAACGGTGACAGAAAGGTGTGCAGAGGGTTTATCCAACCCCCTGGTCAAATTAAGGATTGGTGGTGGGAGGGGGGGGGGGATAAACACACTGCTCTACCAAAAACCTTTGCACGTCACTGATTCTATCTATCTATTTATATATCCACATATTCGTTTCTATATATCTATTCAAAGCATTTTATCATACCAAAATACTAAAATATCCCTCAGTAGTACATCCTTATACAATATACAGGTGTTCAAGTCACTTTCAGGTTCCAGGTATGATCCTGCAGGTCCTGATCCTCCAGGTCTTTAGAAATCTTTAAAATGCTCCTGTGGCCGTAATTTTTGACTTAGAGACTTCAAATTTTAAGCTTAAGCTTTTCTTATATGTCTACATAACGTATTAAAATTTCATAAAGATCCGCCGCCGTTTTTCCGCCGACTGCGGCGGCTGGCAGCTGCCAAGTACAGCTGCGGCCGCTGAAATTTATATTTTGATATTTCTAATGTAAAATTTACATAAAGATAAAAATTTTCTGGAAAAAAAATTGTTCTTCTAGCTTCAAAAATAAGAAAATTACAGCCTTTTGAAATTTTTAAGTAAAAAAAGACCTAAAAACAAAGGTTGTTAAATAAACTGGTATAGTAAACAAAAATTGACTTAGACTTATAAAAGGTCGGAAATTTATTCTCAAACAGGGGACTTGCACAAAAAAAATTAGCTCTCTAGCTCTAATAGGAACTGAGATAATAGGGAGGGGGGGGGGGGCGTTGAACGCACCCTATCCCGACCGATTAAGTTGCGGCAAGGGGCCCGACTGTTAAGGGTTAAAGATGTTAGTGGCGCAACCGTTAGAAAACTATAAGGTTAAATTTTGTGTACTATAGATGTACTTTATATAAGTTAAATGATATCTGAAAATGTTATCATGCAACATTATATATTTCAACTAGTTGCTTCGCCTTAACCCCTAGGGAAAAACGGAAATTTCAGAAAAATAGCCAAAAGTCACCTCAAGAAATTTTTAGCGCTTCCCTGGATAGTACAACCAATGCGGACCACTATTTTCCGAGATATTTTGCTTCAGACAAAAACTTTACTACTTTTATGTTTATATCATAGTATATATATCATAGACGTCCAAGCTTTTTATTTTTTTTTTGGGGGGGGGGGGTAAAGTTTTTTTAAGGGGGGGGGTAATTCGCCACTTTACCCCCCCCCCCCCCACCCTTGGACGTCTATGATATATATGTTTCTTCTCGTATTGTGCAGCTTTAAATATAGCCCTAACAATATACAGTGTGTTTTTTTTATGAGAACTTTTTTGAAAGCAATTTTACCATACTTATAGTAATCAGAATTTAATGATTAATGAATTATTTTCTTCGTTTTTTAATGCAATTAATAGAACAACAAAACAATATTTCAGTTTTAATTTAAAAAGTACAGTAAAATCTAAAATTCAAAACTTAGGTGTCAACATCTAAAAATGGTTTTAGCGCATTTTTCTTATGCTCAAATATTCAACCTTTTGCAAGAATGGCTGCCAAACACTTCAAAGTTGAGATATAGAGCTAAAAATGTATACAGATACTATCAAGGACATGTACTAGAACATATCAAAGTCATCAAGGTCATATCTCAACAAAGGAGGGAGTACTGGCCCCCCAAAGTCGACTACAGAAAATTCAATTTTTTTCTTGGCATAAGTAAAATGCGCTAAAACCATTTTTAGATGTTGACACCTAAGTTTTGAATTTTAGATTTTACTGTACTTTTTAAATAAAACTGAAATATTTTTTTTTGGTGTTCTATTAATTGCATTAAAAAACGAAGAAAATAAGCCATTAATCATTAAATTCTGATAAATATAAGTGGGGTAAAATTGCTTTCAAAAAAGTTCTCATAAAAAAAAACACACTGTATAACAGTAAAACACTAAATGATAAATATATCTATAATACAAAGTAGCTTGATGTCTATCCGTTCGTCTGTCTGTCCGCCTGTCCCTTAAGACCTCGGTAACCACTAAACCGATTGGATTCTACTCTTCAGGGAATATACTTACTGTTCCTGAGGTGGTTTAAGGCTATTTTCTTGGTGGTAGAACACCCATAACCCTCCAAAAATATAAAAATCCCACCCTCATTTTTTTAAAATGTGGTGGTTGCAGCACCTTAAGTACTTATTTTTTTTCTTCAAATTACCTCTTGGGGAAAAGTCCCTAAAGGCTAGGGGCAAAGCCGCTAATATTTAAATTAGTATTTAATTTAGTATTTTATTTGATTTTCAACAATTAATGAAACAAAAGTGTATAAGAAATTGTTGCAAAATGCAGGATTTGTTTAGGGACAAACTTAAATTTTGAGAACTTGGTTTTAGAGATGCTTTGCTAATACCTTTTTACCTTGTTATCCTAGGAATAATTATTCCAAAAATCAGATGAATAGTATAATTAAATCAAATAAAAAAATTGTTGTCAAAAGCTAAAATCAGTTAAATAGACGTACGGACTTTCTGTTGACAATTTTAGAGTTGCTGCGCTTTCTAAATTATACCTAACTGTTACAGGAATCTGTTTGCTTAGATTTTAGATTTAGTGCGCATAAAGTATTTACCTAGTACTTTATCTTTATGTTTTATCCAGTTATGTCTTTCATTAAACTTTAATACTTACATTAAATTGTTTGTCAAAAATAAATTGTAATATTTATAAAGCATTTAAATTTACTTTTTAATGATATTTTCAATTTCAGATTTTAACAGAATTTTTTCAGGTAGTTTTGCAATTGATGGGGAGAGGATAGTCAATCCTACACTTTATATTTGATTTTTTTTTTAAATTGGGAGGTATTTTTTCAGGGGTGATTTATCTTGGGAGGTTGGCCTCCCCTGAATTCTAAATAATTTTTCAATTGAAATAAAAAAAGCTTCACCATATTGGCCCAACGCAACGGTTAGTATGTTATTAAGCTACAGATAGCCATACACACACAGACACAGTAGGACATCTAAATACTTTTATTATTGATGAGGATTATCATAGCCAAATTCTAGTATGGAATTTAAACTAAACTATTAAACATATGAAAAACATGGGCTTAGGCTTCCATAATAGGAAATCTCTCAAAGAAGTTGTATCAACTTTTTTTTTTATAGCTAGCCGGTCCTTTTAGTAAGTAGTAGATGTAAAATTTTTCATAGAATTCAGATATGCAATCAGTTTTTTTGTAGACCTCTTATTTTTTAAGTAATTTAAGTTTTAAAAAAAAAAATTAAGTCGATTTTAAGGTACTAAAATGCAACAAAAAAAAGAAAGAAAATGGCCATTATGAACAAAAATAGTAAGATCTTTAATTTGACACCTTACTTTTTCAATTCTGTCAGGTAATTATTGAAAAAATCGATTTTTTTAAACCCACGAGGATAAAAACTTTGAACTCAATTTTATCATTTCACAAGTAAAAAAATATGGGTTCATATATACCTTTAGAATCAGAAAAATATTACGAATCCATTGTAAGCAAAATTGAAAAAAAAAGTTTACAATATAGTATATAAACTACAATAAAAGGAATTATATGAAAATATCATATTATATTGTACAGGCAACGTCTTAACTTTTGAATTGGGTATAAAAATGGGAAGGGGGTATAGAGGGGGTAAAGAGGGGGTAAAAAAGGGAAGACGATAGTGTTGCCAGAACAAAAAATACAATTGGCCATTTTTATATTTTTTTATTTTTTTACTTTTTTTCAATTTTGCTTACAATGGATTCGTAATATTTTTCTGATTCTAAAGGTATATATGAACCCATGTTTTTTATGTCTGTTTGAGAAAATATTTAGGTCTAAAGTTTTTATTAAACCGAGGTTAAAAAAATAGATTTTTTCAATAATTACTCAACAGAATTTTAAAAGTAAGGTGTCAAATTAAAGATCTTACTATTTTTGTTCTTACTGGCCATTTTCTTCTTTTATTTTGTTGCGTTTTAGTACCTTAAAACCGACTTAATTATTTTTTTTAAAAACTTAAATTACTTAAAAAATAAGAGGTCTACAAAAAAACCGATTGCATATCTGAATTCTATGAAAAATTTTACATCTACTACTTACTAAAAGAACCGGCTAGCCATAAAAAAAAAAAGTTGATACACCTTCTTTATGAGGTTTGGCATTCTCTCCATTATTACTGTCTATTCCCTCGTATGTGCGAGGCTGCTGTCCATAACACTTGATTGCAGAACATTTGTCTGGAAGTCCTACCTGTGTATTGTGATGGGTTGTGCTCGACTTTTAATGTCGCGCACCTGACATAGCAGCATTAGGGACCATTTTAACCATACATATATCTAAAAGCAGTGTGCACTACTTTAAATGTCTCTAGTACGACGTGTTGTGTTGTATGAATATTGTAAATAAAATTGGAGGTCGTAGAAAAAACCTCTTTATCATGCAAACACAAATTCCTTTCCTGACTCTAAAACCAGTTTATTCCAACAATTTTGAAATACCAGGTGTTTTTTAAAGAGTGTAGCTTTCTACAATCATTACCAGAAAGTCTGTAGGTCCATTAAAATTATACATAACTTTTTTAACAATAACTTTTTGGAACATTGATTCCTAGACAACAAGGTAAAATATTTGAGCGAAGCATCTCTACAATCAAGTTCTAAAAATGTAATTATGTGCTATAACAGAATTCTGTATCTACCCAATTTTGCAGCAAGTTTAATAGATACAAAACTTATATACCTTTAGATCAATATCATACTTATTAAGTTTTGACACCCAAGTGTTCATGTTTGTGTGTTCTATAGTTTGACTTCAGAGCTTCGCTTTAATGAACGTTTTCGTGTCATCCTTGATTTTAAAAGAGTGCTATAATTAGACGTGCTGGTAGGTTTGCTAATTTGAACCTTCCAATCAAGTTTGTTTAACTTAATTATTAGGACAAATGTGCATAATGTTATAATCAAAACAACTCTATAATCGAGGCTTGAAAATTAAGTGCTTTCCATGTAATCTAGGAACTTAAATATATAAAAAGTGGCTACGGCCCTAGCCACCAAGAATGGATTGGGCGAGGCTAGAAAATAGCCTAAAACCATCAACAAAAACTGCTTTTTTCACTAATAAAAATAATCGAAAATAATTTGTAAAAATTTATTCGTTAAAAAGTACAAAAATATTTAATTGATTCAAATAATATCAATTAGTAGCAAGGCTACTCTATATATTCTTCTTTGTTAAGTTGGTCTGTATTTTCTCTTGTTCTGGATCTTCGCAACTGAGAATTCTGTGATACCTCTCTTAATAAATATTAAAACATTAATATGTAAAAAAATTTAAACTTATCAAAAAATGTTTTTGATATTTTATAATTTTTTAGGTGCTTCAGAACCGATTAATTTCCGCTGGATTAGAACCGGTTTGAAGCCATACTGAAACATCATGTATAGCATCGTATTACAGACATTTTTCCACGAATAATATTTTAAATAAAAATTTTAAGATTAATACCTGTTTTGTTAACCCGGGCCTCCCTCCCCCCCCAGGGCTACCAAAACTGGAATTAATCTTATATTTTTTAATTTATTATCCGGGGAAAGCTGACTATAAAACGATGCGATAAAGAACTATTAATGAATATTTAAAATGTTGCAAAAATCATTTTCTCACCTTTTCCTAGAGGAGCGTTTTCTTTCTCCATTCTTTTTTAATGATGTCTTTCCCATATCCAGAAGGCTTTCAAGTAATGATGCATTATTGCTATTTGTCGTGCTTTCTTTTCTCAATTCTTGCTGAATGTATTCTTCATTTGATGTTCTCTTGGGGCGCGGCTTCGGGATGTATTCCTCATTTGCTTCTAAATTTTCTGGATTAATTTTTCTCTCCTCCCTTCTTCTTCTACGCCTTAATTTTTCTCCATTTACAGCCTGATTACTACTGCTGTCATTGTTGTCAACAGTTTTGGTTTCTTCAGTTTTTGGACGACGGTGCTTTTTCTTTTTTCTAAAATAAAAAAATTGATATATTATTATTTGGATGTTACATCAGATTTTTAAGTTCTCTATCAAATTGGATAAAATACCCACTTTACCCTATCTCCTACTCTTCTAATGGAAGAACGAACTGACCAATAAATGAGTTCCATGTGAGTAACCTAAATTTACGATAATTTTTGCCCTGTCATAATTTTCACGTATAATATATACTTTAATATATCGGTAGAAGCATTTTTTAAAGTAGCGGAACTACTCTATAATTCCAAATGTTCGTCCGTCCGTCTGTCAGCTAGAAGGATATTTTCATTGACATTGCAACATGCCCACATTATGGAGTATGTTTAGGTTTACACATTAATGGCTGCCTGACTGATTTTTAGCAGCTTTTTAACCGCTTTTAACATTTTCATTGATTTCGAAATACCTTTAATGTTTATGGTTGGATTTTCACATTTTTAAGTGATTTTAATTCATGATTTTTTTGTGGTTCGATACTTATGGATGTTGTTATCCTTGCTTTTCCTTCTAATAAATCTATATTTAAATGATTTTTTTAAATTACCTTAGTGGAATTTCACCAAGAATCATATTAAGATCGTGGCTTGAACTATTTTTCTTTCTCATTTCAGATCTTTCATTTAGTTTTGATTTGGATTTATTTCTCTGTTTTGCTTCCTGTTTAAATTTTAATATTTGCAGGGCCTTTTCTCGTGATGTTCTAAATTCTAATGCAAATTCTGATATAGTCTTTAGAACAGCGTTAATTTTGTATTCATTAGCAAAACTTTTGGAAATGCCAAGCCACAGCAGAAAATCTGTAAAACTGTTTCTCATTAGTGTGTTGATTTTTTGTAAAATCATAATTCTTTCAGCGGAATCAGATAGAAATTCCTATATTAATGGATATATTATTAATGAATGTTACACCAGGTCTAATAAAGTGAAAAATCGCAGCGAGCTAAAATTACATTACCCCCCCCCCCCTCCTTCCCTTTACCCCATCCCCTCTCCTTCTACTGGATGAACAAACTTACCAATAAATAAATTACATGTTATCAACCTAAATTGACAATGTTTCCCCTGTCATAACATCCACGTATTCTATATCCATTCCTGTATTTTATTCTTCTGTGGATCAATGTTTGAATTGTCTTCTATTTTTGCTAAACTTTTTTGAAAATTCCATGATCGCTTGCATTCCTCTTCTAATCTGTTTAAAATTTGAGCTAGGTCCTTTAAAACATTTATACATAATTAAATGGATATTGCACCAGAGTTGCGTGTACTATTATAATATAACAATACTATCCATCCCCCAGAGTCTGCCAAAACCTGCGAAATCATTCACAAACACTTTAATCAAGTCCCTGAGGTTTAAAACCCCTAAATATAGAAAATTTGATCAATTGTCCCATTCCTGCCATCCATCCCCTTTACATCATACCCTCCCCTTCTGCTTTAGAACCCACTGACCAATAAACACTGTAATAGCAACTAAATTGACGACAATGTCATAATATCCAGGTATTATGTATAAATTCCTCAAAATCAGTTTTTGATGCTCTTGTCACAGCTCCCAGTTCAGAATAAAGATCACTGATTGAAGGATAACTTTCCAGCAACCAAAAAGTGAGATGGTATAACAGTGAATGCTTGTAAACAGTGTCCTTTACTTCGGGTATTTTAGCCAGATACTCAATTTCAAATCCTTTTGAACTACTGTTATTTAAAAAGTTACCTATTTCCAATATTACGGATAAAATATATAAAAATGTTTTATTTTTCTTCAAAGTTTCTAAACCTTGTTTAAGATCACTAAGTTGTTCTAGAATTTCTTTCTCTAAAATACCAAAATCAAGTTTGAAGGACCATAATCTCAATCTTGCTTCCAATCCAGGTATAGAACTCAGGGTCATTAGAAACTGTTCTGCGGTGCCGAGAGGAAGATCCATGTTGGCTTCTAGCGCTTCTTCAATTTTAGAAATTTCCTCGTCACTTGGTAACATTGTAAGAAGTTTTTCTATTCCCTCTTTGTTAATTATAGAACTATCCATGTTTATTACTGCTTCTTTTATTATTCTAAAAAAAATAACAAATCATTTACATTATTTAATCAAAATAAAAAAAATTGTCTAAACAATTTCTATTCATTTAAAACAAAACAAAAAATCCCAACAAAACGTCATAAAACAATAAAAAAGATAACATTGTATATTTGAAGAAATAATAATTTAGGTATGATAATATCCATAAAAGCGAAGCCTTAAAATCAATAGGAAGGTTAAATGTTGTACATGTAATACATTTGTTTCAAAATTGTACAAATACAGATTCAGTAAAAGGATAAACTGACTTTTAAAGGATTTTATTATGGAGATGCATTGCTTATGATATTTACCTTGATGTATCAATCATTACTTTAAAAATCAGATGAACAGGAAAATCATACACAAAGTTGTTGTCCCAAAAAGTTTTAAAACAGCATGTTTTAAATGGATGTACGGACATTCTGGTATTGATTATAGAGTTGCTATGCTTTCTAAATTGTACCTACAGGAATCATCATGCAAAGGAATCATAGGACAATTCTAACCTGTTTAAATTAACGAAAAGAGCTAACTGTGATGTACGGACGGACGGACCGACCCTAATTATAGAAAAGCTTTGTTTTCAAAAAGATTGTTTTACCTTGGAGGTGGTAGTTTTGTCATTCCAATGTTAATGAAGTTGGATCTCTTATTGTCCAAAACTATTATTTCTTTCATTGGTCCCAGCTGGATCTTGCCCTGCTCTTTGGGAGCAAACTCTTTGGCACGAGATTCAAATAAAAATTCAAGAACTTTATAGTCCACAGAAATGGGAACAATTTCATCCCAAATAGTTTTGTCAATGCCACTCGGTTTATGTTTTAAATCTTTCCAAAAAAGCTTAATAGTTTTCTTTGTTTTTTGATAATCCAAGTCAGCTTTAAAACCATTTTGCTGTTGCTCATTTGATGATGGAATAGGTGGTGGTGCTGGAATAGATGTTGTAGGTTTTGCTGGAGGCAAAGGAGGTGGTGCAGGTATAATATTACTGTTGTCAGGTTTTGTTGCTGCTATACTTGTATTTTCTTCCTTTACAAAAAGATCAGTAAAGTCATAATCATGCAAAAATAGTGGTCTTGTTAGATTTGTTTTTATTTTCTCCCATTGAAGCTCATCTATTTGATCATTTTGATTTATATCACAATGTTCATCTTCTCCATTTTTAATCTTTGAAAAATATGCTTTTTTGATTTTTGCAATAAAGTCAGAAGTTTCTTGCATTTCACTTGATTCTTCATTTAATTCTTCAATTGCATCATTAGTTTGCGTTTCATCACTTGTTTCTTCATTTAATTCTTCAATGTTTATATTATTCATCATCAAAATTCTTTTCAAATCAAACAAATCTATTTCAGGCAAATTGTCATTTTCATCTAGCTCAGAAGTTTTTGCTTGATTTATTCTAAACCTTAATGATTTTTGGCCACTGTGATTTTTTACTCTTAAAGATGTCCGAAGTCTCAGTGATGAATCTTGATATAAAGCACTTATATCTTCCTCGGTTACTTGTAAACCATCTTCTTGCTTTAATGCTACGTTATACAGCTGAATTTCTTCAATTAAACTTGTACAATTTAGTTCATCAACTTTAATTGTAATATTTTCTATTCCCAACTCTTCTAAATAGTCGGTTTGTTCATAAAAAGTAGACTGATCATCTATTTCATATAAAGTTTTGTTCAAGAGAGTAAAAGCAAAGGTGCACAATTCTTCATCTAAATTTTCTACATCACACATATGTTTAGCTATATAGCTCCATGGTTTCTCTTCTTCATGTTCAGAAACTTTCTTTATTGCTTGTATTAGCAAAATGTAATTTGTATCATTATAATCAATAAAAACCAGCAACAATTTTATTGCAGTTTTCACAACTAGCTTACTTGATGAAGAAATTAATGAATACAAAAGTTCTATAGCTTTATTATTTTCAATCACTCCTTTCATACCATCAACATAAAGCATTAACTGTCCTAGTGATCTAAGAACAAAATTTTTTAAATTTTGTTCACTGTTATTTGTTCCTATGTCAACTAAACATTGAAGACCACCTGCTTCGATAAATTCATACACTAGATTAGAATCACTTTGAAAAAAATCTTTTAAAGAAAACAGAATTTGTTTGACATCACTTGCGTTTTCACTTTTCATTTGAGTTATAATTTTTAATGCAAGATTTGTGCTTTCTTCAGGATTTTCCTCAGTCGTATTTTCATTATCTAATGGTAATGTTGTTTCATTAAGAACTTCACTCAAAGATTTTTGATAACCATTTTCTTGAGAGAAAAAATTATCGTTAATTTCAGAATCCTCATGGATATTTTCATCCTCATTTTCATCATCATTTTCACTAGCAGAACTTTCTAAATCATTAATTTTCTTACGCTTTTTCAAAGGCAACTTTGGAATAATGCAAAAAATGTTGTTTTTAATCCAATTTTTGTTAAAATCTTGTTTTCCATTATCATTCAAATTTTTTGATGTTTCACCAGGTGTTTCATCCTCCTCTTCTTCTTCTTCTTCTTCTAAGACATCTAATTCGTTGAGTATAGTCCCTTTTGTGACAATTCCTATTAAGGTGCATTTCATCATATTTTAACAGTAGTTTTTGATAGGTTATTTTCGGTTAGGTTAGGAGATTGCCCGCATGGTTAGGCAATTGAACCCGCAGTATTAGAGCCCTGTGTAGGGGCTAGAAATAGTAGAAAATCTACTGTGAAAATACCACAAAACACACAAAAGGGATGTCACAAAAGGGACTATACCCAATTCATCTTCTTCACTATAATATTCCCACTCTTCATCATCATCCAATTCATCATCTTCTTCCATAGGAGGACTAGGCTGGGCTGCTACAGGTAGCGTACCTGACATATAATTAGATTGATTGGCAGATAGTTATATAGATAAAAAGGGGTTGCAGAGAGGTTCTAATGGAATAATACCTACATACAGGGATACTCAGATAGATAGAGATATATACAAATAGGAAGATATAAAAAGAGATTACATAGGGTTGGGCAGGGGTGGAAGAGGTTCTTATAGATATATATATGGATAGATAGAAATAGTCAACATAGAATAAATAACAAAAGATTATTTATAAAACATCATGTTTAAAGGCATTATAGCAATCTTCAGTTACATAGATTACAAGATAGCTTACATTTAGACTCTGATTATAGAATAGCTGCGTTACAATAGATTTAAACCAGTTTTGCAAGTACCGAGGGGCCAAAGGGGCCTGGGTATTAATTTCATAAACTTTTATTTCAATATTTGAGGAAAATTGTCTGTAGTACATTATTTTTCAGAATGGCTGAGAACTGATTCTAATCAAGCGGATATTAATCGAATTTGAAGCCAAACTTGAAAAAAATTCTACCTGGACCATTTATCTTAACAGCTCTACCAACTCCAGAAGGAACTCCACCCGCTCCAGAATGAGCTCCACTCCCTCCAAAAGGAGCTCCATACCCTCCAGATGAAGCTCCACCCACTCCAAAAGGAGAACCATACCCTCCAGATGAAGCTCCACCCCCTCCAGAAGGAGACCCACCCCCTACAGAAGGAGCTCCATTCCCTCCAGAAGGAGCTCCATTCCCTCCAGAAGGCACTCTACTTCCTCCAAAAGGAGCTCCATACCCTCCATAAGGAGCCCCACCCCCTCCAGAAGAAGCTCCACCCCCTCCAGAAGGAACCCCTCCACTTCCAGAAGGTTCAGGTTCAATTTCATTGATAGCTCCACCCCTTCCTATCGAAGGTTCAGATTTAATTTCACTTTTAGTACACTTATTGCTTATGTTTTCATTCTCACAATTTTCTCTTTCTTTCAATTCAAAATTGTCTTGAGCCTAAAATAAACATATAAACATAAATTATGTATTTTTTGTGCATTTAAATCTATTCACATTTTTCAAGGATGATAACACCCATAAAAGCAAATGAACATTAAACTCTTGTTTCAAAACTTAATATATAGAGCATTAATTTGTTCAAAATTGAAAATAATGTAGTTGCGAAATGCATAAATACAGGATACAATAAAAAAAGATACTTTTATTTTTGGATTACAAAGTTGCCTCGCTTATAATATTGTACCTTGTTGTCCTAGGATCAGTATTCCAAACATCAGATTAATAGGATAATTATATCATTAAAAAGTTGGTGTCAAAAAAATTAATGTTAGCATGTTTTAACTGACACCATGGAAACTGTCCCAATTTTGTATAACTGTTGCGGAACATGTTCCAGTTACGTCATATTTTTCTTTCCTAAAAAAGGGAAGGGGGGAAGAAAATCTCTTCAAAAGAGATGGGGAAAACCCCCTTTTCTCCCATCTCTTTTTTCTTCCCCCTTCCCTTTTTTTCTTTCCCCCTTCCCTTTTCGGGAAAGAAAAATATGACGTAACTGGAACATGTTCCGCAAAATTTATACAAAATTGGGACAGTTTCCATGGTGTCATTTTAACTAGATATTATATGGACTTTCTGGTAACGATTATAGAGTTGCTATGTGTCCTAAACCTGACTGATGTAGGAATCATTATGCAAAGTTTGAAATTCTAACATGTCTAAATTATTGAAAAGAGCTAACTGCTACGGACGGACGGTTTGACCGACCTTAATTTAAAGAAAAGCTTTTCTTTTTTAAAAAAATACCTTGTCTACTGCAGCTGCGATTTTATGTTCATTGCTTTCAAAATTTGTAATATTTCCATTTTTGCAAATTTCAGAATTTTTAACAGAAAAATCTTGTTTTTTATCACTAAAACTTATTTTTCTCTCATTTGTTAATTCTTTTTCTTTTGTAGCTTTATCATCAGCATGTAGAAATTCAGTCTTTACATTTTTAGTTGTGAAACTTTGATCACTTTTTAAATGGTTTTTATCTTCAATTAATTGTTTTTCCTCTTTAACCCAAGGTGCGGATTGAACGTGGGCAGGTTTTTTTTCTAGGGGAGGATTGTTAGCCGCACCCCAACCCCCTGAACTAGGGGTAGTTACCACATGTGTTATTGGGCTTTTATCACGATAAGTTGAAAAAGAGTAAGATTCATTTTTTTCTATTTTTGACGGATTTTTTTCTTTTTCTAATGTTGAAGAATACATACAAGTTTTTTTTACATGATCAAAATAATCAAAGGGATCTTCTTCCTTTTTTGTTCTGTCTTTTAAGTAAAATTCTTCAGTTTGTAAACTTACATCTTTTTTTCTTGGATTTATATATTTTGTTAATCTAATCAGATAGGCTTCTGAATCTCTGCTTATTCTATTATTTATTTCTAGTGTATTTTTTTCACTTGCATGGGTCCCTCGATCCTGCAGAATGGATATATTATTACTTGGATGTTGCACAATATTTTTATGTACTCTTATAAAGTGAAACTTGCACTGGGCTAAAAAAATTAAATTCCCCATCCACCCCCTTTACCCCATCCCAACCTCTCAGACTTGATGAACAAACTGGCCAATAAATAAGTTCCATGTTAACAACCAAAATTGACTACTAATTTTGCCCTGTTATGATATCCACGTACATATTATATCCATTCCTGCAGATATTTACATTTTTCTAAATAATTTGAATCAGTTCTGCTTCTGTCTTGTTCAGAGGGTTTAGGTTTTTCCTCATATAAGTTGACATTATGTTTATGAAGAGTTTTTTCAATTTTTTCAGTAATTTTAAGCGTATTGTCAGATGCAGAGTTATCACTATATGTAGAATTTCTTCTCTCTAAATAACTATTATCTTTATCAAATCTTGAAGTTCTAGGATTTGAGTCAAAACTTTTTTTATAATCAGTGGGTTCTTTTAAAACACTGGTATCTTTTTCAAATCTTGAAATTCTATTTGTTGGTTCATAACTTTTTTTATAATCACTTTGTGGTTCTTTTAGAAAACTATACTTTTCTTTGTTGTCAAATCTACTGTTATTTTCATATGGTTTTGAGTAGTCTTTTGTGTCAAATCTACTGTTATTTTCATATGGTTTAGAATAGTCTTTGGTTTCAAATCTGCTACTATTATTTTCATATGGTTTTGAGTAGTCTTTGGAGTCAAATCTACTACTGTTATTTTCATATGGTTTTGAGTAGAATGACATACTTGAATTAAAATTTTGTTTTCTGTCCTCAAATCTGGTTCTTGGTTGGCTCATATCTCTGGTTTTGGAGGTGTAACCATCATCATTAGCACTGCTACTCATAAATCTTAACAACAAAACTGTAATTAAAGTCAGGGATCTAAAGGGATAAGACAAGGGCCCATAAATTGATGTACATCCCAAATGATGATATACACAAATACCAATTCTTAACATTAGTGGTTGAAATGTTTGAACACTAAAGTTAAAAATACAACCAATCAAAATTCAGTAAAAGTCCCCACAGTTGTTAAGCCAACGTATAAGAAAAAGTTATCATAAAACTTTGCGGACTAGTGTAATAAACAGCCCATTGTCCCCTCTCTCTTTCTCTCTGAATTAAAGTTTTAACTAAGATGACAACATCCATAAAAGCGAAGCTCTAAAATCAGAAGGATGGACAAACGAACAATAACTCTTGTAGAGTGTAAGAACTTAATGAGCAGAACATCAAACTGTAACTCCAAACAAAATTGTTCACAAATCTGTTGCAAAAATTCGTAATATCAGATTCAGGATACTGTAAAAGAACATAATTTTACTTTTAGATTTTGATTACGGACGGACGGGCGGCCCGACCTAATTAAATACAAAGAAAAGCTCTTCTTTTAAAAATATAAATGCTAAATTTTAACATTATAAAATTAGGGACTCGGCAGCCGCGCAGAGTCTCAAATTTAAATAGTAAAAAGATTCGAAAAGGCGGATTGTCTGTTTAGGAAAAGGTTAAGACATCCAGCTAAATTTTTAAACTTTACAAAATGACAATTTTATTGAGGCTTGCGTACGGCTAACGCGCGGCTGTCGATCCCTTATTTTAACCCTATAACATTATTACCTTGAAGTAGTATTATAAGAAGGTTTGTAAGAATAGGAATCCTCTTTTTTAGAATACAGAGATAACGGTCTTGATGAGCCTAGACTTTTTCTATCAATATCAGAAAAATATGGTGTCCTAAAATATTGATTAAGTAAATTTTTAAAAACTCAATTCGTTCAAAAGAAAATATAAATTTATTCTAGTATGGCTTTAAAACCGATTGATATCCACTGGATTAGTCCGGGTCTTCGGCTATCAGGACTAACAAAATCTTTTGTATCCGCGGAAAGCTGTCTATAATACGATGAGAGATCTAATAAAAGATAAAAATAAACCTTGGTAGAGATCCATTGTAGTTGTATTTACTATCTAAAGGCATTTTAAAATCAAAACAACCATTGAGTTCAAAATCTTTCTCAACCCAATTTAAAAGGAAAAAGGGTCTACTCGATCATTCTGAAATATATTTCAAGCAAAAATACTATTACTCATTATCAATCGCATCTGAAAAAAATAAGTATATATTAAAACATATTTTATAGGTAAATCATTTGGGGATAGTCCCTTAATTGACATCGCCTCTTAAGGGGCGTCTCGTCGTATTTTCACAGTAGCTTTATATAATTCCTATTTCTAGCTCCTGCAGGGGGTTCTAACCCTGCGGGGCAATCATAAACATTAACCTCACCTAAAACAACATAACAAAAACTACTGTTAAAATATGACGAATCCCGCTACTTCGTTTTCTTACCATGATCAAAATATTTAAACTTAACTTAGATAACAAATAATTATGATAAGTTACTATCCATTCACTAAAAAGAAATATAAATATCTTTACTCCGCGGAGTAATGAAAAATAACACTACTAACCGGAATTATTTTTGTGTGCTATTTGGCAACTTTCCAAAAAATTTGCTTTCACTTCTAATTTTAAAATATTTGTTTTCTCTTAGGAGGGTGGTAGTGCAATCTCCCAAAATAGTTATTAGGACCTATATAAAGCTACACTGTAAAGGAGAAACAAATCGGTTCTGCAGTTAGCGAGATCCTTTGGAACAGTAAAACAGACAGAGAGACACACATACAAACACAGATCCGGTTACTTTTATTTTGTGTGCTATTTGGCACTTTTCCAAAGACTTGAGGCTTTCCTTTCTAATTTTAATCAATTCTATTTTATTATACTTCAATATGTATCATCATTTTTATTAGATTTTTGTAATAAAAACGTTTTTTAGTAGGAAATGTAAGGAAATTTTTAAACTTAATACTTTATTTTAAAAATAGCGGCTTCGCCCCTAGCCTCTAGGGGCTATGCCCCAAGAGGTTTGATCAACTTAATTTTTCGTATTTTAGATTTAAAAAGAAAAAGTAAAAAAAAAAAATTTTATTTTTTATTTTTTTTTTTTGGGGGGGGGGTATTTTTATTTTTTGGGGGGGTTGGGGGTGTCCCACCCCCCAAGAAAATAGCTTAAAACCATCACAGGACCAGTAGGTATATTCCCTATAGAGTAGAGCCCAATCGGTTCAGTAGTTACTGAGATCTTAAGCTTCAGACGGACAGACAGACGGACAGACGGACAGACAGACGGACAGACATCGTTCTACTTTGTATTATAGATAAAAAAGGTTTACTTGGTGTTTAAACATTTTTTATAAAACTGTGAATTAGAGGAAAATTTTCTTTTAAACAATAAGGAGTTAAAAATCTACCAAAAATAATAATAATTAAATGAAAACAAGAATGACAACATCAATAAGTAGCGAAGAACAAGCATATTAACAAGGATGACAACATCCATAAGTAGCGAAGCACAAAAAATCGTCGATGGGAGGGAATACGTACAGGTAGATTTAAAAGGTTTTTACTAAAATCAAGAATAAATTTATTGGATAAAATAAACATGAAACCTTGTTTTATTTTGCATGATGACGATGGTCAAAGTAAATTATATTAAAGATGCTCATAACAATGCACATAGGGGCAACAAGGGGCATCAATTCACCACCCCCAAATCAAGTTTTAAACATTCTATGAGTATTATCATACCCAATGTACATCAGATTTCAAAGGAATCGTAAAAATACGCTTTTCAAGAAAGCATTCTAATGCATGGAAGTCAAGAAATGCAAAAATTTTCTTACAGAAAAAGGCATACTTTTTGTGTTTCACCAACAATTTTAAAAGTATTATAAAATCTCTTAGAATTAACGTAATTAGACAAAATAACTTTTGATGAGTCATGCATTACATATATTTTGACAGTATAAAAGAAAAAAACACAAATTGAAGAAATTAGTCCTAAATAATTCTAGTTGAAGTCAAGATTTTAGTTTATTTTTGTTTGTTTTAAAATCAACATTTAAGTAGACAGTATCAGGAAACATGTTTTCACTGGTTGCCACCGACTAAAAAAACGATATTTGATTGCCCAAAGACATATTATAATCGCCTGTACTGGTTTCATTTACCCCCCCGCGCCCCCGTAGGGGTTTTTAGCCCGTTTTCTAAAGGTGGGTGCAAGAAAAGATTGTAAGAAAAAGCTTTTAAATGCGCTTTTAAAGTCAAATGTAAGATGTAATACATATAAATAAAAGACGCAAAAACATAGTTATGAGAAATATTTATTTGATCAGACTTTGAATATAAGTTGATAATGAATTTTCAAGTTTTATTGACTAAATGATGGGGAGGGGAGGGAAGGGGGGGGGGTGCTAAACCTAAATCTAAACCTCTTTATGTTTGATGTTTTAATGTAACTAAATAAGCGTTTCTATGGATTATTACAAATATCAGGGATCTAAAGGGAGAAGACAAAGGTCAATAAATTGATGTACATCCCCAATGATAATACACAAAATTACCCCTTGTGTAGATCAAAGTTAGTAGTTAAAATGTTTGAACACACAACTGTAAAACTTTGGGGACTAGTGTTATAAACAGCCCAATGTCCCCTCCCTCACTGCAGAAAGGTAAAGCTAACATTCAAATAACGTAGTGTTCTTATAATCATTTTAAATATGAATTAGCAAGTAGTATCTGTATGTCTATTGGTAATGCTTTGTTTTTAAGTTTTGTAGTTACATGGTCTTCATGTTTAGCGTCTTCAGTTTTATTTAGAAAGGGAGGGGACATTACACTAGTCCCCAAACTTCAAAGTTTTATAATAACGTTTTTGTATTCGTTGGCATAACAACTTTAGGAAATTTGATTGATTTTTTATTGGTTGGTTCATTAAGATGAGTATTAAAACTTTCAACCACTAATTGTCATATACAGACAATCAATTTTGTAAAATAATTTATTATTTAATGTATCTATATTGGGGATGTACAAGTACATACATTAATCGGTTATTGTTTTGTTCCTTAGATCCCTGGGTGTGAATCTATAATACAAAGTAGCTTGATGTATGTTTGTCTGTCCGTCCGTACCAATAGATCTCGGTAACCACAAAACCGATTAGATTCTACTCTTCAGGGAATATATCTACTGGTCCTTTATAACAAGCTGATTTTTTACTTTTATGACAACAAATAATGGTTTTGAATGTTAAAAATATCCTATTCATCTGATTTACTGAATACTCAGTACTTATTCTTAGTACATTAAGGTATAGTGTTATAAGCGAAGCATCTCTATAATCAAGCCCTAAAAACGTCAGTATGTCCTTAAACAGTAACATGTATTTAATCAGTTTTAATTACTTTTATAGACATGCATTAATATTCAGTTCTTACACTTCACAAGTGTTAATGTTCGTTTGTCCTTCCATTTTAGAGATTCGCTTCTATGGATGTTGTCATCCTTGTTTAATTACCTCTTGGAGCAAAGCCCATATAGGCTAGGGGCGAAGCCGCTAGTATACATATAAACAGTAAACAAGAATCATAATATCATTATAAATATAGA
Organism: Acartia tonsa; assembly: GCF_053477335.1. NCBI lineage: Eukaryota > Metazoa > Arthropoda > Copepoda > Calanoida > Acartiidae > Acartia > Acartia tonsa. Next base: position 16,979,274 of record NC_137272.1, on the reverse strand, counting down.
TATTAGCTAATAAAAATCTATGTCAATAATGCCCACATTTATAATGGATTTATTATTAAGTGAAACTTGTAGCTTGTTAAAATAAGAATCCCCATCCACCCCCTTTACACCATCCTCTCCCCTTCTACTGAAATGAATTCTATGACCCCAAATTTAACACTTTGAACACTTTGATGGATAGTTAGATGGATAGGTAGATGAATAGATATATCGATAGATAGCTGGATGAGTAAATGGATAGACAGATGGATAGATAGATGGATAGACAGATGGATAGATAGATGGATAGATAGATGGATAGATAGATGGATAGATAGAAGGATGGATAGATGGATAGTTGATGGATAGATAGATAAATAGTTGATGGATAGATAGATGGATCGATAGATGGATAGATAGATAGATAGACAGATGGATAGAAAGATGGATAGATAGATAGATGGATAGATAGATGGATAGATAGATGGATAGATAAATGGATAGATAGATAGATAGATGGATAGACAGATGGATAGATAGATGGATAGATAGATGGATGAGTAAATGGATAGACAGATGGATAGATAGATGGATAGACAGATGGATATATAGATGGATAGATAGATGGATAGATAGATGGATGGATAGATGGATAGTTGATGGATAGATAGATAAATAGTTGATGGATAGATAGATGGATCGATAGATGGATAGATAGATAGATAGACAGATGGATAGAAAGATGGATAGATAGATAAGTGGATATATAGATGGATGGATAGATAGATGGATAGACAGATGGATAGATAGATGGATAGATAGATGGATAGATAGATGGATAGACAGATGGATAGATAGATGGATATATAAATGGATAGATAGATGGATAGATAGATGAATAGATAGACGGATGGATAGAGAGATTAATAGATAGATGGATAGGGTAAAGGGGGGCTATTTTCGTGGGGTGTTATTCCGGTAATTTTCTATCTACCTTCATTAAATGACCTTTATCTCCATGTTCCTTTCAAATGACAGAAAAAAACATAAAAGCAAATTTGTTCGTTGTTAAGTTGCCTACAAAAAAGTATAAAATGAAAGTTTTGTGGGGTGAATTTTAAGGGTAGATGGATAGATAGATGGATCGATAGATGGATAGATAGATAGATAGACAGATGGATAGAAAGATGGATAGATAGATAAGTGGATATATAGATGGATAGATAGATGGATAGATAGATGGATAGATAGATGGATAGATAGATGGATGGACAGATGGATAGATAGATGGATAGATAGATGATGAGTAAATGGATAGACAGATGGATAGATAGATGGATAGACAGATGGATAGATAGATGGATAGATAGATGGATAGATAGATGGATGGATAGTTGATGGATAGATAGATAAATAGTTGATGGATAGATAGATGGATCGATAGATGGATAGATAGATAGATAGACAGATGGATAGAAAGATGGATAGATAGAAGGATAGATAGATAGATGGATAGATAGATGGATAGATAGATGGATAGATAGATGGATAGATAGATGGATAGATAGATGGATAGACAGATGGATAGATAGATGGATATATAAATGGATAGATAGATGGATAGATAGATGAATAGATAGACGGATGGATAGAGAGATTAATAGATAGATGGATAGGGTAAAGGGGGGCTATTTTCGTGGGGTGTTATTCCGGTAATTTTCTATCTACCTTTATTAAATGACCTTTATCTCCATGTTCCTTTCAAATGACAGAAAAAAACATAAAAGCAAATTTGTTCGTTGTTAAGTTGCCTACAAAAAAGTATAAAATGAAATTTTTGTGGGGTGAATTTTAAGGGTACTAAATAATTAAATCCCCTTTTTGCTAGATTTGCCCCAATGTGCAATGGGAAAAATTATTTTGATACTGATATCCAATAAAAGTTTGAAAATTGCATCAAAATAAAGAAAAAGATATGGGGAAATATGTAAAACATATAAAAATAGCCAAAAACCTGATAAAAGGCAGTCTGGCCGTCATGGTTGTTTTATTAAAACGACAAAAAATTTAATTTTTAAATCCTTAACTTAAAAAATTTGGAAAATCGGACCATAATCACTGAAGATAAGGAAAAAAATGTTAAATATATAAAAATAGCCTAAAACCTGCCAAAAAGGCAGTCTGGCCGTCATGGTTACTTTGTTTAAAAGACGGGAAATTTAATTTTGATATCTATAACTAAAAAATTTTGAAAATCGGACTATAAACACTGAAGATATGGAGAAAAATGTTAAATATATAAAAAACAGCCTAAAACCTGCTAAAAAGGAAGTCTGGCCGTCATGATTGTTTTCTTTAAAAGACGGGAAATTTAATTTTGATATAACTGAAAAAATTTGAAAATCGGACCATAAACACTGAAGATATGGAGAAAAATGTGAAAAATATAAAAATAGCCTAAAACCTGCTAAAAATCGGTCCGAACGCCAATGATGTTTTAAAGTCAATTGTGCTCCTTAATGATGGGAATGTTGTCAAAAAATTTCAGCATTCTATCTTTTATAGGAGCTGAGTAAATTCCATTTCCCCCATAGCGTTACGGACTGACTGACGGACAAAGTGAATTATAGAGTAGCTTCGCTACTAATGACTGACGGACGGACAAAGTAAATTATAGAGTAGCTTCGCAACTAAAAATAGCAAATAATAACATAAATAGTAGATGCATATAAATCAGAGGAACCCTTTGACAGACAAATGGACAGATAGACGGATATTTCGAATTATAGAGTAGCTTCGATACTAAAATAGATATTTGTGCATTTTATTTAAAGAGTTATGCGCTATTGAAAAAGCTTTGCAATTCAATTTTTAAATATGCATCACTTTGCTAAAATTAAACTGTGGTGGAATTGTTTGAACACCTTTGCACACAGCTGACCGACTTATATCCCCAGGGATCTACAGGGATAAGACCATGGTCAATTAATTGATGCACATCCTCAAAAATGATACAAAAAATTACCCCGTCTATAGATTACAAATAGTTGGTTGAAACATTTGGACACTCAAATCAATGAACCAATCAAAAATCAATAATAGTCCCCCAACGAATAAGAAAACTTTAAGGACATCACAGTGGGATCTTTTGAAAAAAATCGGGACATCCAAAAAATCTAAAATCGACTTTTATCTATCCTAGGACCTAATAATGGCTGTAAGTAGACAGCTAGAAAAGAAATTTTTAAAAAATATTAATTTTTGGCGGGTTTATGCCATTTTTAAAAAAGGTAGTGAAAAATTTCTTTTCAGTTTTGATGATTTTCCAGATTTTTTTACACAATTTTTTCAAAGCAACAAAAAATACATTTATGTTCATATTATGAAAAAAAAATTTATTGAGGTACTTTTCAGATACCTGTACCAATGTCTAATGAAAGAAAAAATTTAAAAAAATATTTTTTTGGTGGTGTAAATTGACATTTTGTGAGAAAATTTCACCAAAAATATTAAGATTTTTAACCCCAAAAAATCAGTTTTCTCCATTTTACCCAAAAACGGACAGGAGCAATAATAATATCAATATACAACATGTATTGTGTATAAAACAGTTTTCACAACCTGGGGCCTCTTGTCCGTTTTTGAGTAATTGAGCATTTTACATTGCATGGTTTGAACAATTTCGTTCTTGTTAATTTCAAATTTTCCCCCGTTAGAGGGGGAAGGAGTCATTTTAGAGCCCAAAATCATCTCTGCAATATTTTCAAACTTTTTAAGGCGGATCTTTCCTGACTTATGCATCAATTGCCTCTGGTGAACCGTTTCGCCGTTATTTGCCGCCGTTGGCGTGATTTTTAACGATTTTCGCCGTTCTCGCGGTTTTAATGGACATTTAAGGGATAAAGGAGTCGTTAAATAAAGATGACTTATAAATACTTTTATTTTAGCAATTAAATTTGCTAAATTTCATGTGTTCTAAAAAAATTTGTGGTTCTAACTGGTTTTGGTCCAGCAGAAATTCAAATTTGGAGATTAATTATAATATTGCAAAAACATTATATACGCATCAGAGAGAGAGATAGAAATATACGTTTGAGAGAGAATATAATAGAAGCAATTATGTTTATATTCTTATACAAACTTTAAATGAAGATAGCTAGACTTAGAATAAAGGTATTAACACAAAATCAAAAGTGTTTTGAAAATTATGTTATTGTTGTTTATATCTGTAAAAAAAACATTAGAAAACATGCCTTATTAGTGTCCTATTTTACTTATACTGGACCTACCTAAAAATGCCGGGACTCGAACTGGGTGCACCTGACGCTATATTCATGTTCACAAACATTGTTTGCATTGAAGAAATATTTACATAGACGTTTATTTTGTTAAAATATTCCTATCCTAACTAAAGTTATGAAGGTTTATAGATTTTTAAAAAATAGGGTAGCTTCGCTCCTCCAAAACCGCCAGACGTACTTACCAAATGCACATTAGAAGTTAACAGGAGCAAAATTTATGTTTTTTTTTGAGGTAAAGCAAAAGAAATTACATCATTTTGTCAAATACAAGCTTTTTTATTGATGTTTACTTTTGTCTACCCTTAATGTCCCGTTTTTTGGCAAAAGATCCCACTGTGGACATGTGAAATAAACAGCCCATTTTCCCCTCCCATCCTCCCTGTTTGCTAAAAATTCGGTCAGCTGAATTTGAGTTTCCTATTGTGTACTTATTACCCTCATATCAATATTTACTACTGACTAAAAAAGCTTCTAACTTCAAAAAAAATCAAAATTTGAAAATTAAAATTTTGTCTGCATAATGTATAAATTGCTTTGTTTTCTCAAATTAACTTACTTAATTAGTGTAAGCTGAAAATAGCTTTTGCAATAGTTGGGTTATCTGTCGTACACCTTCGGCAATTAGGGAAAAAATGGGTAATCAATATTCAGTTGATCAAAAATTCCCCTTTCACTTTCCGTTTTTCATGAATACAGGGACAGGACAATATAAGATATATTAATCTTCCTTTAAATTGTTGTATATTAAATTCTTTACTATCATTTTTAGCCTATTTAGGTGGTGAAAAGGGATGTGTATTAGTTTTTTCGCATAGTATCATAGACAGCATTCCGCGAATATTAAAATTATTGAAACCAGTTTTGTTATTCACAAGGGGCCGAAGTCCCGGGCTAACAAAGCACGTATTTATTTTATGATTTTTATTATAATATTCGTGGAAAATTGTCAGTAATACGATTCTAGACTATACATGATATTTCAGTATGGCCGAATCCCTGCTTAAATCCACTAACATATTATATTTAGATGGTCGATCTGACCCCAAAATTCGTCAACCTAAAAAAGGAAATTCTAGCAGACAAATACCTTTATTTTGACTTTTTGTATTATATTCTTTCTAATAATACAAGCGACAAATTTTTCAAGAATATAATTTCCCCAAACATAGCTCTATACTAAGGAATTCAACTATCCATAGCTGACTTACAGTACATGTTTTGTCATACACGAGTGGAGATATTTTTACACCAAATAATTTAACCTAGCAAGGTTTTATCCTAGGTAATACACTTTTTTCATTATGCAAACAAAATGAAAAATTATTCCCTATTCCTATAAAAAGAACCTCGTAAAAGTGTCTGACTCTGATTATGACGTAAAAAAAATTAGCTAATGAGAGGCCAGTATAAACTGTAATTGACCAATGGTAAAAATTGTGGCCTCTCATCTCATTGGCTAATTTTTTTACGTCATAATCAGAGTCAGAACTTTTACTAGGTTCTATAAAAATCTATACAAAATTTCAACTAATGCCATGGCCCGGTTGTTCTTCTACTGCTATCCTATTGGCTGATTTAGAGAATGTGTCTCTACTGATTATCTCTACTATCCACTATAACATGTACGTTTGTTAGAAAGCAATGGTTGCCACCATCCTTGTTTTTTTTTATTTTTAGTTAAAATCCTTATTATGTAAAGATTTCTTGTTGTGAAATGATTTCCTATATTGCTTACTAATTAGCTTGAGGGCGATTTTTAAATGCTAAAGGGAAACTACATCTTTTTTAAAATTCTAAATATATTTAAAAAATAAGGATAACAACACCCATAAAAGCGAACCACTACAGGAATCACCCTGTCAAGTTTGTAATCTATTGGACGATTCTAACATGCCTAAATTTAAGAAAAAGAAATATCTGTTACGGACGAACAGACCGAACCAACCTAATTATAAAAAGCTTCGTCTTTGAAAATCCGCAATCATTATTTTTTTTAATTAGAGTGTCCTTTTATTATCAAAGTTCCTTTTCTACGCAACTTTTAGTATCTCCACGTGTTAAACCTTTAAATTTCCATTTGAGTTAAATTGAGAAGTAAAAAAAGCCAACTTAATTTTAGAAAAGGGTTTGAATCTTTGTCCTAATTTTGTAAAAAAAAAACATAAAAAATACTAATGCATGCAAGGATGTCCAAAATATTCATTTTCGTGGGAGTAAAATGAGGATTTTTCAAAGTTCTGGGGAAGGTAAACAAACACCCTAGGACGTCCTTAGCTGAAGTAAGAATGTATTCAACAGAAATTTCAAAAGCGCAACCTATCCCACTTAGCAGCCTAGAAAATAGTTTTAAAATCTCCTTTGTTGTTTTTTAGATTGACGGATAGACGAAGTAATTTATGGAACACAGAACGAACATTGTGAGTTTAAAGAGTAGCTTCTCAACTAAAACTTGAATAATAAAATCAATGCATTTTTAATCTGCACATTATAAAGATTAAAATGACTGGATCAATAAATAACAAAATTGTCACAATTAAAAGTTTACTAATTTGTACTAAAGGTAGCTGTCTATAGTATCCTAGCAAAATGTAGATAGATGTCACTACGTTTGGCCTACATATTCTATTGACATCAGGAAATACCCTATAAACCCCATCTCTTTTCTAGTCATGTTGAAATTGTCCTATCAAATTCAATCTTTGCCTGATGATTCTTAACAATAAGGTACGATTTAGAAAGCATAGCAACTCTATTATCGTTACTAGAAAGTAAATATGTCCATTGAAAAATACTAGAATATTTACATCGATTTTTGTATGATATAATTATCCTATTCAAGTGATTTTCTAAAAAACAAGCTATAAGATTATAAGTGATGGACGATTTCAACCCTTTCCCTCTTTATTTGTAAACAAGCGGCTATTCCCCTAGAGGCCACTGTTACTATTTAAAGAGTGTTTTTTGGGGGGGAGGGGTGCAGGGTGGATTGAGGTACCTACCTTTAAAACAACTAAAACCTTCTTTGGACCTATAGGAATCATCACTAAGGCGATCCATATGAGTTAATTGGTTGGCAGTACAGAAAGACAGACAGATAGACATCATGTTACTTTATTAAAAGTATAAAATAGTAAAGAATAAGCTGTGCCTACCAAAAACTATTAAAGTGTACATATCAGAGTTACAAATGATTAGAGTAATTTCTTCCAACTTATTAAATCCAGAGAGATAGGGGATAATGGGCTGTTAATTACACTAGTCCCGAATGTTTTATAATAACGTTTTCTTATTCGTTGCCTTAACAACTTTGGGGACTAAAGTGAATTTTGATTGGTTAATTCATTAATTTGAGAGTTTAAACGTTTCAACGACTACTTTTAATCTACAGGAGTAATTTTGTGTATCATCATTGGGGACTTGCACCAATTTATCGGCCATTGTCTTATCCTTTTAGATCCCTGAATTTAATCCCTTTGCATTAAAATTATAAATCTAAATTGTACATATTTGGTAATTTAGAAGGGTGAAGAAAGCACAAATAGGACTGACTGCGAGCACTTGTAGTTTTTTTTTTTTACCTATGCCTAACCCCTGCAGGGGCCCTATACCTGCAGTACCTTAACCCTGCTAACCATTACCCAATGTGACATAAAGTAATAAACAAACCAATGTAAAACTACAACAGAAAACCATATACTATTTTCATACTTCTAGCTACATTAGAAGCTAAGGTTGTAGAAGATGCATATTTTTGTTCCCTATGCCCCCAACATTATTAAGGCTTGGATAAGTTTTATTTAGGGAGAGAGAGAGAAAAACTTTCTCTTATTCACTTGCCAAAACAATTTTGGTACTATTATCAAATCTTGATTGGTTGCTTCACACTAGCAGTGTCAAAACTTTTCAACCAATTTCATTTAACGATGACCAGTAATTTTGTTATCCTTTTTGTGGATAATCAATTTATTTTCAAATGTTTTTTTCTTGCTTTTTAAAGTCAAAAGAAAATACAAATTTCTTTTTACAATTGATTTTTTTCCCTATATTTATTAATCCCTATAAAATTAATATACATAGATTTTCTAACCCCTTTACAATCATCTTGTGATTCTATGTATATGATAATCTTAAAAGCATACAAACAACGCAGTTTATTTTGGTGGTGCCATTTACCCAGTAGTTCGTGAATGTACTCAAATTATGCCTTCTGATAAATATCTTTTGGGGACGGTTACTAACAACGTAGGATCCGACCTTTATAGCAAGTCCTAAGGCATTAACGTTCCAACATTTTATTGCTCTATCCTTGTCGTTAGGTCCTTACTGTGCAAGTGCATGGTAAAAAGTTGCGCCTGTTTTGGGCCAAGGCATCCCACAGAAGAGGTGAATTCTTTAAAAAAACTTTTGCCTCACTAAACTCAGTTTAGTGGGGCAAAATTATCCCCTCTAAATTTTTAGTGAGCCTCACTGATTTTAGTAGGGCAAACTGATTTTAGTGAGGCAATTTTTTTTAAAGAATTCGCCTCAGTACTATAAATATTGCGCATCCGATACAGCGCAAGTAAGTACAGCTTATTACGTCTTTAGTTATGGCGTGATTTGGGTCGAGATTCGAGCATATCAACATACGAGTGGTTGCGATTCGTTGATATCGAGGGATAAGACAATGGATGATAAATTAATATACATCCTCAATGATAATAACGAAATTATCCCATCTGCCGCTCACAACTATTGGTTGAATAATTTAGACACACTAGTTTGAATATTCCATAAGTACCCAAAGTTTTTGAGCCAACGAAACAGATAACGCGGTTATAAAACGTTGGGTACTAATCTATTTTATCCTTCAATGTCCCCTGCGTCCATGGCAAAACTCTAGAAAATCATTTTATACAGAATGTGTAAGGTACAAAATGAAACCCTAAATTTGCCTGTCATCTTTATTTTGTACTAAGTGGTGTAGGCAGCATTTTTAAAAGTCGTGTATTCACTTACGCAAATGTATCAAAACCAAGGATGACAAAATCCATCAATCGAAGCTTTATAAAATACGGTATGACAAACAAACACCATAAGCAGAATATTAATTTTAATGTCTAAACAAAATTCTATATAAAGTGATGAACAATTGCTTAAATAAAGGATACTGTTCAAGGACATATACTTATATCTTTAGGACTTGATTACAATATTAACCTTATCGTAAAAGAAATAATTATTTGTCCTAGGAATATTCATTCTAAAAATTTGATGTGATAATATGCGGAAGTGAGGGCATATAACAACAAGTGAAGGCTTAAAGTACACCAAGAAGTTATTATAAACAAAATCATGTATTCTCTCCCTCTTCCCAGTTTGGCTTGCTGTTATTTGTCTACAATGACCTATTTTGTTCTGAGAGGAAAATTTCTGAGATCTAAAGGGAAAACTCAATATGGAAGATAAAAAAAGTAGCAGGATGTCTGTATCAAAGGAACTCGCTAACCGTTGCACTAAATGTTTCTCCTTTACAGGTTAGCTTTTCATAGGTCCTGGGAAGGTTTATGGCTATTTGGTGGGAGGGTACCACTAACCTCCCAAGAGAAATCGCCCTTAGAAATTTTATTTAAAACTTAAATTAAAAGGGGGGGATTTGAAATCTAAATCCCTTCTGTAGATTAAAACTATTGCTGAAATGTTTGGACACTCGAATTAAGAAACCAACCAATCAAACTTTAATAAAAGTACCCAAAGTTTTCAAACTTAACTTAAAGTTTTTAAATTAATTATATTTTTAAAAATCCTATGAACGTAAATTAAAGCGTAAATTAATTTAGCCGTTAGCGAGATGTTAACCGTCAAACAAAAAGCCTTACAAGTGTTTACTTCAGGATAAATATCAATCTTTTTTCAGTTTGTGATTTTTTAAGAAAAAAATCATAAAAAATGTTTTTGTGTCTTATAAACTTTGATTTATATGCCTAATTATAAATAATGAAAACAGTATACAGAAAAAAACATTACATCATTTAAAACAAGGATGACAACATCCATATAAGCGAAGCTGTAAAATAAGAAGAAAAGACAAGAGAGTGTCAGAACTGAATATGCAGAATATTAATGCATATATTGTAAGCATTAAAGTCTACACAAAATTGTGAGTAAATTTGTTGCAAAACTGATTAAATACATGATACTGTTTGAGAGCATACTTACATTTTCAGACATTCTACCTTGTTGTAATAGGAATCAGTATCCCAAAAACCAGATAAATCGGATAATTTTAACATACCAAAATTTTTTGTCAAATAGTAAAAGATCACCAAAAATGGACGCACAGATTCTGGTAACGATTATAGAGTTGCTACGCGTTCTCCCCCCTCCTAAAAGTGGGAGGCAAATTATTTTTTATTTATTTTCAGTTTTTGCCCCTTAATAGGAGGAAGGAGTCGTTTAAGGGCCAGGGCCATCTCAGTCTGCAGTGCAGTGTTATAGAACGGTTGAAGGTAGACCTTCATGTTCTACCTTTGGGGAACCGTTTGGCTGATAAGATACAAGATAAAAGTGAATGACGTGCGGACTGACGGATAAACGGACAGTTAGTGAATTATAGAGTAGCACTAGTTGTGCTAGTAAAAAAAATGAATGCACAATTAATTAGTTAAAACTGGATCAAATTGTCAATGATTTTTTTGTTTATCTCAGCCAGAATTATCTTGTCTTAAAAAGCTTGGATTAGGATATGTTTTCCATTATGGCTTTGAAACTTATTAATATCCGCTGGATTAGAACCGGTTCTGAGCCAGACTTAAAATTCATGTATTATCGTATCATATTATAGAAAATTTTTCATGTAGGTATAATAAAATAAAAAGCCACCATAAAGCCAATACCAGTCTAGTTGGCCCAGGTTTTCGGCCCTTTTGGACCAACAAAACTGGATTTAATCCTAAAATTTTTCTTTTTATTATTCACGGAAAGCTGTCTATAATACGAAGCGATAAAAATATATCATAAGAAAATTGTAAGTATTGTAGTAAAGGATGGCAGTCTTACAATATTTAGATAAAATCAATCCTTATATAAAAGTAATAGGATGTCCGGCTGTATGTACTAAAGGATCTCGCTAATTTCTGAACCGATATGGTTCTCCTTTACAATTTCTCATATGTCTTGTGAAGGTTTGTAAAGTGAAATATCACTGAGTAAAAAATGCCCTCCCTAATTTTTTTTAGTGGATAGAAAGCGTATAACATATATCTCTATTTGGATCTTTGTATTTTCACAGTAGCTTTCCTCCTATTTCTGGCCATGTTGGGGGCTCTAACCTTGCAAATCCTGTTTTCTAACCCTGCGGGGCAATCATATAGATTTGCCTAACCTAAAATAACATATCGAAAGCTACAGTGAAAATATGATAAAACCATCTACTTCGTTGTTTTCTTTCCATGATCCCTATTTTTTAAAAAACATTTTCAGTGTCCCTGACAATATTTAAGTCTTTTGCAAATAACATATTTGATTCATCTGAAATTCATGTTTTTAATTTTTTAGTAGCGAAACTACTCTATAAATGATTTTGTCTGTTTGTCCTTGTGTTTTGCATATAAAAACACTGTAGAGTGTGGAGGCCTGTCGCTTCAATCCTATAATAAAACATGTTTTTTTGTTTGTCCCTTGATATCTCGGTAACTAACAACTGAACCGCGGTCATCATGCAATACTCTAACGCCCACTGGTGGATAGGTGTTTAAGTAACATCAATCAGACAGTGACAATTAACGATTGCACGATCTTTATCTAAGAAGTCCTAACTTCTAGGATCCATTTTTAACTTCTTTAGTTATAACGCGGTGTCGGGCCGAGATTCGAACCTATCACCTCCTCGACTACGTAATGTTTGGCACATAATTTTAAAAAGCTTCGCAACTGGTAGACATGATGTTCCTTGTCCATTTTGAAATGTCCTTGATTTTTAGTTTAACTGATGACTTAAGCTTATATGACTGAATTCAATAGAAATATACGTTTTCTAAATATCTTACTAGCGTCGGCGCCCCTAACATATATAGGGCTCTGTATTCAAATGTATTATTGCAGAAAATAGCAGTGATGGAGGGGACTTTGGGCTATTTTATACACAAGTCCTTAAAGTTTTACAATAACGTTTTATTATTCGTCAACTTTAGGGACTTTTATTGATACCGTTTTCGAGACTTTACTAAATAAAATTTGCAACAAGTTTCTAATGAAACAAGGATGACAACATCCATAAAAGCGAAGCTCTGAAACGGTAAGGCAAACGAACATCAATACTTGTAGAGTGTCAGAACTGAATAATCAGAAAACAAAATTGTAAGTAAATTTGTTGAAAACCTACATAAATACAGGATATTAATTAAGGACATACTCACATTTTGAGGACTTGATTATAGAGATGCTTCGTTTATAACATTATACTTGGTTGTCCTAGGAATTAGTATTCAAAAATCAGATCAATCTGATAATTTTATCACATAATTATTTGTTATTAAAAAATTAAAAATCAACAAGTTTAAAAGGGACGTAAGGACATTCTGGTAACGGTTATAGAGTTGCTACGCTTTCTAAATCCTACCTAACTACTACAGGAATCGTTATGCAAAGTTTGGAATCGATAGGACAATTCTAACCTATCTAAATGAAAGAAAAGAGCTATCTCTTAGTGACGTAAGGACAGACGGACTAACCCTAATTATAGAAAAGCTTCGCTTTTAAAAATATAACTCAAAATCGGTAGGTTTCGTGAATTTTCCTTTTATATAAATACGATATACTTGATGACCACATGAATGGATCTTGTTCGAGTAAAAAAACCCAAATAATGGAAAGAAAACGAAGTAGCGGGGTCGTATTTTCACTGTATCTTTTCTCCTATTTCTAGCCCCTTCGGGCACTCTAACCTTGCGGGTCTAATTTCCTGACCCTATGAGGCGGTCATTAACATAAAATTATACATAACCTAAAATCACTTATCAAAAGCTACTGTGAAAATACGACGAAACCCGTTACTTCGTTTTCTTTCCATGATCCAAGTAACCTGACTATCCTAAATTAAAAATAACAGGATATCCGTCTGTCTGTACCAAAGGATCTCGCTATCTATTATGGTTCTCCTTTAAAGGGTAAATCAATAAAAAGAGCTAACCGTTACGTATGGACGGATGTACAGACCCTAACTAAAGAAATGACAAGCTTTTAATAAAAGAAACAACACAACATGAATGAAAAATAAATCTTACTAATTTATTACCTAATAGATTAAAAATTTTATTTTAAATTCATAATTTTAACAAAGTAATATTTAGAAATTAAGATCATTACCTAGGAATTTGGAAAGGGGTAGGTAGTTGCACGAAATGCATTTGAACTTGAATTTAGTGAACCGCATATTTTTTCCTATTTATGGGTTAACAGTTTATCTAAAGGGAATGTAATTGAAGAAATTCAGTTTTCAACCATGTAGTTTTTTAAAACTATCAAGACTTAAAAATCCAATTCTTGTGATATATGCAACTTGGATGTCTATCTTGTTAACTTATGCTTGCAACCTTTTTCCTTTTAATACTATTTTATTATCCTTAAATAAAGTATAAGGTACGGGGTATCGTTATATTAGACAGCATTAAAAAAAAATATTTTATTAAAGTAGGCGTGAATATCTCAAAATATCTAAGTATCTTTCCGAGGATATCATATAAAATTTTTTTTAGCTCTAAGAAGTAGAAGGCACAGACTAAAAACACTGGTTTTAATATTCGTAGAAAATTGTCTGTAATACGATGCTATATATGATTTTTCAGTATGGCTGAAAACCGGTTTTATCCATCTTCCTCTACTATCTCCTGTTTAACAATATCCTCTAAACTATCAGGCTCCATCTTAACATAGTGAGTAACATAATCAGAACACTCTTCCTTTATTTCTCCTTTAATACCATCTCCATCACAATCAACATAACTGCCAGCAGATGGTGTGGTAGCAGGGATCTAAAGGGATAAGACAATGGCCGATAAATTGATGTAAATCCAAAATTATGATAAAAACAAAATTACCTATTCTGTAACTGTTACTTGCAATTACGGTTCAAACGTTTGGACATTCTACTTCAAAAAAATTCAATTAAAGTCCCCAAAGTTGTTAAGCCAATGCGATGAATAGGAAAACATTATTATTAAACATTGGGGACTAGTGTAATATAAAGCCCAATGTCCACTCCCTCCCTGAAGTGAATCTGTATTCTGAGACGCTTCCATCAACTTGAGATGTTTGGCAGTTTTGTTGTGCCTTGTCAGGTCAGAGCGGGCGGTAAATGATTTGCTGCATATTTCACATGAAAATGGTTTAACTCCTGCATGGATTAGTTTGTGTTTATTCAAATGACTTGATTTGGTAAACCTATTTTCGCATAAATCACATTGAAATGGCTTTATGTCCACGTGGGTCGTCTTTCGATGACCAGATAATTCACCGTTTGTTCGAAATGAACTGTCACATTGCTCACATTTAAATGGTCTGTCACCTGTGTGCAGCATCTTGTGAACGTTCAACTTATAGCGATCAAAAAACGACCTATCACAAAGATCGCAAAAGTATCGTTTCTCCCCAGTATGTATGGACCTGTGTGCTATCAAACCACTTTGCTGTGTGAACGACTTTTCGCATAATTCACATGTGAATAGTTTCTCACCTGTATGAATCCTCCTGTGGACAATCAAATTATTACTGTCAGCAAACTTCTTATGGCATACATCACAAGAGTAAGGCTTCTCGCCTGTATGAACCCTCACGTGTCTTCTCAAATCACTACTCTTTACAAAAGCCTTTTCACATTCGTCACACGGAAACGGTCGCTCGCCCGTATGAGTCATTTTATGCTGGGCCAGATGACTCTCTTGTGTGAATTGTTTGTGACATGTATAACATTTAAATGGCCGTTCGCCTGTATGAGTTCTCATGTGGATAGCCAGGGTTGACTTGTATGGAAACTCTCTGTTGCACACCTCACAATTATTCATGGTTGATAGTCTTTCTTCATATACCTACATAAAAGTTATTTTCATTTATAAAAGTAACAGGATGACCGTTTGTTTAAGTGTTTGTCTGTGTGCACCGAAGGATCTCGCTAACCGCTTGAACCGATTTAATTCTCATTTACAGTGGTGTATGTACCTTTAAAAAGATCCTGGGATTTTAAACTATTTTTGAGGAGAGGGTACCACCCCACACATTCCCAAAATAAATAGCCTATAAAAAAAATGCCAACCCCTTCCCAATTTTTTAAAAACAACTTGTTACATTCTCTTGCTTTAATCAAAAGTTTTTTTTATTTCCTACCGTTTGTGTGCTTGCTATAAATAGACACATTTGTCTTTTAAAATTATAATATACTAGCGGCTACGCCCAAAAGTACCAATTATTTTTTTCCGGTGGAGGGCCTTTTTTTGGAGCGTTTTTACATGGGAGGATGATGCCATCCCCCTCCACCCATCTTCCTAAATAGCTAGAACCTTTCCCTGGACCTATGAGAAGCTACACTGTGAAAGGGAGCCGTACCAGTTTAGCGTGAAACTTCAGTACAGACAGATAGACATTCTGTTACTTTAATATCAGGTTGTACCTAGTTAAGAGTTTATAGTTCTTTCAACTGAAAGTCAGATTTTACATTTTTTCTCAAAAACTTACGTCATTATATAATCTGAAAAAATAAAAAGTTTCAAGAATTCTGAAGACAAACAAAATACAAAAAAATATATTTATACTATTTTCAAACAATTAATAGAAATTATACCACCATAACATTATTATATACAGGGTGCGACATATAGATCCAGTAGCCTCCCAGCAGCCCCGATCTAAATCAAATGGTCTATTGGGCCTGGGGCTACATTGAACCATAAAACAATAGACATGCCTATATTAAAAAGACCTTCCGCATTGCCACTATCAAGGAGAACTTTTCCAGGTTGGACAGGTACATGGTGATCAGGGCCTGTGGGTAGTTCAAGGGGCTGGTAGAGAAGTGATTAAGGCTGGCGGCGATTTTATTGAATAATCTAATAGTAATATACCCGTTCTGCTTCCTAGTTTTTAAATTTAATAAAATCTTTAAAATTGACGATTTTATGTTCATTTGTTTACAAATTAGAAAATGTCCGGATTTATGTGCCGCACCCAGTATGCAGTTAACTTTATGTCGTATTATGTTGTTGTTGTGTTGGATGTTGTTGTTTTGTTGGATGTTGTTGTTTCTTTCCTTTCACTGGTTGTATTTGTCTTTGTGTTGGATGATGTTGTCGTAGGTATTCTCTGAAACAAAATATTATGATAATTATGGTTGGCAATCCGCTCAATTTTTGGCTCGGATTCAGATTCTTACAAAAATCCGTCCAAAAAATAGCGGATTAATCCGTGGATTGCGAATTCTTGTTTTTTTGCGGATTGCGAATTTTCGAATTGTTGATTGCGGAATTTAGCAATATATGTAAAGGTCTTTTTGTAAATAAAAAAAATCTAGCCCCTACAGCGGCCATTTTCTAACCCTTGCTTAACCTAACATAACCTAAAGTAACCATGAAAAGCTACTGTGAAAATAAACTTTTTTTTCAGCCACATTTAAAATGAAATTTTTTTAAAGTACTACAAAAGTCATAAAAATTAACAATCCGAATTCGCAGTGTCAATTGCGGATTCGAATTCTGGGTCCAAAAATTGGGCGGATTGTGGATTCGGATTGCCAACCCTTAATCTAGAGATAATCTAGAGGCATATTATCTAAATCGGCCAGTAAGAGAATAATGACGGTACATCCCAGACCTGTCATTGGTTTAAACATTTTACAGATTTTAGGTCGTAAGGGCATATTTTTTCATTTCGTACGCATTATTAGTCAGTTATAAATTGTTAGGATAAAGCTTTTCTTGGGTAAATTATATCGTGTAAAAATTTTTTCCTCGTATAATGTGAAGCACATGACAAACCACATGATAAGTTAGTTATGAATAGATGAATTTCTTAGGATAAAATTAGCTTTCTTAAAATTATACCTATCGTCAAAAAAATTCATCGCACCGTTTTTTAACTTTTTTGGGGGAGAGTACTATAACGCCCTTAGAAATTTTAATCTAAAGTGAAGGGGCCCCCTCCCCTCCCCTACAGGCCTTACTTCAAGTGCCTCTAGAGACCTCTAGAGCGTAGCTGCAATACATAAACCAATACCTTGATATAACATCGGCTTGTCTTGTCGTCTCTGGAATCCTAATAAACAAAAAACTTTAAATAAAATTTTAAAGTTATCCTCATATAAAAGTAACAGGATATCTTTCTCTATGTGTGTCTGTCTCTCTATGTGTACTGATGGATCTCGCTAACCGATAAACCGATATGGTTCTCCTTTACAATGTGGCTTCTCATCGGTACAGGAAGGGTTTATAATTATTTTGGGAAAGGTTACCACAACCCTCCCAAGAGAAATATGCCCCAGAAAAAATCAGGCTTCTAAAAATTTATTTTTACATTTTTCTTATCAAAACTACAGTTTAAGATAGGAATTGATTATTATCAAACCCCCCTATAGCGCCCATAGAGGCCTATAGGGTTATAGTTGCTAGTATAATCTATTCCATACACATATTTATCATAAAAATAATTTTAATAAATAATTCATGAATATTTCTTAAAAGTAACCTGTATTTTGAAAACTGAAGAACAATTTGAATTGCCGTTTCTAAGCTTATTCCTAGAACATAAAAATAAATAAGAAGTTTTCATATTAAGACGTAAAAAAATAAGTCTATAAAAACCCAAACAAGGATGACTACGTAAAGCGAAACACCAAAAAAAGTCATGGAATGAACAAACGGTCAAATTAAAGAACAGATGTTCAGTTATCATGACAAAGAAATTAAAGAATGAAATATACCAAGACTAAAATAACGAAATCCTTTAAAAATAAGGTTTATGTTTTTTGAAGCATGGCCAAAGGACAGACGGACAAATCAATGTATATTGTATAGATTAGACGTGCATATGTGAGTCATATAAATCTTCACTAATATTTACAGCTGTCTATCTTTAATAGCAGCTAAAAAAAATAACAATTCCCCAATAGCGTTACGGAGTGACGGACAGACAAATTGAATTATAAAGTAGCTTCAAAGTTACCTGTGCCGATTGAAATAAAAACAGGATTTATTCCAGTTTCGGTAGTTTTTAGAGCACACCCAAGAATTTCATTCTCGTGAGTTTTCAACAAATATGTGCTTCCCTGACAAAATTAAAATATTTATTTTTCTTATTCATTCGAGACCGATTAATAGCCGGTGGATTAGAACCGGTTCTCAGCCACACGAAAAAATTAGCATTGTATTATATCCAGTTTTCTGCGAATATCAAAATGTACAGTCATAAGATTAAAACCAGTTTTTAACTCGTTTTAATCTTATAATTGTACCTTTTTTTTCATCCGCGGAAGGTTAATCATACGATGCGAAGAATAAGTATTATCGCATCGTATCTAGACATCTTATTATAAAAATTATAAGATTAAAAATATTTTTGATAGTTCCTAATTTAAGGCAAAATTGAATTAAGTAGACGTAAGCTTTAAAGAGAATGAGTTAATGATAAAAGAAGGTGTATCAACTTTTTTTTTATAGCTAGCCGGTTCTTTTAGTAAGTAGTAGATGTAAATTTTTTTTATAGAATTCAGATATGCAATCGGTTTTTTTGTAGACCTCTTATTTTTTAAGTAATTTAAGTTTAAAAAAAAAAAAAATTAAGTCGATTTTAAGGTACTAAAATGCAACAAAAAAAAGAAAATGGCCATTATGAACAAAAATGGTAAGATCTTTAATTTGACACCTTACTTTTTCAATTCTGTCAGGTAATTATTAAAAAAATCGATTTTTTTAAACCCACGAGAATAAAAACTTTGAACTTAATTTTATTATTTCACAGATAAAAAAATATGGGTTTATATATACCTTTAGAATCAGAAAAATATTACGAATTCATTGTAAGCAAAATTGAAAAAAAAGTTTACAATATAGTATATAAACTACAATAAAAGGAATTATATGAAAATATCATATTATATTGTACAGGCAACGTCTTAATTCTTGAATTGAGTATAAAAATGGGAAGGGGGTAAAGAGGGGGTAAAAAAGGGAAGACGATAGTGTTGCCTGAACAAAAAATACAATTGGCCATTTGTTTAATTTTTAATTTTTTTACTTTTTTTCAATTTTGCTTACAATGGATTCGAAATATTTTTCTGATTCTAAAGGTATATATGAACCCATGTTTTTTATGTCTGTTTGAGAAAATATTTAGGTCTAAAGTTTTTATTAAACCGAGGTTAAAAAAATAGATTTTTTCAATAATTACTCAACAGAATTTTAAAAGTAAGGTGTCAAATTAAAGATCTTACTATTTTTGTTCTTACTGGCCATTTTCTTCTTTTATTTTGTTGCGTTTTAGTACCATAAAACCGACTTAATTATTCTTTTTTAAAAACTTAAATTACTTAAAAAAATAAGAGGTCTACAAAAAAACCGATTGCATATCTGAATTCTATGAAAAATTTTACATCTACAACCTACTTACTAAAAAAATAAGCAAATAAGACATAATTTTAACAAAACTTCATTAAATTCAAAGAATCTACCTACCTTTTTATCTAAGTGGTCAGTAATTTGTTTTCTATCAATTTGAACTAAAATAAAAATTTAAAAGTAAGTAATATAAGTAAAATGTTTGATATTGTTTTGGGGGACATGAATTTATCTAGTTAATTACCTCGAATTTTAGATGGGAATAAATAAATTCTTATTGGCTTATTTAGAGTGGGTCTCTAATCTTTAGTACAGAATAGTGTATCTATTACCGTAACGAACAAGTACACTATCACAAACACCGAAAAACTTTTTGGGAATCTATATTTTTGGGTACCCCAAGGCCATAGAAACGTTAAAAAACAGAATTTTTTTTTTGAATTGGTGGAAGAACAGAACACTAGAGGCTTTTTAAAAAAAAAGACATAAAAATATAGTATTAAAACGAGTTTTGTTAGCCTAGAAAGACCGAAGGCCAGGGATCTTGTCATTATTATTTTCTCAACCGCGGAAAATTGTCTGTAATACGGTGCTACACGATACTTTTTCAGTAAGACTGATAATCGGTTCTAATCCAGCATATATTAAACGGTTACGAAGCCTAACACTGACTTACCTAGTTCATCGAGTCTGTGAAGGTTTTTGGCCACACCTATTGTAGGTATCCCAAGCTTTACACCTAAAAATATTTTATAATTTTGTAAGAAAAATTATAGGTAGGTATCTAAATTGATTTTAGCTTTAAACAGGTTCTAGAAATATTTGTAATTAGTCAGATAAGTATACGAAGGAATAGTTGATATTGCAACGTCTTGACTTGAGATTGTAAAATTTACCATAAATAGTTATTTAAAACTTTGGGAACTAGTGTTAAAAACAGCCCATTGTCCCCCCCTCTCTCTCTGTTCCTAACTAACCTAGATGAGAAGCAATGCCAGCTCTGTTAGGATGCAGTATTCCATTTCCATCTATCATTAAGATTTCTGGTGTTAAGGCAGGCTTTCACTAAAATAGATTTATTAGTATTTGGATGTTTTAGCATCAGATTTAAATGTGCTCTAATAAAACGAAGCTCCCAGCGGGAAAAAAATAACTCTTTGATTGCAAGACCTTTTTCTGAAAGTCCTAACTGTGCATGGTACTGAGTTGCGCATGCTTTGGGCCAAGGCGTCCTACCTAATCTAACTATTGTTGTCGCACATCTGACATAGTAGCTGAAGGAACCATTTATAACGTCTTTAGTTATGAAGCAGTGTTACGTCGAGATTGAAAACCCATCACCTCCCCGACGACGGGCGGATTTGGTACGTGTCATATAAGGATGTCTTTCTGTTTGTCTGTGCTGAAGGATCTTGCTAGCCGCCAATATAATTACCCTTTACAATGTAACTTCTCATGGTTCCTGAGAAGGTTTAACTAAAATGGGGAATGGGGCTTCAAACTCACAATTAAAATCTCGAGAAAAAAAGGCCCCCTACAAATCTTTTTATTTTATTTTACCTTTTCTATTTAAAACTAAAATTTGAATGATAAATTAATTATAGTTTTAAAACCTGCATTGCATTGTAGAAAATAATCTTTTGTATAGAAACAAAATATATCACCTAAATCAGCAAGGAAGTTATATTCTCTGAAGGCTAGAAATCCAGGAATGTATGGAGCAGATATCTGAATTAGAATGAATTGCAAATGGCTATGTAAGAAAGCTGGTATTAATAATTCTTTGGTTTTTATTTTAATATTTGTGAAATGTATTACAATGTGTAGGTACATGATTTTTCAGTATCGCTTGAAAATCGTCTTTTTAAATTGCATATATCACAAAAAGACGATTTTCAAGTCTTGATATTTTAAAAACTACGTGGTAGAAAATTGAAATTCTTTCAAATATATGCCATATAAATGTAGTTTAACCCATTAACTAGGAAAAAATATGCAGTTCACTAAATTAAGTTCAAATACATTTCATGAAACTACCCCTTTTAATATTTTTTTCTCCATCCCCTTTAGCAGGGTCAAACATGCAGAATATACACCCCTGTATCACTGAGAACCGGTTCTGATCCAGAGGATATTACTCGGCTTCGAAGCCGTACTGGAAATATTATTAAAATGTGTACCTGGACCATTTGAACTTGTTTGTAAACAATATTACAATCAGAGTCAAGGACAACATAACAAGCACACGCATTTACATCGTCTCCAACTAAAAAAAATTCACACAATTTCAAATTAATTTGAAATAAATGGCAATAAATCAGACTTGATTGATATAATCTCAGGAGTTCCACAGGGCTCAGTACTTGGCCCTGGGCTATTTGAACTTGTTTTGTAAATAATATAACAATCAGAGTTAAGGACAACATAACAAGCACACATATATACATCGTCTCCAACTAAAGAATTTACCAAATTCAATTTAGCCAAAGAAAGCATTTGATTTAGTTCAGAGGTGGATTCTTAAAAAAAATATTGCCCCACTAATCTAGGGGTAATTTCTCTAAGGACATAAAACCCTCCCCCAAAATAGTCTTTCAATCTTTCCAGAAACTATGAAAAGCTACATTTTCAAGGAAAAAACATATCGGTACAGTGGTTAGCGAGATCCTTCGGTACACAAGACATCCTGATACTTTTATTTATATTTTTAGAGTAACAAACATTTATTATAGAGGACAATAAGTGGAACACTTGCCATTTTACATACTGTATTCTTTTCATCTCTATCTTTAAATGCTGTTTCAAAGTCCAATTTTTGTTATATACAGCTAGATGAGACAAACAAATGGACTACCTATTCTTAAAATATCTGCGCCTCTAAATATCTATGCAATAAAATATAAAATACGTGGATATTGTGAGATATTCTTGCATACCCTGATCAAATGTTTCCAACTAGCTAATAAAACGATACCTACCATCCACTCTTCTCTTTTCCCCAATTACACTACTGACCATGGAGGAACGTATTAACCAATATCTGAAGACTATCTAAGCAACCTAATTAGACGACAAAAATTCCTCTTTCACATTATCCACGTATTCCATATGACATTTCCTTACCTATAAAGGAAATATCAAGTCCTCCGACTAAAATCTTGTCAATTCTGGTCAACCAATCACTGCTTTTGTCTTCATAGGTTATTCCGCTCTAAATAATATTGGTAAATTCCAACGACTTAATAGTGGACCTCCCTCAACCCTCCCAAAGTTTTTTAGAACATGTGATCAAGTTTCGTAAGAAGTGCTATTGCTTATTTTGAGTTATACTAACACGGCGGCTGGTTTCACTGATACAGATTGTTGACCAAATTCATTTTTTTTGAGGAAAAAAAAGTATTTTGATACTTCAGGTTAGGTTCAGTAAGGGTTTTGATAGCCCCGTAGGGATATTACATATGTATGGGTGAAGATGTGGCTTGTAACTCTTTTATTACGAACTGTCCGTCATGTTTAGGTAAACCTAAAGAATTTTTTTTATCCATAAAATAAATACGAACTTTTATAAAGCAATTTATTTGCAATACCTACCTAAACTAAAACATTTCGTAAAGCTTTTCTGAAAATTTTTAAATAATTAGGTAGGTACACAATTAAATAAATACAACTAAGAAACTCTTTGAAACGGACGGACGGCCACAGTCTATTTACAAAGAAGCTGCGCTACAAAACAGAATGACAACCATCCATTAAGCGAAGGGCAAATGAACAATAACTCTTGTAGAATGACAGAACTAAAGTAGACCATTAATTTGTAAGTCTACACAAAGTTGTATTTAACTTGCAGCAAAATCTGAATGTCTGAAATGGGCGTCCGGACTTTCTGGTAACGATTATAGAGTTTCTTTCTAAAGAGTGTCTAACTGTTAAAGGAATCATTATGCAAAGTTTGTAATCGATAGACAATTATAACATATCTAAAGTAACGAAAATAGCTATCAGTTATGGACGGACCGACCCAAATTATAGAAAAGCTTAGCTTTTAAAATTTAACCTTAATAATTTCTTGTTCTTTAGTCCATGTCGATTTTAAATTATCCAATTCTTCAACAGACAAGTGTAAGGTAGATTCGCTATCTAGTTCACAATTATCCATTTTCACAAATTAATAAGTTTATGATAAGAATACTTTTAAGTTAACTAAAGAAAAAATAGTTTAATAGTTTATTTTTTGCATAGGTAGGTATAAAAAATCAATATGATCAATTATCACTGGTTATTGGTATTTTTCTTTTAATGTTTCTTTGTTAGTTGTAGATTATTTTTGGATCTAAAGCAATTGGCAGTAAAATATTAATGGTAACGAATATCTCAAAAAAATCGATAGCTAGCTACCAAACGGCTGAATTTGTATATTATGTTAGAACAAAATTTTAACCGACATAAGAAGGCCTAAAAATAATCGAGAAAAGCCATTGCTCAATAACACACAGTTATCTTGAAGCGCACATAAATGCGCGAAAAGAATTATTTTACGCGCGTTTTCTAGTGCATAAATGGATCTCGACTATTCCAGTTTATTTTTAGGCCTTTTCATGCAGCTTATAATAATGCTATGGAACAACGTGTGCTTCCAGCCGTTTGGCAGCTAGTAGCCTCTAAAGTTCATGAATTGAAAATGGTTACCAGGAACATTTTACCGTGAACTGCACCTGATCCAAATTATCTGGATACACTTTCAATTTCTGCAATTTCGTATCTGATTTCTGTGAGGAGTTCAGTTATCTCTTCACAGGTTTTGTTTACGTCGAGTCTGAAATTATTTCATTTTTAGAACCGAAACAGGCAGATAGAGACAGAAATATAGACAGAAAGGAAGATAGATAGAAAGATAGATAGAAAAGGAAAACACAAATGGACAACAATACAAATCGAAAGATAAAGATATTGACATAAAAAAAGATAAAGTGAAAGTAAACAATAATACACACAAAGTACAATCAGAATTATTTTTAAAAATATTTTTAATGTTCACATCTTGTTTGTAGTTAGTTTATTCAGCGCTATCACAATAAATACCTTGTTGTACAGTACCCCCCCCCCCCTTCCAAATCCCACCGCCTTTTTTTGGAATGAATTTATAATAAGGAGTGGTGGTGGAAGTTTTCGTTTGTTTATTACTTTATAACAGGTTGGGCAAGGTTATATTGGGTACTGGGTAACCCCGTAGGGTCAGGCAGCGCAGGTATAGTCCCCCCGTAACGTTTGGCACTCTCGCAGGTATCAAGCATAGAAAAGAATTAACCTTAGCCACCTTTATTTTAAAAATAGGGGTGGGTATCTTTGAATGAAATCACCAGTTATTCTTATTATTTACTTCCTAATATGAATCATATTACCAAATCATCAGATGCATATCTCATCATCAAATTACACTGGTATTATTTTTGTCTCTTTGTTAATAGCGAAGCTACTCTATAATTCTAAATCTTTCCGTCCGTCCGTCTGTTTCGATACTCAACATTTGAATTTGAATAGCTTACTTGATCAGCCTAGCATTCTTTTCACAAAGCTCGTCCCCAGGATTATCCAGGGCCTGCTGAGCAGCAAGCTGATGGTCCACTACACGGTGCAGCTTCTTCTCTTCCAGCTCCTTAATGTTATATAGTTCAAGGCTAAGTAACTTATACCAACAACGTAATTAATTCGAAAAATATCACGAAACCTTTGCGTAGTTTGGGGGGGCAACACTTGTTAGACCTGACGACCTTTTTAACTGACCCCAAAAAGAGAGGGGTAGGTTTCTGGTAGAATCCGTAAAGGTTATGTGTTATAAGTAAAAATAAAACAGTAGTAGAACGATAAAAATTTATGTTAACTTTTTAAATTGTTTTTTTTGTATATAGTTCTTTTCAAAAGAAATACACATATTTTGTGAATATTATCGTTCTACTACTTTTTTAAGCCTTAAAACACACACCTTTACGGATTTTACCAGAAAACTACCCCTCTCTTTATTTAGATTTATTTTGCTTGTTGGCTACCTATACCTCATTCATGGCCTACTTCTCAAAATATCTTGACTTGAAAATCATTTCTTGTGATATATCCAACTTTTAAATGTGACTACCTATTGTCTTGCTTGGACTATTTCAACTCAACAATATTAGTGTTGTCCGTTTGTTTGCTAACCCGTACTGTATAAATACAGATGGCTGATTTTTTTTTTGTAAGTATTCTATATACTGCAGAGCATCCAGTATATATATTAATCGTTACGTCAGACAGTCAGTCATGCATCATGATATCTTTAATATTATTCTTGATTTAAGATTACTGAACATTTACTGCTTAAATCATTTAGGGTTTCCACAGGGGGTGTATATTCTGCACAAGAATTTTTTCCCCCTGCTGCAATTTTTTATATTTTTTTCCCCTCCTAGTTTTTTTCCAGCAAGGAAGGGGATTAAATGGAAAAATATTTTCAGAACTCTTTATTTTATTCATATTAAGCCCCCTTCCACACATTTTTTAGTTTTTTTTCACCAAAGAGGGGGGAACAATAGAAAAAAATGCTTTCAGTCCTCTTAATTTTTACATCCCCCCCCCCCCAAGCACATTTTAAAATTTTTTTACCCCCCCCCCCCTCATCCGGGTCAAATTTGCAGAATATACTATGTACACCTCTGGGTTTCCATCCATGATTTCTTTGTGCTTTGCTATTTATGGATATTGTAATCCTTGTTTTATTTAAAAACTAAATGTTTGGCTGACCTGAACCCTGCCTATAAGTTCACCAAGCCTGTTCGTGTCTTTGAAATCAGTATCCAACTCTTTCTTCAGTGATATTATCTCTTTAGATATACTTTGGAATTTATCTGTCACCTAAATTAGAGACTTTTCAGCTTATATTAGGGGCCAACAATGATATAAAGGGGCCGAAGGCATTAACCAACAATTAATTTTTCTATATTTTTTTTGATTGTAGAAAATTTTATAATAATATACGATAATGATTTTTCAGTATGGCTGCGATCCAGTTCTAATCCAACAAATGAAAATAGGTATTGAAGCCATAATCGAAATATTTTCTCTGCTGCTTTTTAAAGACTTATGTATAAGACAGAGATAGACAACTACTAAAAATAAAACCAAACCTAAAATTCAAAGGAACTCGACCAAAAAAAGTCTAACCACTGAAATTTTGCAAAGCAGTGAAAATATAGGGTATATTTTTAGAAAAAAAGTTTGTCTCGGATTAATTAAAATTTTCAGAAAACTGGAGCTGAATTTGAACTCATTAAGTAAAGTTTGAAGTGGATGCAGCAATTCTAACAATATAATGAGGACGGGCAGCATACCTTGCTTACTTCTTTCTTGAAATCATCAAAATGAGGTTCATATTCAGGGGCATGAGACAGAAAAACTTTGTGAGCATCATCTAAAATATAAATTACAAGGTATAATACAAAATAGTAAGGTTTTATGTTGTCCTTGAAGATCTCGCAATCCATTTAAGGTTTTAGGCTATTTCTATTTCGAATTCTGTTCAATATCAATATACTTATCAATTAGTACATTAGGATAAAAAATAAGCCATCAACCTAAGTTAAAACGGGCGAGGCTGATGTCAATGACACACAAACTTCAGATCCAACAACCCAGGATAACTAAGGGGAAGGTGAAGTATTACCCATCAGACAACCAACTCTTTGATTGCACGATATTTGCCTGGAAGTCATAACTGTGCATGTTAATTAGTTGTGCCTGTTTAGGGCCAAAGCATACTCCTGCTCTATTTATTAATGTCACGCATCTGACATAACAATAAATACGAAAATTGTCTGTAATACGTTGCTATACAGTGTACATAATTTAGTATTGCTGAGAACCGGTTCTTTACCAGCGGATATTAATCGGTTTCGATGTCATACTGGAAATATAACTATAAAATACCTAATTCTTTAAAAGCTTTGATTCTTTGTTCTTGCAGTGTCTGAAACTTTCTTCCCAAATCTGCCATTATTTAAATCAAATTCTATATAGGTATCCAAAGATTGAATAGTAAAACAATCAAATAATCATTCTATTTATTCTGAAAAGAAACATATTACCTTAAAATATGTAAAAATGTTAAGACTCTAGGGGGCTTGCTGCCTTAAAACATACTCCGCTTATGAATGCGGTGTAAAGCATCCAATCGCCCATCAGACAACCAGCTCTCTGAGATGCACGACCTTTGTCTGAAAAGTCCCAACTAAGAATGGTAACGAATTGCGCCTGTTTTGGGCCAAGGCATTCCCCCCACTTTAACTATTTACGTCGCGCATCTGACATGGTATCGGTGGAAACCATTTTTAACGTCTTTAGTTATTGATCCACGGTCGCGGGTAAAATATGTAAAAATACTAGTTTGGAACCAACCAATCGGAATCAATTAAAAGTACCTTAGGTATTAAAACAAAGTTGAAAACTTTAGGAACCAGCGTAATTTACATTAAATAGCAACAGAGAAAATTACGTTTAACCATCAAGAATAACCTAATGAACATACAAATCAAAAACATTGTCATCTGAATAAAAGAATGCCTATTCATCATTGTAATTTTTGCCTCTTTTTTAAATTTCTCATTTCTGTCTGCTAGTTTGTTTACATTTATGATTTTGCAACAGAGTACTCAACTTTTTATTTACATGCGTTTAGATTTAACAGGGTAGGCAACTTTATATAGCAACCGTTTAGAAAACTACATTAGTTATTAATCTCATCACTGCATTGTAGACGATTTTCCACAGTTGTTAACATGAAACTAAGATAAAATGCCAGTTCTTAATCTCGTTTGATTATAGAAAAATGCAAAAGCGTTTTTTATAAAAAAAAAAATTCCTGCATTTCTTTTTGGTCGGTCTCTCTTGAAGAAAGGGTTATGGATCTGGGTACCCACCCCAAAATAGTTACAAGCCTTCCCAGACAATGAGAAGCTTACCTGTAAAGATAAATCTATCGGTACAAACACAAACATCCTGCTACTCCATTAAAATGATTAATTTAAGATAATTTAGCTGGAAAACCAGTTTTATAGGTAAATATGGGCCTAATACACTTTATGGTTCAAGGAGTAGTGATGCAAAATTGCGAATTAAAATAGTACTTGTAATATGCCCAGCACGATATTTCGTAATGCAATAGTCATTGAGCTCGTGCAATATATGTACGTAGTCTCATACTACCTCCAATCCCCTTCGCCATTAATTGCCACCAAATTTTTTTGGCGATTAACGTTGGAAAAACCGTCCTTTCAAGCAAAAGGTGGCATGCAAGTTCGCCATCGATATTTAAATTAGGAGTGAGAGAATACCATTCCCGGCTTCATTTAATAGAGCAAGATATTTTCTAGCGTTTATCGCCAATGATATAAGACAACGTAGCATGCTACCTTATATGGTTTCGCTGGGTGGGAAGATATCAAATACTTTTAACTAGCGACTACGCCTCGAGAGACAATAACTTTTCGGAGCCCTATGAAACTACTATTAAGGAGACCCCGATCGATTCAGCGGTAAGCGAGCTTTTTAGTGATAAACAAAGATATATTACATATGCACCGATGAAATTTATCCTTTCAAATGATCTCCACAAAAAAACAGGAGGTTTAAACTTGTAATAAAAGAAACAACTAGATATATTTCAAATTTTATTAACCAACGCAAATAGTATATTATCAAACATAATTTATAAAATAATATCAAATAATTTCTCCGCAACTCCACAACCCTTTCAATTCCTGAAATATAATTAAAATATCAGTTAAATGACTTGGAAAACAAAAAGGACATTTAAAGTAAAATTAAAATATCAGTTAACAGAGTAAAGTTTTTTTATTGTATCAATATAAAGTGAATTATATAAATTGTTCTAAAAGCCACAATATTACCCAGAGTAAAAAATGACCAGAGCAACATTAAAAATTAATTTTTAAATCCCCAAAAAATTTATTTGGGACTTATTTCAAATTTGGGCTCTGCAGTCTGATTAAACAGGCGTCCTAGTATATTTTTCACCCCACATTCAAAAATAGGTTAATAACAGTTTAAAACACATTTCACCAATAATAATTCTGACGGAAGAAGTGAAAATATTGTTTCGAAATCATACAAAAAATCATTCAAAAATAGGTTAAAAACAGTTTAAACAAGGATGACAACATCCATAAGTAGAGAAGCCAAAAATTTCATGGATGGGAATACGGTTGATTCTTAAAACGACAGGAAATTTAATTTTTATCTCCTTAACTTACCAAATTTGGAAAATCGGACATGTACATAAAGAAATGGAAAAATAAGGAAAAAAATTAAAAATATCCAAAAACCTGCATAAAGGCAGTCTGTCATAGTTGTTTTCTTTAAACGACAGGAAATTTAATTTTGATATCTATAACTGAAAATTTTTTGGAAATCGGACCATAAACACCAAAGATATGGAGAAAAATGTGAAAAATACAAAAATAGCCTAAAACCTGCTAAAAAGCGGTCCGACCGCCATTGATGTTTTATAGTTAATTGTGATCCTTATTAATAGGAATGTTGTCAAAAATTTCAGTATTCTATCTTTTATAGGAGCTGAGTAAATCCCATTTCCCTCATAGCGTTATGGACTGACTGACTGACTAAGTGAATTATAGAGTAGCTTCGCTACTAAAAACACCAATAATAATTCTGACGGAAGAAGTGAAAATAATGTTTAGAAATCATAACAAAAAATTTTCTGTACAAATAGAAACTGGTTTTATTACCTGAATGATACCAACAACATATTCATCGCATACTGAAGTATTCAAGCCTAAATTAATATAATTTTTAAAAGAAGTTATGAATTCAGATATTTAGTTAGAAATGTTTCGACTTCAGTTAAAAACGTATCACCAATAATAATTCTGACGGAAGAAAAGGAATCAAGGTTTAAAGATCATCATAACATAGTTTTTCTGTACAAATAGAAACTGGTTTATTACCTGAATAATACCAACGGCAACAACAGATTCATCGCATACTGAAGTATTCAAGCCTAAATTAATAATATTTTTAAAAGAAGTTATTTATTCAGATAATTTGTTAAAAATGTTTCGACTTCAGTTAAAAACATGTCACCAATAAAAATTCTGACGGAAGAAAAGGAATCACTGTTTAAAAATCATCATAACAAAATTTTTCTGTACAAATAGAAACTGGTTTTATTACCTGAATGATGCCAACGACAGGAATATCGCATACTGAAGTAATAAAGCCTAAAATAATAAATATACTTTTTAAAAGAACTTAACAATTCAGATAATTCTTTCAGAAAAGTTTTGACTTCGGTTAATCTATAATACAAAGTAAAAAGATGTCTGTCCATCCCTTAAGATCTCTGTAACCACTGAACCGATCAGATTCTACTCTTAAGGGTATATACCTACTGGTTCTGTGGTGGTTTTAAACTATTTTCTTGGGGGGTGAGACGAATTTACGCTAGGAAACAATAAACAAATCACCAATAATAATTCTGACGGAAGAAGTGGTAATGTTTAATTAATAATCAGAACATAAAATGTTAGGTAAAACATAATAGTTATTTCTTGCATCGTAATATAAACGGCTTTCCGCAGATATAGAATGAATAATTATAAGATTAAAAGTAGTTTTTTTAGCCCCGAGGTGCCGAAGGCACAGTTTTAAAAAATAACTAGTTTTAATCTTATAATTGTACATTTTTATATTCGTAGAAAGTTGGATTTAATACGATGCTAGACATAGTTTTTTGTATGGATGAGAACAGGTTCCTATCCACCAGACTCGAATAACTATGAGAAAAGAAATTTTAATACCTTCATATCTGAAGAATTTACAATTACAGCTATTGAACAGAAACGGGCTAAAATAATAGACAAAATTAATAACTAACGTTATTAATAAAAAATTTCAATAATTTTGACAAATTCAGATTTATGTTTGTCACCAATGATTATTCTGACGGGAAAAGAAGACACAATTTAAAATTTCATCATATACAAAAAGAAATGAAAAAAAACTTTTAATATAAAAATTACCTCCATAATAAAATTATGAACATATACTGTGAAATCTAAATAAATATAAATATTAACAAACTTTATAAAAAAAAAGGATTAAAACAATAATTTTTCTATAAATATCAGTTGGTGATGCATGATTTGTGTCATCAAATATCAGATACGGGTAAGAAATATCATCATATTAAATTCTGTGCTAAGATTGCAGATTTAAGTATAAAATTACCATTATATATTGAAGACACCATCAATTCAATATAGATAGGAGTAGACAAATTCTACAACAGCAACCTAAAATAATCTATGTATAATAATAAAAACAATAAGCATTATAATTAGAAGCTAGGAAGAATTTCAGATATTAAAATAGTCACCAATAATTATTCTGACGGGAAAAGAAGACACAATTTAAAATTTCATCATATATAAAAAGAAATGAAAAAATAACTTTTAATATAAAAATTACCTCCATAATAAAATTCTTCACATATACTGTGAAATCTAAATAAAAATAAATATTAACAAACTTTCTAAAAACATAAGGATTAAAACAAAATAATTTTTCTATAAATATCAGTTGGTGATGCATGATTTGTGTCATCAAATATCAGATACGGGTAAGAAATATCATCATATTAAATTCTGTGCTAAGATTGCAGATTTAAGTATAAAATTACCATTATATATTGAAGATACCATCAATTCAATATAGATAGTAGACAAATTCTCCTACAACAGCAACCTAGAATAATCTATGTATGATAATAAAAACAATAAGCATTATAATTAGAAGCTAGGAAGAATTTCAGATATTAAAATGGTCACCAATAATTATTCTGCCGGGAAAAGAAGACATAATTTGCAAATTCATCATATTAATCAATGAAAATAACTTTATAAAACTAAAAATCACCTCCAAACAATCTGAACAAGTACTGTGAAATCTAAATAAAAATAAATATTAACAAACTTGCTAAATGGATTAAAACAACATAATTTCTCTATAAATATCAGTTGATTAAGCATATCAGATTTGTGTCATCAAATATCAGATAAGCGGAAGAATTATCATCATAAAACTCTCTCTTCAGATTAAAGATAAAAAGTATAAAATTACCATTGTATATAAAAGATACCATCCATTCAATATAGATCTGAGTAGACAAATTCTCCAACAGCAACCTAGAATAATCATTGTATAATAAAAAAAATATGCATTATATTTAGAAGCTAGGAATAATTTCAGATTTTAAAATGGTCTGACGGGGAAAGAAGACTAATAAAAATATTTTTATCAAGTAATAATTAAAAAGTTTAATAAGAATTTATGTGCATGCTTACCTCTTTTTCAAAGACCCATCTATTTACTCCAGATGTAAGTAGACATTATATTTCAAGCATCATAATATCCTAAAATAAATCAAACATAAGCCATATCAATGTGAATTTGAGTTATGAAACTGAATAAGCATTAATCAGGAAATGGAAATTAGAATCATAGATCCCTACAAGGGTCATGTCAAAGAGTTTTAATCGTAAAACATCATGTATAACATTCATAACATAAAATCAAAGTATATATATCAGTTTAAATAATACCTGTATAATATACAGAAAACTACCAAATCGCCTAAATAATAATTAGAATTAAAATAAGAAATACCTAGTATACTAAATACAAACTGAATTTATTAAGGCTCATACAAAAAATATTATATCATATTTACATCAAAAAGTATGTACAATTAAAATCACGGCAAATTTTGAAATAATTCAATATTATGATTTACCTTTAAAAAGTACTTCAAATGACAGAAATCCTCTATTGCAACAAACTAAAAAATGAAGAAAGTTATAATGAGAAGTTTACAATCAAAGCCAGACATCCAAGTAAAATTATTATTACTCATTCAAATAGAAATTTTCATGTTTGGATCAATGAAAGTGTCGAATATTTTTATAATCATTGCAATGGATTTGATATTTCTTGGATTTTCATATACTGGATGAACGAACTAACCAAGGAAATCAAAATATTACCTATAATTGTCGAAGTCCAGAGACTGTTCAGGATTCTATGCCTATTCAAATAAAAAAATTAATTTCAATTTATGACTGGAGGATATTTTCAAGCTAACAAAATATGTGTACTGTGGTTAAAATGTATCTTTGTGGAAGTATCTACTCCAGTATTCCGTGGACTAGGGTTGCAATACAAACAAATATACTATAGCACATTTATCTTTATTATCCAGTTTAAAAACAATTCAATTATGTCAATAACTGGGCCATAGTGCATTTACTAATTATTAATTTATAAGAGGAAATAAGTTGTACCTCTAAAATTAGCCTCAAGTTCTTAATTTCCTGAAGAAAAAATACAAAATTAGAAAATTTCCTTAAAGAAATTATTTTATTATCAATAAAACTTACTTTCAGTGGTAGTGACGAAAAACATGTTTTATTATCATGGGAATCATATTGTTTGTTATACATCATTAAATCAGGAACCAGAATGGATAAGACAATACACAATAAAATAATAGAAGAAATAAGTTGTACCTCTAAAATTAGCCCAAAGTTCTTAATTTCCTGAAAAATAATACATTAGAAAATTCCTTAAAAAAATATTTTTTATCAATAAAACTTAATTTCAGTGGTAGTGACGAAAAACATGTTTTATTATCATGAGAATCATATTGTTTGTTATACATCATTAAATCAGAAATATCAAGGATAAGAAAATAAATAATAAAATAATATACATCCCCATTACTTACTAAACATTGCTCTTTTTGTAAAACTAGCGGCTTCGTCCCTAGCCTCTAGGGGCTTTGCCCCAAGAGATGACAACAAAAAAAATTCAAAAAAAAATTAAGAAGAACTAAAGAAAGCTTCTACAAAAGAAATTTTCTACAAAAGAAATTTTCTACAAAAGAATATTTCTACAAAAGAAATTTTCTACAAAAGAATTCTTCTACAAAAGAATTCTTCTACAAAAAAAAAAAAAAAAAAAAAAAAAAAAAAAAAAAGGGGGATTTTTTTTTGTTTTTTGGGGGGGGTTGGGGGTGTCCCAACTCCTCAAAAAAATAGCTTAAAACCACCACAGGACCAATAGGTATATACCCTGAAGAGTAGAATCCAATCGGTTCAGCGGTTACCGAGATCTTAAGGGACAGACAGACGGACAGACATCAAGCTACTTTGTATTATAGATATGTTCTTAACTTCTTGGTTGAAAAGTTTAAAATTTACAGTACATTGTCTCATCCCTCCCCCTATGATAGAATGTTAGAATCAACTTGTTACAATAATACCTGGATGGAGAATGAATACTGCAGGATATCAACAGGACATTTTACAAACTAATATCCCAACCTATATAAAAATATTTGAATAAGGGTAACAACAGGGGTGTATATTCTGCATGGGATCCCCGGCTCAGGGGGGGGGAAAAAAAATAAAAAATAAGTGGTTGGAGGGAAAAAAAAATGTAAAAATTAAGAAAACTGAAAACATTTTTTCCATTTCGCCCCCCTCCTTGGTTAAAAAACTAAGAAAATGTGTGGTAGGAGGGATAAAATAAAAAAAAATATAGAGTTCTTTAAATATATTTCTATTTTCCCCTCTATTTTTTAAGAAAAATCTAGGGGGGAAAAAAAATAAAAAATTTTGTAGCAGGGGAAAAAAAATAAATCTTATGCAGAATATACACCCCTGGGTAACAAACAAACTTAACATTACTTAATATCAAAAATTTCAGTAAAAATTTGTTTGATTTCATGAATTTTATCATATTAACGAGATATTAAGCATCATTTATTGCAGAAAATCTAGGATCAATAGAAAATCACATAGATAAATTAAATAACATTTGTAATACAAAATAAGACATTACCTTTAGAGTAAGCTTGAACATTTTGAAAGGATTTTCACCTGAAACATTACTTTGTCAATATTTAGATAATGAAATAATTGGAATTTAAATTTTGATGTTTGTCAGTTTAGCGGGTTGTATCCTCAATATTTTTAGGGTAATTTTGTGGATTGGTTGTCATCATTTTAATAGTTTGACATTCGAGGGGGGGGGGGGGGGGGAAGAGAGACTGGGGGAGTTAATAAATTTTTACCTTCATTAGTTCTTCAGTTAGCCTGCACAGAAACAGTTCATATTAAACCCAATCATCTAGAATAAAATATCATTAGTTTCTTAGGATAAAATTATTTCTTCAGAAAGTAACTTTTTGTCAGACTTAAAGGTTACATCCTAATAATCAGATATATGCTAACGTTTTTAAAAAATCATCATTTAGGAAAAATTTAAGGAAATATGGAGAATTTCAACTAACCTCAAATTTTAGACTACTCCAATTACCAATAAGATCATTCATCCTAAAAAAATTATGAATTTAAAAAATAGTAATTAGAATGAATTAATTATAAAAGTTGGATAATATCAGTTCGCCCTAGTTAAAC
Source organism: Acartia tonsa (assembly GCF_053477335.1). Classification (NCBI taxonomy): domain Eukaryota; kingdom Metazoa; phylum Arthropoda; class Copepoda; order Calanoida; family Acartiidae; genus Acartia; species Acartia tonsa. Next base: position 16,942,875 of record NC_137272.1, on the reverse strand, counting down.
AGGCTTCATTGTAGCACTCCAGTTCTAACCATAAATATTTAGGAAAATAATCATATTAATCAAAGTATAAGTATTACAAATATATATGCTCAACTATACCTTAGGTCTACAGAATATTCAGGCCAGAGCATTATCATAAGATCAATCACCCTAAAACAAAATTATGAATTTAAAAAATAGGAATTTAAATGAATTAGTTACAAAAGTTGAATAATATCAGTTCGCCCTAGTTCAACAGGCTTCATTGTAGCACTCCAGTTCTAACCATTAATATTTAGGAAAATCATATTAATCAAAGTATTTATGTATTCTATATATGCTCAACTATACCTTAGGTCTACAGAATATTCAAGCCAGAGCATTATTATAAGATAAATCATCCTAAAACAATTTATAAATTTAGAAAATAAGAATTAGAATGAATTAGTTATAAAAGTTGAATAATATCAGTTCGCCCTAGTTCAACAGGCTTCATTGTAGCACTCCAGTTCTAACCATAAATATTTAGGAAATCATCATAGTAATCTAAGTATTAAAATATTATATATATGCTAAACTATACCTTAGGTCTATAGAATATTCAAGCCAGAGCATTATCTAAAATAAAATATTGATAAGATAAAATGATAATATAATGAAAACATTCAACAAAAATAAAATATTTCAGTTCTACCATCAAATATCAACATAATATATTCTGTTGTCCCTATCAAGTATCATCATAATTATTTAAGAAAACTGTCGACAGTTAGTACAGGGGTGTATATTCTGCACAAGATTTTTTTTCCCCGGCTACAAAATTTGTTATTTTTTTCCCCCCCCCCTAGTTTTTTCTCACCATGTAGGGGGAAAATGGAAAAATATTTAAAGAACTCTATATTTTATTCCTCCTACCACACATTTTTTTATTTTTTATTCACTAGGGAGGGGGAAAATGGAAAAAATGTTTTCAGTTTTCTTAATTTTTACATTTTTTCCCCTCTAACCACTTATTTTTAATTCCCCCCCCCCCCCCCCGAGCCAGGAATCCCATGTAGAATATACACCCCTGGAGAAGTATTAAAATTATTACCTTCATATTTACCATCCTAACATTCTTTCTGTGCTTTAATCTAGGTAATAAAATATGTTAACATTCTTTCATTTCATAATAAAATTTATTAAGATTTTTAAAATAATCAGTTGGTGATGCATGATTTGTGTCATCAAAGTTCAGTTGAAGTGAAAAGTTCTCATCATATAACCTCCCCCAATGAAAATTTGTCTTTAAAAAACAAAGTTAAACATACCTCAGATAATAAATTATAAAGGACAGTTTCAATGCTGGTTTGACAAAATCCTAAAATTTTCAATAGGTTAATAAAAATAATTTAATATTAAGTTTCTTAAATTTGAGGTAAAATTCAGGCCTATCGATCCGTAAAGATTTGCCATCAAAGGAGTTCTGGACAAGTTTTATCATCATTATAAATCTTTAAAGAAGAACTCAAATTTTGAATAAAAATACCTTTAATCAGCAATTTATAAAGTCAATCTCGATATACTGAAATAAAAAATAAGTAAAAATATAACAAAAAAACATTTATGTAAAAGAATCCAGATTTTTTTTTCAGATATCGATCCTCGTAGTTAACCATCACAGAAAGTATGGACTACAATTATCATCATTTTTATTTCTTGAATATGAGGTTTTTTATAAATAAACCATCTCGTAATCAATGATTAAATGGCACCTAGAATTTGAATTTCGATCTAAAAGGGGGGGGGGGGGGGGGAAATGTGGTGACTCGTGCCACGACATACCAGCAATTTTATTTTGGGTGCTACTCCCTTAGTTTTAGAGATAATTGGGTGAAATCTTTTGGGCTGGGTCACTAATTACCCCAACTAGAGGTATCTTTCAAAAAAAAACGGCGGCGGGTCCGCCGCTCCCGCCGTTCGCCGCCATTTCCGCCGCCGCCAAAAAAATTTTTTTTTATTGCATTTCTCGCCGAATTAGGCAATTTAGAATCATTTGAGACCATGTTATTTTTTTCAAAAATTTTTCCCCTTATAACCAACCCTGCGGGGGGACTTAGTCATTTTTTTTTCAAATTCTCGTTTATCAAGGTATATCTTAAATTCAGTGCCTCTCCTAAGCTTTTAAAGATATTGAGACAAAACCTTTTGAGGTAGATCAGTAAAAAATATTTGAATAAAAAATGGCGGCGATACCGCCGCTCCCGCCGTCCACCGCCATTTTCCGCCGCCGCCGCCAAATTTTTTTTTATTGCATTTCTCGCCGAATTAGGCAATTTGGAATCATTTGAGACAATGTTATTTTTTTCAAAAATTTTTCCCCTTATAACCAACCCTGCGGGGGGACTTGATCATTTTTATTTCAAATTCTCGTTTATCAAAGTATATCTTAAATTCAGTGCCTCTCCTAAGCTTTTAAAGATATTGAGACAAAACCTTTTGAGGTAGATCAGTAAAAAATATTTGAATAAAAAATGGCGGCGGTACCGCCGCTCCCGCCGTCCACCGCCATTTTCCGCCGCCGCCAAAATTTTTTTTTATTGCATTTCTCGCCGAATTAGGCAATTTGGAATCATTTGAGACCATATTATTTTTTTCAAAAATTTTTCCCCTTACAAGCCGTCCTGTGGGCGGCGGAAAATAGCGGTGGATGGCGGGAGCGGCGGTATCGCCGCCATTTTTTATTCAAATATTTTTTTGCTGATCTACCTCAAAAGATTTTGTCTCAATATCTTTAAAAGCTTAGGAGAGGCCCTGAATTTAAGATATACCTTAATAAACGAGAATTTGAAAAAAATGACTAAGTCCCCCTGCAGGGTTGGTTATAAGGGGAAAAATTTTTGAAAAAAATAACATGGTCTCAAATGATTCCAAATTGCCTAATTCGGCGAGAAATGCAATAAAAAAATTTTTGGCGGCGGCGGCGGAAAATGGCGGTGGACGGCGGGAGCGGCGGTACCGCCGCCATTTTTTATTCAAATATTTTTTACTGATTTATCTCAAAAGGTTTTGTCTCAATATCTTTAAAAGCTTAGGAGAGGCCCTGAATTTAAGATATACCTTAATAAACGAGAATTTGAAAAAAATGACTAAGTCCCCCTGCAGGGTTGGTTATAAGGGGAAAAATTTTTGAAAAAAATAACATGGTCTCAAATGATTCCAAATTGCCTAATTCGGCGAGAAATGCAATAAAAAAATTTTTTTTGGCGGCGGCGGAAAATGGCGGCGAACGGCGGGAGCGGCGGACCCGCCGCCTTTTTTTTGAAAGATACCTCTAGTTGGGGTAATTAGTGACCCAGCCCAAAAGATTTCACCCAATTATCTCTAAAACTAAGGGAGTAGCACCCAAAATAAAATTGCTGGTATGTCGTGGCACGAGTCACCACATTTCCCCCCCCCCCCCCCCTTTTGCATGAATAATCCTTGGTAGGTCTATTTTCCCTAAATCGAACAAAAAGTTATTTTTAGTACCAACAGCTACCAGCTAAATTTCAGATCGAATTTCGAATTCTAAGTGCCATTCAATCATTGATAACGAAATGGTTGCATTAACCCTCCCCCCCTTTCATAATAAAAAATTACCTTATAAATGAATATTTCAATAAAGGGGATATTAGCCAATCATATCTGAACAGAATATATGTGGTTAAAAAATGAACAAAATCTTACTATCAAGAGCTTTTGATGAACATAAAATCATACACGAAAAAATATCAGCACTAATCTTAGTTCAGTAGAGGTAGTGAAAATATTAATCATGAATGTAATTAATTTAAGTATTTACAATCTGAATAGGTTGAAATGCAGGAATCTAAGGGGATAAGACAATAACAGAAATATTGATTGAAATCTCTTTAAAATACACCCTTTCAATAGATTACAATTAGTGGTTGAAACGTTTAGACACTCAATAAACCAAACAATGTTGCTTGCACATTCTTTTTCGTTGGCTTAAAGAAGAATTTTGGGGGACTAATCAAATAACCTCAGATTGTGGATAAAAAAAATTAAAATTAACCTGTGTAGATTTAGAATCCATTCAAATAGCCCTTGACTGAATTGCACAACTCCTTATTAAAAAATAAATGTCAACAACCAAAAATACTTTTCATATCAGAATAAAAATAACCAGGTTATCATACAGCAAGACGTTACAGCATGAAAATTGGGTTCTCAGAAGAGGGCGCCTTGTAAAAGTTAATCATGGAAAAATAGAAAGATTTTAGTTTTTTTCTAGTTAATACCTGGATTTATGAGGGTTGTCATCTAGGATAGAAAGATAGGAAAGAAAGTAATATCTCGAACACACCAGTACCTAGGCATTATAAATATATTACTGGAAATATTTTAAGTTAATTAGTTTAAGTTGAAATAAATTTGATCAGTAAGAAGTTTGTTATCATACTCAGAGTCATGTAATACATAAGACATATTTAGACATCATGTGAAGGTTAAGATTTGAAGGGCTAATAAAGCTAAAACTACGTACTCTTTCCATAGATTACAAGCAATGGTTGAAACGTTTAGACACTCTGTAAACCAAACAATTATATTTAGCCAACAAAGAAGAACGCGCTAGTAAGAATTTTTGGAGACTAAATAACCTCAGATTGTAGGTAAAAAAAAATTACCTGTGCAAATTTAGAATCCATTCAAAAACCCCTTCACCAAATAAAACAACTCCTAAATAAATATAAATGTTAACGACCAAACTTACTTTTTGTATCAAAATAAAAAGTTCAGGTTATCATACAGCAAGACGTTACAGCATGAAAATTTGGGTTCTCAGAAGAGGGCGCCTTGTAAATATTAATCATCGAAAAAGGGGGAGGCGGATATGCAACTTTAAGATCTTTGAGAAAAAAAAAAGTTTCCCAGATTATTAAGAACAGTCTAGTTTGGCGGGGGGGGGGGGGGGGGGATCCAGCGGGAAACTGATTTCGGCGGGAGCGGCAATTCAGTCGCAGTTTCTTCACAGTTCCACATTGTTCTCCACAAAAGCACCTGCTGTGCCGAATTTTAGAAAGTAAACTCTTTTATGGGCCGAGATCATGCAAGTTTTACTTTTGGTTTCAAAAAGTGGCACATCCTCCTCCCCCCTTTAAAATTTATTTTTGTTTCTACTAATTAATACCTGGATTTGAAGAAGGGCTGGAGCATGTCAACTCCATGCCATCCAGAGATGGTTACGAAAAAAAGACCTTGCGGCCAAACCTACCTAAAAAATTTTAAGATTAATTTCGGAGGGCTAAAACAAAAAAATACCTAACGAGGTAGGTGAAATATCAGGAAAAAGCTATTCTGATCATATTCAAAGAATCATAATACATAAGACATAAGCATTAAGCATCATATGAAGATTTTGAAGTAATTAAAATTAATTTGAAATATTTGTATTGTAGAAGAATAAAAACTATTACATGCAGTTTGAGCCGACCTCCATTCAAATTTCGAAAACACAACCAACGTTGAAAGTCTCACATAACATAATCCACAAAATCTAAATGTTAAGTCCAATAAATGTACAAAAAATAAAAACATTTTATTTTGACTAACTATCGACAGTATCAAATTCTTATTAAAGCTTTCGAACAATTTCAGTTATTTATATTACCTTGTGTTAAGAGGTTTATCTCCTTCCAACCCATGTTGAAAACCTCTTCGCAGTTAAGAAATAACTAAGCACACAGGTCTTCATTTTCCTTCTGTAAATTAATGTTCAGTATACATAATCTGAGAATAATAAATGAATAACAAAAATAAATGAAAGATCAAGAACCCAGGTATACTTACAAAGCCTCAAAGTTCCAGAAATAAATTATGAACAATTTTATGCTTATTTTCAGAACAGGTACTTTCAGTTTTAATCCAAACAAATTGGGAGAGGAAGGAAAGGGCTCCATTTAACAAATATAATTTGTCCAATAAGGAATTATCTAATTGATCAAAAAGAAACCTTTATTAATATAGGTTCCCAATGAAAAGAATTTCCCCATTGATATATGCTAAAATGGGAGGAAATTTGAAAAAATTTGGTATAGTCCCCAGAGAAAATTTGAGGCCCCGAAGATATACCTGGGAAATAAATGTACTGTAATTCAGATATATCACGTGTTGGCTGAGTGGGGAAAGGAGTCTCTCACAAGGCGGATCAGAGAGTCAAGTTTGTCCGCCTTGAAAACTACAATTCGCCGCCACGGCGTCATTTCCACGCCATCAGCCCAATTTGTATTGTTGTCAAGGTTTGTCTCGTTACTCACCTAAAATAATAAACACTTAAGCGAAGGAAATAAGTACTTTTATTGAGAATTCTATAACCGCTAAACTAATAAAATTCTGTTACAATGTAGCTGAACTTTTCAGTCCTGCGAAGTTTTACATCTAATTTAAGTAAAATACCACCTTACGAAGAGAAAATGAAAAAAAAACTTATTCTCCAAATTTTTTTCTCTTATTAAAGCTGGTTGAGCTTTTTGTGAGGATTTGTGATAATTGTAATATTATTCTAGATAACCTGGTTGTGTGTAAAAGGCCAAATAGCTACCTAAGGAAGAATCTCCCCATGAAGAGGCCGACGGTATCTTGAAGATAGGAGGACTCTTCAGTTAATTTTAATGTGGATATAAAAAGACCAAAAATAAACTATTGTTTTATAATTTTGTTTATTCTTATTATGTGTCATTTGGATTTATATTTTATGTATCTTAACTTTGGGCAATTTCCAGAATATAGTGGTTTCTGGGGTTGAGTTTATCGTGTATTAAAAGATCTAAATCACCGTGTGCTTCCAGACAGTGTGAAAATGGCATTGATCCTGTCTACATGATGATTGGTTACACTGTTGTTTAGGTGAGATATGCTACATTTTGTTACCCTTTCACTTTTTGTTGCGTAACCGCTCAGGGAGTAAAGGAGGGGACAATGGGCAATTAATTCAATATAAGAGTTATCAAAGAAAGGGCATGAAATCCAGTTTAATCCAATAAATTTGTAGGAAATTAGGGATTGTTATTGAATAATAGATTTCCATAGAGTCATGTAAAGTGAAATCTCAACTTGTTTTTGATGAAATATATTGAGGTTTTCTGGTGTGATTTTTATATTAAAAGATTATTGAACCCGGCCAGCTGCTAGCAAGAATATGACTGCCCCTTTTTATTCCGTTTATTTCCCTTGCCCCCACCTCCCTTCTCCCCGTCTGCTACATTCCAAACTAACACGACGGATAGTGGAAGATGGCGATCATAACTATTCTCAGATATCTTCAAACTAGTTTACCCCCTCTCTTCCCCCTCTCTTTTTTTCCTTCCCCTTTCAAACCTATAATTCTGGTGTTCATACAAATGCGCCAATTTTTGTTTTATAAAATTTTTTTGAAAATAACATCTGTTTGGTTTTCCTTTGCAATTAAGCTTTTTTTTTAGGTACAGGGAAGGTTTTTAACTATTTTGGGAGAGCGTATCTCCACCCTCCCAGTTTAAAATCCCCCACAAAATTTTTTTTCTGAATATTTCTTATTAAAACTCAAATTAAAAAGTAGAAGGGCGGTTGACTTATCCCCCTCCCACCTTAAGAACACTTAGAGGCTTCTTGGGGGCGTTCGTTGCCCCTAGTCTTTCTTAAAATAAGAGCTATGTCTTGCATTTTTTTTCAATTAGGTGTTTGATCACGAATTTCATATGGTAAAAATATTTTTCTTATTTAATTGTTATCCTAAAAAGATAAAAGTTATGCTTGAAAATTGTTTTAATAGCTATTATTATATGTTGCATTTTTGTATAAACGTGAGAGTTGTGATCACAATTGGCGTAACATTTGTACTCTTTGGCGTCAATGCGTATTTTCAGATATCCATTACTCGCTATCAACACGACGAGTTTTTATTTCCCTTCCCCCCACTTTCCTTATCCCTTCTCCCCGTCTGCAATATTCAAAACATACATAACGAGTAGCGGCATTCTATGCGCAAGTACCCAAACCCAGTCAGAATCTGCTAAATTCCCTTTAAGCCAGTCCCTTGTCCCCTCTCTTACTCCCTGGTAACCGCTAGTATTGAACAAGACCAAATTAAGGCAATTTAAACAGATTTTGATAAGTAGGTAAAACGGATTATTTCGTGTTAGGATATTATGCCTATTTATGAACTTTAATTGCCTTTATCTTCACCATTAACAATTCAAAAATTTGAAGAATCCACAAAATTACCCTATTCAATAGAAATAGAAGAATAGAAGCATATTCTGAACCTCTTTTTCGTCAAATCTAAGAAGGAACATTTCTAGCAGACAAAAGTATTGTTTACTTTCGACTCAAGCTGATGTGGATTCTTAAAAAATTATAGACTCGCTACCCGATAGTGAGGCAAAATTATTGTTGTGAAAAATCATCCAAAAGCACATTAAAAATCTACAAAAATTAAACAAAATCATATGTTAATAACCCTTTAATATTTTATTTAATTTTTGTACATTTTTTATACGATTTTAGAGGATTTTTCACAAAAATAATTTTGCCTCTCCAGCGAGTAGCCAGCCTAACTTGTTTTTAAGAATCCACCTCCTTTCGAAGCTTTCAAATTTAAACGAAATTTTTGGGCAATTAATTCTGATTCCGCAAAGCTTTCTACTAAGAAAATATACTGTTTACAGCTGACTTTTAACTATGTATGAAATGAAAAAAAAACATGCTTCGTGACAAGATGTGTACAAAATTTCAACCAATGAAATTAAATGTATGTACCGATGCGATTCTCCTATTGGCTCAATCAGACATTCCCTCTCTTTCTTAGTACCTTTATTCCCTATTCATACATTATAAAAAAAAGCAATTCAGACTAGCAGTGTTTACTACAAAGATAAATGCTTACATCATAGTCAATACAGAGTTCACTTTCTCCAACAAATAACTCCTCTTCTGGATTTGAAAATAAACAGGCCTAAAATAGAGGAAAAACAATAAAAAATAGATGTTATTTGAGCCAATCATTACCCCCCTACATAATTTCATAAACTACAAAATTTCTGTAATTAATGTTATAACCTCTCATGATCAAATAGAATTAATCTTAAAAATCTTATGGACCTCAAACTAGTTATAACAATCTATAAAGTCCTAAAGGTAAACCAAGAAACATGATAAAAATTTCGAGGTTTGCTGTAGCTTGAAATAGATCAGAAATTGTTAATACAGCACAATTTACATACTTGAAAAGGAAGGCCATAACTCTTGAACATTCTTTTAAAGTACATAATTTACAAAAATTATGATAAAAAAATTACAATTACTAGGAGTTATATCTATCAATACTAACAGAAACTGATAGGTTTCAAAGTTCGTTGAAGCTTGAATCACAAGAAAATCAAACTTAATTTATAACAAAAATATGTAATAACATCCGCTAATCTAATAAACATAATTCTTTATTAAATTACTTAAGAGTTATATTTATCTATCACAGCTCTGAAAAATCAAGAAACATAAAAGATTTCAAGATTCGAATGGAGCTTGAACCACTGGTGAACTAAATTTTAAACTAAAATTTGAGAGAATTTATGTAATAACATCATGATGGTATGATAATAAATAATTATCAACCTCAGAGTAGTTACATTTATCTATCATAGCTCTGACAAACCAAGAAACATAATAGATTTCATGATTTGGAGGAGCTTGAACCACTAGTAAAATAAATTTAAAACTAAAATTAAAGAGAATTTATGTAATAACATATGATGGTATGATAATAAATCATTATCAACCTCAGAGTAGTTACATTTATCTATCATAGCTCTGACAAACCAAGAAACATAAAAGATTTCATGATTTGGAGGAGCTTGAACCACTAGTAAAATAAATTTTAAAACTAAAATTAAAGAGAATTTATGTAATAACATATGATGGTATAATTAGAATAAATCATTATCAACCTCCGATTAGTTATATTAATCTATCAAGACTTAGGGAAAACCAAGAAACAAAGGTTTCCAAGTTCGTTGAAGCTTGAATCACAAGAAAATCAAACTTAATTTTTAACAAAAAAATGTAAGAACATCCGCTAATCTAATAAACATAATTCTTTATTAAATTACTTAAGAGTTATATTTATCTATCAAAGCTCTGAAAAACCAAGAAAATAACAAGATTTAAAGATTCGCTGGAGCTTGAACCACTAGTAAACTAAATTTTAAAACTAAAATTAATGAGAATTTATGATATAACATCATGATGGTTACATTTATCTATCATAGCTCTGACAAACCAAGAAACATAAAAGATTTAAAGATTCGGAGGAGCTTGAACCACTAGTAAAATAAATTTTAAAACTAAAATTAAAGAGAATTTGTGTAAGAACATATGATGGTATAATAAGAATAAATCATTATCAACCTCCGATTAGTTGTATTAATCTATCAAGACTTAGGGAAAACCAAGAAACAAAGAGTTTTCAACGTTCGTTGAAGCTTGAATCACAAGAAAACCAAACTTACTTTTTAACAAAAATATGTAATAACATCCGCTAATCTAATAAACATAATTCTTTATTAAATTACTTAAGAGTTATATTTATCTATCAAAGCTCTGAAAAACCAAGAAAATAACAAGATTTCAAGATTCGCTGGAGCTTGAACCACTAGTAAACTAAATTTTAAACTAAAATTTAAGAGAATTTATGTAAAACATCATGATGGTATGATAATAAATCATTATCAACCTCAGGGTAGTTACATTTATCCAAAAATACTAACTAAAACTGTGAAACATAAGTTTCATAGTTAATTGAAGCTTGAAGCACAAGTTAAAAATCAAATAGAACATAAAATGTATTTATGTAATAACATATGATGATATAATAAGAATAAATCATTATTAACCTCAGAGTAGTTATATTGTTCTATCAAGACCTAAGGAAAACCAAGAAACAAAATTGGTTTCAAGATTTGCTGTTGCTTGAAGTAGTATTTAAATAAAAATACAAAAATAGTTTCTCATACATTCAAATCCGGTGGATGGGAACCAGTTCTCATCCATACGAAATAACTTTGACTAGCATCGTATTATATCCAGCTTTCTACGAATTTAAAAATGTAAAATCATAAAATTGTACATTCTATATTCGCTGAAAGCTGTTTGTAATAAGATGCGAGAAATAACTATTAACCAGTGGTTAGATCATTGGGGTCGAAGTCGCGGGCTAAAAATAGTTTTAATAGGAAGCTATACATTATTTTTCAGTAGGGACAAAAACAGGTTCCAATCCAGAGGATATTTATCAGTTTACGCTGGAATTTTCTAGTTACCTGGTCAACGGCGGAGACTGTAGCCAGGTTCTTAGGTTTGTACAATTTACAGATGATAATGTAGTGCTCAAAATCGTAGGGCAAATTTCTGTCGCGAGCCTTTCGCATCTCAAGCACCAAAGTCTCCAACAACGGCACGGTTATCTAAATAGAAAAGAAGCTTCATAAAAATATTATGAAGCCAAGGAAATTTCCCAAAGAGGGCGGAAAAAACATTTCCCCTCCCCCTTTAAAAAGGGATCCGATGCAGAATAAACACCCCAGAAATATATCTTTAGCAAGAATTTTTAAAATTCTATAATAGTTAAATGTATCTTGATACTTAAATGATATCATTATAAAAATGACACCAACCACAATCAAGAAAATTATCTTGCTAACAATTTGCTGCCATTCTATACTATTAGTTAAATAAGAATGGGGATGAAGTTAGCATATTAAAATAAAAATCTACAAATAAAATATTCAGCTGGGTAAAATGACTGCAACCCCCCTACACCACCTTTAACCAATCTATTCATCTCCCAATATACAATCAGTAAAAAAAAAATTAGGATAAATTTCCCCTTTCAACATTTCAATCATCATATTATACCTGTGCAGGAATATTGATGAATCTTTCATTAATTAAAAATCCAACTTTTCCATTTAATAGATCTGTCACATACTTCAAAACTTGCCTAAACAGTAATTTATACTTATTATATAAAAAAAGACAAGACTTGTGTAATGTAAAGGTAGGAGTGTTTATTTTTACTCAGGTAATACCCTCCAGCAAAATGGCTATAATCCTTCCCAGGAATCGTGAGAGCTTAACAGTTTATTGGTTAGCGAGATCCTTCGGTACACTCAATTGCTTAATTTAAAAACTATATAAAATAGACCTTTATTATCTTTCTTTTTGGTCTATCGCGGACTAAAGCCCTTTGAACAGTATTCATAAAGGGTTAAATATAAAAAAAAATAATCTTAGTGCACATACCTATCATTTCCTTTAGCAGTCTGTTCAAGAAGAAACCTCCGGAGACCAATAACAGACTCTTTGGTTTTATCAGCCAGGTTCAGCACAGTGGATATAGCATACACCTAAACAACTGTTAGTTCATTATGACCATATCAACCCAATTTGGGTACATAAACCAACAAAGATCTGTAGAGATAAGGTAATTGTCGATAAATTGAGGTTTATCACAAACGATTATACAATTTGTAGTCATTTCAAGTTTAAACGTTTGGTGCACTTTTTAGACTAACCAAAAATAAATAAAAATGTCTCGTAAGTTAAGCAAACAAATAATAAACCAGGGATCACATGCAGAATAAACACCCCTGTAACAGTCTCATAATTCAAAAAAATATTTTGTTAAACTAAATTTAACTAAGTCCTTGACATTTAAGTCTAGAACTTCCAGGAAAAGTTTATTTTATTTCCCAAATGTTTGGCCCAAATTTAGAAATTGAATATCTAAATTGGAATTGACAATATTTGGTTATTTTTGTAGTAGTTACGTCATAACAATATCATAATTCAATAATTCGTATACTCTATGCGACAAGTAACTTTTGTTCAAATACTTTTCATTGCGAGATTGTTTGATAACCCAACCCCAATAAATAGATATTCCATACCTCATTTGATTCTTCATTGGCATCATCGGCTTCGTCTGGGATACTTTGTTTAATTACAGAGCCAATACCTCTCTGGGCTAAGATTGTATCAGTTACTCTACTACAGTCAACCACTCTAGAAAAGAATTAGTTTTAAAACAAGGAGGACATAGCGAAGCACAAAAATTGTAATTAAAAAAAGGCAAATAATAGTTAAACAGATGTGAAGTAATATTAAAAAAGAAAAACTATGAAAAGGTTTTTATGGATTTTATTCATGGTTGTTAGGCAATAAAGATAAAATATAGAGTGCATTTAAACAAATATCATAAACGAAATTTTCAAGGCCCTTTGTTATAAACAAAACATTAATTATTCCTCAATTTTTTCATTTAACTGTTGGCAGAAAATTATATGAAAGATGCTTAATCAGTATTGATAAGCACAGGTTTTTATCCAACAGTTATTAATCGGTCCGAAGCAATACTGGAAAAGCCCCAACCAGTATGGCTTGGAATCCATTTATCATCTGATGGATTGGAGCAGATTTTCACCAATTCTGAAGAAAAAAAAACTTACGCAGATCTGAGGAAAAGTTGTTGCAAGAGCCTCTGTATACCCTGGTAGTCTTCACCCTCGGGCGACCGAGCTTCAAATTCTACCTAAACATAAAAATAAAGAGATTTAGAATCGGTTCCTACACCTAGATACACTTTCTGTAGATAGCAATTAATAGTTAAAAATTTGGACTATAAACTTCATGAACTAACCAATTTTAAATTGAAGAAATCTAATAAGAAATGGTTGATATAAAAACCCTAGAAACTAAACAAAAATATGTTCTTTCCCACACGCCCTACTTCTAACTCAACTTACGTGTATCTCTTTCCCTTCTTCGTTTTCAGAGTCTGAACTATCTGAAGAATTATCCGGCGTCTCTAGAGGAACAACTCTTGGTTGTTTAATCATCTGAAATGGTAAAATTTCATTTTAGCAAAGCACGGGGTGCCAAGTTTAAATTCTATTGTAACATAAGCATTGTTAGGATATCTTAGCGTTTACATTTCATCAACTAATAGGATGTTCTTTAGTTTGGGCCACTGTTGTTGGTTTGTAGGCTATTCTTAAGACCTGTTGGGTCCACCCTGTCCCTGGCCTGGAGCGCCGGGACGGTTACCTCCCTGGTTTCCACGGTTGAAGGAGAATCTAAAAATAATTAACATTAGTTAACTTAACTGTCTAAGTAATTAGCAAGGGAATAGTTATTTATCTCATCGTATTATAAACAGCTTTCCACGGATATAAAATGTGAAAGAATTAATAAACTTAAAACAAGTTTTTTTTAGCCGGGTCAAATTTGAAAATATACACCCCCGTATGAATACTTAAACCTTACCTCTCTGGGGGAGTTCTGTCCTTTCTGGCCTCCTTTGACCTGTTCCTCACAACCTTGGAGTGAATGGCGCAGGACACGCAATAGTACAGCTTAGCATAAAGCTTGGGAAGGGTGTAGCTGGTGTACACGGAAGCCTGAACATAAAATACAAATATGAAGAACATTCTCTTATTAAATTTTTTTCATTTGAAACTGGTGGATTAGAACCGGTTCTTATCTATACGAAAAAACTACGTCTAACATCGTATTATATCCAGTTTTCTACAAATACAGAAATGTACAATCATAAGATTATTAAATCCTAATGTGCTTTATTGTTATATTATATGTAACTAGTGGAATAATAATAATAAATCTAAATCTAAGATTAAAATAATTTTTTTCGCACATGTTGGTTAAAATCTTATGATTTTACAGTCTATATCAGCATAAAGCTGTTCATAATAAAATGCGAAAAATGAATATTATCTACCATAGTTCTGACACTAAGAAATTTATGAAAAAATTTTAAGGATTCAAATCTATGACATACTTTTAAATAACTGTATGAAAAAAAAATAAGGCATCTTAAAACATTTAAGGAACTAATAAATATACTTCCAATTTAATTTACCACAGATTAATTAAGCAAAGAAACATGGATAGTCTCAATACTTACTCAAATCTATGGATTTCATATAGCTAACAAAGAAATGTTTAGAAAATTAAACGAAAAACTTCATTGACTGAAATTACTGGGTCGAATTTTCAATTTTTATCTACCATAGATCTCCTTAGCGTAATAATATACAACATATTATTGCTTCAGTATTCTATGGAATATAGAATTTAATCAAATATTAATTTAATAGATAAATTTTAAGAATGTGTCTGTTGAACAACAATAACAGAAGTTAACATCGAACATTAGTTTGTAGAACAACTTTCTTTGAACAGAGAATAATTGTCAGTTCAGGAAACTCGTGTTCTATTATAATCTATGAGCATTTCGATATTTTAAAGCAATTCAAATGGTGCTGTAAAGAGATACCATACTCAAATAAGAAATAACATTAAACGTATAAAATAAATTTTAAACATTACGTGTACGATGGCAAGTATGGGAAATCTTTCAAGAGAAAAAGTTATCCCCAATTCACCTTCGCAATTAATCTTCCAGCAATTAATGAAGTGATCTAATATAAGGTTATTAAACACTAGGTAAGATGCTGATTGAACAGATTTAATATAAATTAAGTCTTTAAGTATAATTTACATGTTCAAGAGGTTCATTGAAGAAGATCTCATAAGAAAAGAAATCCTGAAGCAACCATCTTAAATAATCTACCAGTATTGGAAGTAGTGTCAAATATAAGATTTGACACTTGAAAGTAACTGGGTCAACTTAAGATATTAAAGAATATTAATTACATAAATTTTGCTGTTAAAATTTTATGTTAGAGTTACAACTATCTAAATAGCCATTTTGGTGCTATAAGAAATGGATAACTCATTTCTATCTTCCCAGGATTAATTCGCGTGCTCTAATATAAGATTAGACACATGGTAAGCTACTGGGTTACATTCCAAAACTTGGCCCCTCGGTGCCGGCGTCAAATCTTTAAGAAAGCTTTCATGAAATAATACAATATTAGAAACTAATCTTATCAGAACTTAATACAGTTTTAAAGTACAGAAAAACGCAGGGTTATCATCCAACAAAGATATTAAAGTTTCTTATTCCATAGATTTTGCAGTTAAAAAAAAATTGTTAGAGTTACAACTATCTAAATAGCCAATTTAGTGCTATAAGAAATGGAGAACTCATTTTTATCTCCCCAGGATTAATTCGAGTGCTCCAATACAAGATTAGACACTTGGTAAGCTACTGGGGATAAGAAATTTTTGGTATGGAATAATAAAATGAAGTTACCAACAAATAGCTTAATTAGTTCTTATCTAGTTTTTAGTAAGTGGAGAAATAACTAGGCAATTACCACTTCAAACTGATCATTGACCTTCTGAACAATAGGTGAAATTATGTGCATACGTCATATAGTTAAGCCGCTATTAGTACAGAAAATTCGTAGAAAATTGAAAAATATGATACTAGGAACATTCCACCGTAATTTGTACTAAATCCAGCATTTTTTCAGATAACTATATAAAAACTTTACCTCAGAGATATCTCTAACAGCGGCGGCCTCGACAATGTTCCTGATCACAAACTTCCTGATAGCCTTGTCCTTGGGGCAACACTTGGAGCAGTTAGTGCACCTGGTTTAGGTTAAATCATGTTCCTTACTCTGTCCCAAAAAATAGTCAGGGAAAGAATACATTGCATGCTAAGTAATTAGAAAGAATTATTAGAATGTTCAAGTAGTTAATATTATTTTAAAGATATAGCTCCGCAACTGATCCAATATATTTTGAATTGGAATCAGAATTGAGCCATACTGAAAAAAAAACTTCGTAGGTATTAAGAACAATTTTCTGCAAATTATCAAACTTTAGTACCATTTCATTAGCACTGTTGAAGCTTGTTACTTAAACTTTATTTTTACTGGCCGCAGAATGAAAGCAGTCTTTTATAGAAGCAAAAACCTAAACTAACAAAGGAAACCATGTACGATCAGAGTTATCAGGATTTAAATTTTTGTAAAGTTTGGAGATTAACAAAACATGAACATTATTTCCCTTTCCTGATGAACTTGACATGGCCACGGCCGTGCTTATTGCGTCCACCGTTGCGACGCTTGAAGGGCATTTTCACTCTGAAAAAAAGGGACAATTTACGTAAATAATGAATAAACGTACTATTAATTTATAAACTTAATATTTTACTGATGGCTTTATCCTATAGGGACACTCACAAGAAAAACCGTATACGAATTAAACTTTAAAAAGAATGTTGTAGTACCATACCCAAATATTATTACAACCAAACTCAAAACTATAAAAGAATAACTGCAACTTTGTCATAAATACATAAAACCATAAAGCTTCTAATAATAAAAGCTACAGCCTCTAAATTAAAAAAAATCAGGCTATTAGACATTTATTAAACTCTACAAAGATTGGGTTACAAAACTTATTAATAATCAACAAGTAATTTTAACAAAAATAAAACAAAACTACGCAATACTAATATTTAAAATATATATAATTAGTACCATAAACTTGTAATAAATCACTTAATGTAAGAATAATATACTGTAAAATTATAATTGTGTAATGACTTAATATGGTAAATGTTAATACACTTCATATAAATATAACCTCCATGAGGCTTCAACTTTACCATGTGAGCAGACACTACTAAACTCAACTCACATGCAGACAACTTTTATTTGGTGTGGCACAGTTCCGGTTTCACATGAGAAACAATTTTTCTCAGCAATTTGTTACCTTTTTTAAGAGCGATTTTTTTGGAGTTTCTCGAGAGCAGTTAGTTCTTTTTACTTCGATTTATTATTTTTTCGTTAAAAAAATTACAATGTGAAGCGGTGCAGTCCTAAAACTTATAATTTTTTAGTGTATATGTAAATGGAAATTTTTGTCAAATAATGTTTTGCCCAAAACCTCCGGTTTATTTTACAACAAAGACGACATTATAATAAACTTACAAATATTGGAATAAGGAGTTGTGGGTTCAATAAGAAACATTTATTTAAAATCCAAATTATTATAACACTGTCTAATATTTTTCATTTTTAAATATTATATATGGATAATATTTGATGCTTTCAGTGCGAAAAATAATAATAAATTGTCCGTTAGAATTATTTTCATTACTTATTTTGGTTCTAGGGTAAATTTTTTCCCTCTAATATCACTGACTAATTAGGAAAATGTATGCTACACATAAATTCTGGGATGTTTAAGGCTATTTTTCGGCCACCCTTTCTCCTATTTTGAATACAGAACTGAGATGCACAGGAAATTATTCGAAAAACAGAAGGAATAATATTTGGAAAAGTGAGCATTTTTATTTTATGGTGCAAGCATATAAAGACGTAAAAAGTTAAAGACACAGACAGACAGAGCTACAAAAGCATCCAGTTACTTTTAAATAATTGAACACATTGCTTAGAATTGTTAATTTTTTATTTTATTTTATCAACCCAGGTGTGTAGCTTACATCTTAGAGTTTTTTACTTTTTATTTTTAAATCTAAAATGAAAAAATTGAGCTGTGGAATTCAACTCCTCCCCTTACTCAAGTTCTCCTAGACGCCTCTAGGGGGCATACCGGCTAGTATACATGTAGTATTTCTTTATATATTTAAAGGGTGTTATACTTTTTTTCTTTTGTCTTATTTGTTGAGCTTTCCTTCCCATAACTGTCGTTATCCTCAGGGACTAGGGTATGTGATTCAGACAAACCCAGCTAACATTTTCATTGAAATTCATTTAAAATTCATCTTTTTCGCTTACATCTATTCATTTAAAATCATCATGCCAGAAAAATGAAAATCAGGGATATTTCAGAATCAACTCCCTTCTAAAATGGCACCGATTTTGATGATTATAGAAATGAATTTTAAATGAAAATCATTTTTGTGAAGACCTGACTTTTAAATGAAAATCATTTTTGTGAAGACCTGACTTTTAAATGAAAATCATTTTTGTGGAGACCTGACTTTTAAATGAAAGTCATTTTTGTGGAGACCTGACTTTTGAATGACGCGGCATTAAAAATTCATTTAAAAATAATAAAACAAACGAAAATCTATAAAAAATATATATTTGGTAAATATTTCAATTGATCAGACATTTTAACAGCACCACAATAATAGATATTTAACGCATCGTATTATAGACAGTTTTTCGCGAACATTAAAATGATAAAGCTAAGATACGGCCCTTCAAGGCTAACAAAACTAGTATATATGTCATTATTTTTATTTTGTGGAAATTGTCTATAATAAGACGCTGTACATGATTTTCCAGTATGACTAAGAACCGGTTCAATTCCTGCAGAAATTAATCGGTTGCAAAGCCATACTGAAGACTAAATTACCTAATTAATTAGTCAATAAATTACAATTTTATTACAGAATAGGTGTCAACATGAAGGATAGAAGGCGTTGGTGGTGAAGAGGGAATCATCCCTTCCCCCCACCTTCCCCGTGTTCCAACATAAAACAAAGATAATAATAAAAGATAAAAGTGAAGTAACAATTATTCTGGTGTCAGAATAAGCAGAACATTTGTAAGTAAATAAAATTGTATAAGTTGTTTTTAAAAATTACTACCTACTGAAACAAACCTTTAAAGGGCTTAAAAATGACTTGTAAGATACTAGCGGCTACGCAAGAAGACTCTAGAGGCACTTAAAGTTGGGGGGGGGGGGGGGAATAACAATTTTGGGGGAGGGTACCACCACCCTCCAAAGAGAAATCGCCCCTAAAAACGTATTCCCCCCCCCCCCCCGATAATAATTATTATTTTTAAAACTAAAATTTTAATTTAAAAAAATAGGTTTTGGGATTCACCCTCCGCAAGTGACCCTAAAGTCCTCTAAGGCGAAGCCGCTAGTAATTTATATATTACTAGGGCTCTACTTTCAAAAGAATATGGAAGGGCAGAAAAATAGCCTAAAATATACCTACACAGACGTTTTAAAAAAACATAACCATCCTAAGACCTATATGTATCAGATAGTGAGATCCTTTGCTACAGTACAGACAAAAAAAAGCTTACTACTTTATATATTAGGATGATTGTATATTGTAGGTACATAAGAAATACATTATTAGACAATATAATAAAACCCATATTCAGCACATAAGCAAAAAAATATGATAAATTAGGCTTATAATAATTAAAACATAAAATTACTGAAGTTTTTTAATTTAAGAGCTGTAGTTTTAAACTTATTGATATTTAAAGACATTATTGTTGTTACACAGAATAATATCATTAAAATATCAATCAGGCAAGAAATAAATCTACGAGTAATAAAATAATACTCACTCGAGTCTTTAAAGTAAATTAAGAACTTTGGTTTTTGACTAGAAATAAAAAGTAGGTTTATTTGAACAGTACTGGCTAAGAAAGATTGATAAATTATTAAATTATTGTTCTTCTCGACATTGATCTTCTTCAACTCTGCGCCCAGGACTATTGCGGATATGTTGCACACAGATTTTGGTATCTGAAATATTAAATTTTTTTTATTTATTCTGTAAATTGTCTTTTTTTACTTTCCCTTTTACTATGATTTGCAAAATAAGAAAAAAACAAAGCTATTATTGTGATGTGTATGGTTGTCTCAAGTCCTTGTAAGAAAAATTACAAAGAAAACTTTATTCCTTAAGTTTCTTCTTTGAAAGTTTTACTATCTATTATCTTAACTAATTTAAAGAGGTAGTTGCACGAAATGCATTTAATCTTGAATTTAGTGAACTGCATATCTTTTTCTGTTCAATAGTTTAAATTACATCTAAAGGACATATATTTGAAAGAATTTTAATTTTCTACCAGGTAGTTTTAAAATATCAAGCTTTGAAAATCATATTATATTTATATTTGCAACATAAATGAAAGTATGAAATAAAACATAGAATAAATAGGTCCCTCACACAAAGTGCCTACAGAGCTTGGAATCACCCCCCTTATTTTTTTTTAAAAATGGTGTTGTTAGTTTTTTTTATAAATTAACCCTTTAAGGCCCTAACCCTGTAGGGCTACCCAATACAACACAACATAAACTTACCTATCCTATAGTGACAAAAAAAATATTTTCAATTTAATTAAAATAAAGAGTTTTTTTGGTATACCAAAAAAATTAAAAAGTCGAAATTTTAAAAAATGTTAAATTTTTAGCTTTTAGTTTTGACATATATATGAACATATACTAGACAGACAGGCAAAATCCACTTGCAAATTATTGGCACAAATCAAAAATCTAAAAATACGATTGCTCAATTTCTTCTAATTGTAAAAACATACGGACGGACGGATCAGTGAAAGGACCTCTATTTATAAAAAGCTTAGTTTAATCATTCATCTATTTTCTCAGGTCATTAGGCATACTGGAACTTTAATAAAAAGACTTTTTTTGTGAATCTTACCCTTAAGTACAGACGGACTGGCGGGGCAGTGGTGAACTAAACAGAAGCACCAATTCTGCTCAACTACAATCAACACAGAAATAAGCTTTACATAATATCTAGCATCTTAAGGGATAAGTCTAAAAACAATAAAGGGGGAGGGGGGGGGGGGGAAATGTGGTGACTCGTGCCACGACATACCAGCAATTTTATTTTGGGTGCTACTCCCTTAGTTTTAGAGATAATTGGGTGAAATCTTTTGGGCTGGGTCACTAATTACCCCAACTAGAGGTATCTTTCAAAAAAAACGGCGGCGGGTCCGCCGCTCCCGCCGTTCGCCGCCATTTTCCGCCGCCGCCAAAAAAAAATTTTTTATTGCATTTCTCGCCGAATTAGGCAATTTGGAATCATGTTATTTTTTTCAAAAATTTTTCCCCTTATAACCAACCCTGCGGGGGGACTTAGTCATTTTTTTCAAATTCTCGTTTATTAAGGTATATCTTAAATTCAGTGCCTCTCCTAAGCTTTTAAAGATATTGAAACAAAATCTTTTGAGGTAGATCAGCAAAAAAATATTTGAATAAAAAATGGCGGCGATACCGCCGCTCCCGCCATCCACCGCCATTTTCCGCCGCCCACAAGACGGCTTGTAAGAGGAAAAATTTTTGAAAAAAATAATATGGTCTCAAATGATTCCAAATTGCCTAATTCGGCGAGAAATGCAATAAAAAAAATTTTGGCGGCGGCGGAAAATGGCGGTGGACGGCGGTACCGCCGCCATTTTTTATTCAAATATTTTTTACTGATCTACCTCAAAAGGTTTTGTCTCAATATCTTTAAAAGCTTAGGAGAGGCACTGAATTTAAGATATACCTTGATAAACGAGAATTTGAAAAAAAATGACTAAGTCCCCCCGCAGGGTTGGTTATAAGGGGAAAAATTTTTGAAAAAAATAACATGGTCTCAAATGATTCCAAATTGCCTAATTCGGCGAGAAATGCAATAAAAATTTTTTTTTTGGCGGCGGCGGAAAATGGCGGCGAACGGCGGGAGCGGCGGACCCACCGCCGTTTTTTTTGAAAGATACCTCTAGTTGGGGTAATTAGTGACCCAGCCCAAAAGATTTCACCCAATTATCTCTAAAACTAAGGGAGTAGCACCCAAAATAAAATTGCTGGTATGTCGTGGCACGAGTCACCACATTTCCCCCCCCCCCCTTTATAAACATTTGGACACAACTAGCTAGGACAAAAGTATATAATATTTTTAAACCAACGAATATAAGAAAGTGTTTATATAACTTTGGGAGTGTATTGTATAGTCAATTGTCCCCTCCCTCCCTGATTACCACAATTTTCAGGAAACTATAACGTGATTTTAAAAGTTTCTAGAATGCTTTATCAAAATTAATTTTACAAAAACTTCTATTACAGATAGGTACATTTATCAGATGTAATATCTAGTTTTTAAAAAAGATGCCAAATCCCTTAAGCAGAGTCTTATTTCATTCCTTGAAGTTGAGTCCCAACTATAGAATTCACAATCACATCCACCCTTGCTCTCATTATTCACCTTAAAACAAAACAAGGATGACAACATTCATAAGTTTCTTTCAAAGCACAAAAAATCATGGAGGGACAAATGGATAAATTGATTAATAGAGCAGATATACAGCTGTCATAAAAAAGCAAATCATGAATATTACAAAGATATGTTAACCTTGCTACTGAAATCATTCAAAGGATATACCAAAAAAAATATGCTTCTTTAAAAAAGATAAGTTACCTACTTTGTATGAAAGGACACTCAAGTTCAACTCAAGTAACCAATAAAAAAGGGGGGGGGGGAGGGCGAATGTGCCACTTTTTGAACCCAAAAGTAAAACACGCATGATCTTAGCCCATAAAAGAGTTAAAGCTCTAAAATTCGGTAAAGCAGTTGCTTACGTGGAGAACAATATGGAACTGTAAAGAAACGGTGGCGTTCACAAAAAGTGGCACATCCCCCCCCCCCCTTTTTAAAACCCTTAAGTTGTTAAGCCAACTAATAAGAAAATGCTATAATAAACCTTAGGGGACCAGTGTAATGAACAGCCCATTGTCCCCTCCTAAAAATACTGACAAACCTGAACTCAAAGAAGGCAGAAATAATGTTCTTGCATCTCATCTTTATCCCCTCTGCCTGGTTACATATCCGACAAACAATAATCTAAACATTATTTTCTTTTTACATACCTATCTTAATTATGATTAATATAGTTTTTTTCAGTCCCACTTTGAAACCGATTAATATCTGCTGGATTAGAATCGGTTATCAGCCATACCAAAAAATCACGTAGAGCATCGTATTAGAGACAATTTTTGACAATCATAAAATTAATATCAGTTTTGTCGGCCTTTGCCTTTGGCCCCTAGGGGTAAAACAATGGGTTTATTTTTAATCTAACATTTTCTTATTTTACTATCCGCGGAAAGCTGTCTATAATACGATGCGACTAATAACACACCTCTCTTCAATAAACGTGTCTGATAAACAATATCTTGGTTTGATTAAGCTATTGAATTTAGTAAAACATTAGGATAAATATATTTAATTTTCTACTGCATGTACAATTCCAAGGCTTAAATAACCATGCATATGTCAGTAACCACTGAATCGATTGAGTTAGTAATATATTTTTTATAATCTTTATTAAACTTTAGATAATAATTTCTGCAACAAGGCTATATGTCAATTTTGATCATGTTTAATTATTGGAACTTTAAAAAGCATTTTCTTTAGGTACTTGGTTTTTAAAACTTTCCGACCATTGTTTTCTCCCTTTAATAAGAAATTCTAAGTAAGTGTCTCTGAGCTTCTATGTTAAAAAATTAAATAGTCCACACCTGTACGTCCAAAACTTCTTAGCTGGAAGAATAAGGTTACATTTGATGGACTTATGGTAGCTCTTGCTCCATCTTTAAACAGTCAACGAAATATTTAACAAAAACAGGCCATCTAAAGTTAAACAAATAATTCGAAACATCTGAAAATATAGAAGATTAGTGAAAAGTATGATAATATTATGAATGAGTCGCATACAGTAAATTTTAGTCGAAAATGGGTTTATTTCTTAACTTCTAGAAATAGTACGCTTATGCAATGATTATCATAAATATTAACTAAAAGTTTTTACATCTAATTATATAATATAATAAATAAAATAGAACAGAGATAACAATTTGAAGTCTATAAAACGCGAACAATACATACAAGCTTCGCTTAGTAATAATAACCGTTGTATTATATTTAATTTCAAACTGTCTGCTGCAGAATGTACAGAAAATTCTCACCTGTAAAAATTCCTTGCATATAAGAGATTAAAATCGTCCATAGGCAAAACTTTTTTGAAATACTTTTATTTTATACGATTTAAACTGTTTATTTCATACAATTTTTTAGGTTTCAAGAGAGCATAATCGTTTAATTATTACAATTTTCTACATGATTTGATTTTAGGAGTAAAATTGTTATGCAGAAAATGTCCAGTGAATGCCGCGTTTAATTTTTAAATAAATAAATGAAATGTCGTATTTTTAATTCTCATTTTAATAACGGACTAAATGAATTTTGGATGAAATTCATTAAATTTTTTAAAAAACATAAAATTGAAAAATGCATGCTACATCATCTTTTTTTCACCACTAGACTTAAAAAAAGATTTCTTTAAAAATTAGGAAAAATTACAAAAATGAAAAATAAATGCTGGTCATTCACTTTTCATTTTCAATGAAAAAAACATTCTTTTCATCTTTCAGGCATTTGGGGGAAAATTACAAAAATGAAAAAAAAATGCTGGTCATTTATTTTTCATTTTCAATGAAAAAAAGATTCCTATCATTGCTATGAATTTGAATTTGTCATTTAATTTTTTTGGAGAGATGACGCATGTTTGACTGGGAACAATTCTGTAAAAATTTTCCCACAACCCTCTTCCCTTATTTCTCTCCCATCTTACCCACTTCCCTTCAGCTACATAAAAGAACAAGTTTTACTTGATCTCTACGCCAACAAAATATATAATTTTCTTTAAATTCATATTGGCTGAATCACTGCCCTCAATTAACCAAATCGTGCTTGATTTTATGGTCACACGCTCTTTGATTTCATGACCTTTATCTGGAAGTACTGATTGTTCATGACAATTAGTTGCGCCTGATTTTTAGCTGAGGTATTCCTACTACTTAAACTATTAATGCCACACACCTGACAAAGCAGCAGTAAGAACCCCTGTTAACGTCCTCTGTTAAGACGCGGTGTTGGGCCTAGATTCGAACCTATCATCTTTCCGAAAACGAGCGGATTCGCTACGTGTTACGCTATAATGGCTGGTTTTATCCTTGGTTATGTTATAAATATTTAAAATGCATTCAAGCCTTGAACGTCCCAATTACGTTACGTCATAAAAATTTAATGATTCTTAAGAAATTTAATAGTATAGTATGAGTAAACCTTATCTATTTAATTGCATTCAAACTAATTTTAAAAAGCAAAGCATTTTTATTATTGGAGTTGGTCTGTAATGGATAGCTCTTTACATCAATTAAGGCATGTTTGAAAACACCTATGTAATTAAAACTGATTCCTGTAATAATTAGGTATGATTTAGGAAGCGTATCAGCTCTATAATAATGACCAAAAAGACTGAATTTCAGTTTTAAAATTGATGATTTCCTATGATACTACAAACTTAAGTGTTTAAAAATGATTATTTTAGTCTACTATAGAAATTTTTAGAGGATGCGACCTTAGATCTAGGGGCTCTGTATTCAAAGATGTAACAATAACGCAGAAAAAAAGCCTAAAACCATACCATGGCTTAAATATAAAAAATAGATAGCCTAAAACCACCCCAAGACATTTATGAAGATTCCCTAAAAAGTATAACCCAATCTTATTTTAGTCTTTAGCTTCAGTTAAAAAAACCTTACTACTTTATATAACAGGATAATTGCCCTATTCACATGATTTTAAAATGCGTCTCTATAATTAAGTCCTAATTATGTAAAAATGTATTCTTTATATATTTTACAATAAAATATACAAACAATTTTGGTTAGCCTTATAAATTAATAAATCCCACTTAGTAAGTGCCAACACTAACGTTCGTTTTACCCACCGCCTGATATTTTAGAGCTTCGCTCTTATAAATGTTGTCATCCTTGACTGCACTATAACGCGTTGCAAAATTCAAATTCATGTCCAATGGATATATGATATACGTGGATATAATGACAGGGGAAAATTTGTTGTCAATTTAGCTAACTAAGATTGATCTTATTATTGATCAGTTCGTTCATCCAGTAGAGAGGAGGGATGTTATTTTAGCAAACTGTTAGTGATAATTTATTAGAGTAGATAAAAATCTGGTGCAACGTCCAAGTAATATTACATTAATTTTATGTACGTAATTTGTGCAGGCGCTTGCTTGGCGAAATATTTAAAGCCAAACCCATTTAAAAATTGGTATCCTTAAAACGCGTTTTTGAATCATTTTCATGTCGTAATCGAGAATTTAAATTCATTAGTAGTTAACTAGACACTGAAGTGAAGAAAAAAACTAAATTTTCAAATAAAGGCTTTTGTGCTTTATTTTAGTGTTTTTTGTTTGATATGAAAAAAAAGTTATTTTCACTCTCTATCTCTCTCTCTCTCTCTCTCTCTCTCTCTCTCTCTCTCTCTCTCTCTCTCTCTCTTCCTCTCGCTCTTTCTCTTCCTCTCTCTCTTCCTCTCTCTCTTTCTATCTCTTTCTATCTCTTTCTCTCTCTTTCTCTCTCTTTCTCTCTCTTTCTCTCTCTTTCTCTCTCTTTCTCTCTCTTTCTCTCTCTCTCTCTCTCTCTCTCTTTCTCTCTCTCTATCTATCTCTCTCTCTATCTATCTCTCTCTCTCTCTCTCTCTCTCTCTCTCTTTCTCTTTCTCTCTCTCTCTTCCTCTCTCTCTTTCTTTCTCTCTCTCTCTCTCTCTCATGGAATGGTTTTAGGCTATCCTATATATAAAGTCTTGGGATAGTGTTAGAATATTTTCCTTCCCCCCCCCCCTCCCTTTTAAATATATTACATGGTTAAATCATTTCATATCTTTCATGGAGGCAGGGGACATTGGACTCCACTGTTAATCATACTGGTACCCAAAGTTTTCAATATGGGGTTCTTTAAACTCTTATAATAATTGATGAAGTAGATCAACATATTCCCGCCCTGGTATTTAAAGGGCTAACAAAGGCTGATAAATTTATATACACCCCAAGTGATGATACACAAAATTATCCTTTTGTATATTATAATAAGTGGGTAAAACGTTTGTAGTTTAACTTAAAAATTAAAATTCATCAAAAGTTCCCAAAGCTGTAAAGCCAACGAATAAGAAGAAAACGCTCAAAGAAGATGAAAAACGCTATTATAAAACTTTGGAGACTAGTGTAATAACAGCCCAATGTCCCCTACCTCCTTGAAATGTAACACAGATAATTTTGTGTTTAGCAATAAAGATGGTATCTTTATGTATTTTTATGAACATTATCATACCCTCAAACAATGGATTTAGACTACGTGGATATATTGACTGTGGGAAAAATGTTGGTTATTTTAGCTTGCTAGTATAGATCTTATTTATTGGTTTGTTCATTCATACAGAAAGATGGGGTAGAGGAGGTGGATGGGGTGTATCGTTATAATAGCCAGCTGCAAGCATAACTTTATAAGAGTTAATGAAAATCTGGAGCAACATCCAAGTACTAACATATTGATTCATACCCTCAAACAAATAAAATGCTACTACTGTCCTATTATCATAACAGTAACAAGGATGACAACATCCATAAAAGCGAAGCTCTGAAACGGTAGGACAAACGAACATTAACACATGTAGAGTATCAGAACTAAATAATCATAATATAGATGTATAAAATCGAAACAAATTGTAAGATAATCTGTTGAAAAACTGCATAAATAAAGGATATTGTTTAAGGACATACTGACATTATTAAGAGTTGATTATAGAGATGCTTCGCTTATATCATTGTACTTTGTTGTCCTAGGAATCAGTATTCCAAAAATAAGACCAATCAAATACTTTTATCACATGAAAATTTGTTGTAAAAAAAGTTAAAAATCAACATGTTTAAAATGGACGTACGGACATTCTGGAAACGATTATAGAGTTGCTACGCTTTCTAAATCGTACCTAACTATTACAGGAATCACCATGCACCATTGGAATCGATAGGACAATTCTAACCTGTTTAAATTAAGGAAAAGAGCTAACTGTTTGTGACGTACGGACGGACCGGCCCTAATTATAGGATGTCGAGGAAGAGCCTGTACGTGGTGCATCTACCTGGAGAGCAACAACACCAGCAAACCAGCAAAGTCTTCTACCCTACTCCTCTCAGAGGACATCAAGTCAGTCACTTTATGAATTTTTCTACTAACTGACCAGCCGATGCCGGCAGGACTGGTCAGACTCTTATTGCTGATGGCCGGAATTGAACCCAACCCAGGACCAAGACCAACCTGGATATGCCCAGTATGCAATGCCAAAGTTTTGGCAAATGCAATATCGGTAGAATGCACCATCTGTCACCAATGGGTACATTGCCGCAAATTAAATAATTGCAGCAAACTTAAATCTTACAAAGATTATGACCAGACATCGTACACATGCTCCAGCTGTATACCTAACCTTCCTCCCCGCCCAATGCCTACAACATCACCTTCCTCCTTAACATCAACTAATACAACATCAACTTCTTCTACAACTACAACATCTTCTACGACTTCCTCCCTACCTACTCGACCTATCCTTCAAATTCACAACAGCGTTGCATATGAGTTACTTATCCTCCAATGGAACTGTAACGGAATCAAGAACAAACTTACTGAACTTACTCAATACCTCTACAAACATCAACTGAAAATAGCCGTCATACAAGAATCGAAGCTCAACTGTAACTCTTCACCACCTGACATACCTAACTTCACCACTGTCAGAAAAGACAGACTTTCTGACAAAGGGGGTGGATTAATCATCTACATACATAAAACATTGCAGTTCCAAATGCTTCCAGATTTTCCATTTGACGGCCACACAGAATCACTAGGTATTCTGGTGGGAGACACTAACATCATTAATATATACATACCTCCCACCACAAGCTGTACTACAGGTTTCAAACCTAAAATCCAAGATTTTCTACCAGCAGGAGACTCTCTGGTCCTAGGCGATTTCAACGCCCATGACCCACTCTGGCACTCTAGTATCCAGGATACCAGAGGATCTGAGATTGCTGACACCATAGGAAACTCCTCCTATGGAGTGCTAAATGAAAATATGCCTACCAGACTACCATCTAATGGCACAGCAACATCGCCAGACATATCTCTGGCCTCAATATCCCTCATGAACAGCACAGAATGGAGTACCTCCACTAGTCTTGGATCTGACCACCTTCCCATCATAATTAAAATCAGTACAAAGATTAATCCAATCAAAAGTGATTTCAGAAATTTCATAAATTTTGAAAAAGCTGATTGGAATAAATTTACATCTATTACTGAAGAAGCGTTTGAAAACATACCTGACATTGATCCCAACACAGATACAATACACACAGCTGAAAGAAAGTTCAGAAAAATCATCAATAAAGCAGCCAAGAAAACCATCCCTGGCGGAAGAATAAAGGACATCATACCTGAAATTCCATCCTCAACAGCTGCTAAGATGAAACAAAGAGATGAGATAAGAACTAATGATCCACATTCACCTGAAATAGCCAGTCTCAATAGAGAAATCTATACAGAGATAAGTGAACATAGAAAAACAAAATGGCGAGATAAAATCAACGACATTAGTAAATCCTGCTCAACAAAACTATTTAAATTAATCAAAAATTTAAATGGTAAAGGAACAAGTTCACCAAATGAAGCCATCAAATTCAAAGGCAGATATCTCATATCATCTAAAGATATTGCCAATGGCTTCGTCAAACAATACACATCAGTTATTCGACACATGAGCTCTAAAAACTCAAGAACTGTTTCCAAAAAGATCAAGAAAAACGAGCTTGATAATCCAATCTCTTTTACCTATCAAGACACAGATAAAGCCATCAAAGCATCTAAAGCTTCTAAAGCCGCTGGTCCAGATAATATATCCAACTTACATCTAAAACATTTAGGTCCAAATGGTATTTCATACCTAACCAAAATGTTCAATCTTTCAATATCTACCAGCACAATACCTGACATCTGGAAAAAATCCATCATCATCCCACTTTTAAAACCTGGTAAACCTGCTAATGTTTCAGATTCCTACAGACCTGTTTCCCTTCTTTGTCCTGCAATAAAAATCCTTGAACGTCTACTCCTACCTACCCTCACAGACAACCTTGAAGTTCCAGATTTCCAGCATGGCTTTAGAAAAAAACATTCTACAGTTTCTGCTTTAAATGAATTCAACGACCAAGTTGCTACAGGCTTTAATCAAAAAGCTTCAACAAGACCAGACAGGACAGTTTTACTCCAGATAGATCTCAGCAAAGCATTTGACATGGTTAACCACGACAAATTGCTCAAAGATTTAGACCAAACACATCTTCCTTCATGTCTAAAACGTTGGTTCTGTTGCTATCTCAAAGGACGACAGTCCAGAGTTAACTTTCGAATCCAACTGTCTAAACACAAGAACAACAGATCTGGAGTACCACAAGGGGCAGTAACATCCCCTATACTGTTCAATTTTTACCTCAGACATCTTCCAAAACCCCCCAAGAACATCCAAATAGTTCAATATGCTGACGATATCAGTATATATGCTACAGGCAAGCCAATAACTGGTCTGGCAGATGCCATCAGCCAGTACATCCCGGGGGTTCTGACATTTCTGGAAGAACGAGAACTACAAGTATCTCCAACTAAATCTACAGTAACATTGTTCACCCCAGACACCAAGGAGTTTAAAGAACACCCAGAAATAAAGATGAAAGATACCATTGTTCCCCATGAACCTACACCAAAGTTACTAGGTGTCACGTTTGACACAATGTATACTTTTTCACACCATGTGAAAAACATTACCAACTCTGCCAAGACCAAAATAAATCTTATGAAATCTCTGGCTGGTTCTACCTGGGGGCAAGATGTTGAAACTCTTGCTCTAACCTACAAATCCATCTGCCGTAGTGTATTAGAGTATGCTGCTCCAATATGGAGCCCCATTATATCAGATACAAGTTGGCTTAAGCTCCAGACCACCCAAAACCAGGCTCTCAGAGTTATAACTGGCAACCTGGCAATGGCCTCTGAGCAACACTTGCACAGAGAAGCCAAAATCATCCCCATCAAGGACCACTGCAGGATGATCACATGCCAATTTCTCCTCTCTAACCATGTCACAGATCACCCAGGTTTCAGACTCACAACCAAAACCCTTCCTCCCCGCAATCTGAAACCCACACTTCAACATTACAGGAAAGATATTGACCATCTTCTCCCTGTAAATAAGGATAATTTAAAGGCCAAAACGAAAATTATCCATACTAGAGAAGTGCAGAAGGCCCTGGCACACTACCCCCCCAGTAAAGTCCTCAATGCCAACCCCCCTGAGGTGAACAAGGAGGAAGTCAACTTGCCCAGAATAACCAGATCCAGACTGTCCCAGTTACGTTCTGGTTACTGCAGAATGCTTAACTCCTATATGAGCAGAATTAAGCCTAACATAGACGACAATTGCCCATTATGCAACACAACCCCACACAATACAAAACATCTGTTCAACTGCCCAAATAACCCCACAGACCTCTACATTTTATCTCTTTGGACCCAACCTAAACAGGCGGCAGAATTTTTATCACTTGACGAGGGCATTACCTGAACAGAAAATTCGAGACTGACAAGATGTAGCTCTGGAGGCTAATCAATCAATCAATCAATAGAAAAGCTTCGCCTTTTAAAAGTAACAGGGTGTCTGTAGATTAAGATATTGGTAACCGCTTAACTGATATGGGTCTCCTTTACAGTGAAGAGATCCTTGGATAGATTATAACTCCGGAGAAAAGTCCCGCCTAGAATCCCCCCCCCCCTTCTTAAATTTTCATTGAAGTTTGTTTTTATCCCAGGACATGTATTTAGGCTATATTAAATGCCTCTCTTAAAAAGTCAAAGACACCAAAGCTAAAAAACAACATACATAAGTAGCAAAGCAAAAAAAAATATTGGACAAACAGACAAAGTGAGTTATTGAGCAGATAAGAGGTAATTATAAGGTTCTAGGACAAACGCAGAAGTCCCAAACGTCGGAGTGGACAAACGCAGGAGTGGTCATTTAACCTAACCTAACCTATTCTGAACCATATTTTGGGTTTTTTAATACTTCTAAATACTTACTTAAATTAATATTTTAACACTCCTGCGTTTGTCCACTCCGACGTTTGGCACTCCTGCGTTTGTCCTGGAACCAATTACAAATGTACATTTATTTATCGTCCACTGTCTTATCCCTTTCGATACCTGTTTTCTATCTATAGCTTGATTATGATAAATATTATGGGGTTATGGGAAATGTTAAAAGGTGCAAATATAAAATTTTTGAACTTTATCTTAAAATAGCAGCTGCGACCCTATCATCTAGGATATCATAAAAGAAGTAGGAAAATCAAAAATAGCCTAAACTCATCCAAAAACTTAATTGAATAAATAAAATAGCTCAAAACCATCCCGGGACCTACATGAAGCTTTCATAAAATGAAGAAATTAATACCGTTCTGAACTTATCGCAATCTTAAGCTACAGAGAAAAAAAATGAGCTTTGAAGATTTTCATACCAAAATATTTATTCATGCGACTATACCAATGCGTGCACAGTATTTTGCCGGGGGGGGGGGGGGAGTTGAAACTTAAAAACAACTAATTTTAATCTACAGAAGGGTTAATCTTGTGTATTATCATTGGGGATGTACATCAATTTATTGATTCGTTTTATCCCTATGAATCTTTGACTTCATTACAAATCCCCTTGTCCATGTAAAAATATGCAAATCATTATATAAACACGAAAAGAAGCAAATTATTTAACAATAGTGATTCAAAATCATCATTAGGTATATTTTATTAAGCGTTACATCTCTTTATACTTTTTAACTGCGAAGATTTTCTACAATTATGTTAAGGCCGTCCTTCCATAATTGATAACTCTTTGTTAACAATAGTAACTATAATTTCGTATCGATATCAAACTTTGTTTGATGATTCGTGAAAAAATAAAGATAATAGTTATTTAACGCATCGTATTATAGACAGGTTTCCGCGGATATCAAAATGAAAAATTGTAAGATTAAAACCAGTATTGTTAGCTATGAGAAACTTGAAAATTGCTGAAACCTACAATAAAAATAATTACGCCGTTACTTAGATCTTTACCATAAAAAAAACATTCAAACTCCTTAATTTTTGCAAAATTTAGATATTTGTTTAAAATTTAATAATCAGAAAAAAATATCCTTAAAGAAAAGAAAAGGATATCTATGTGTTTAGCGGATATAATCTTGCTGAACCGATATGGTTCTTCTTTTCAGTTAACATTTTCATTGGTCTATAGAAGGTTTATAACTATTTTGGACTATATAATTATAAAGTTAAAATTACCGCCCCTCCCAAAAAAACTGAAAATGGAATTTTGTCTTCTAGGCCCATTAAGACCCAGTTACAGATAATGGGATATGAATTGTAAATAGGAATAAATATAGAATAATTTTAGTGCCATTGTCCAACCCCCTCTTCCTGAAAATTACCTAAAATTTTGGTCATGTTATTAAAAGAGTTAGTTAAAGAAGCTGTTGGGAAAATTGATATATTATTACTTGGATATTGCACCAGATTTTCATGTACTCAGATAAAGTTTTACTTGCAACTGGCTGAAATAACGATACTCTCCCATTTACCCTATCCCCTTCCATCCTACTGGATGAACAAATTGACCACTATATGAGTTCCATATTAGCAAGCTAAATTGAGATAAATATTCCGCTGTCAATATATCCACGTATTTTCTACATCTATTGTTATAAAAGCTGTTGAGAAAATGGATATATTATTACTTGGATACTGCATTAGATTTTCATGTACTCTAATAAAGTGATTCTTGTAGCTTACTGAAATAATGACACGCCCAATCGACACATTTTACTCCACCCCACGTACTAGATGAGCAAAATGATCACTAAATAAGTGTCATATTAGCAAGCTACATTGAGATAAATATTCCCCTGTTAATATATCCACGTATTTTCTTCATCCATTGTTATAGAAGCTGTTGAGAAGAAAAAGATGGCTAATAAGAAAATTATAAAAACAACATATGTTTCTTTTAATATTAGCGAGACTACTCTATAATTCACGTTGTTTACCCGTCAGTCCGTCTGTCTGTGAGTTAGTAATGGAAGGAAATGAGATATACTACTACTATACAAGATAAACGACTTTTTTTGTGAAGATTTTCTATATAAATAAGCATCCATTATCCTATTATATATCTATAATACAAAGTAGAACGATGTCTCTCTGTCCGTCTGTCTGTCCGTCTGAAGCTTAAGATCTCAGTAAACACTGAACCGATTGGGCTCTACTCTTCAGGGAATATACCTATTGGTCCTGTGATGGTTTTAAGCTATTTTCTTGGGGGGTGGAACACCCCCAACCCCCCCAAAAAATTAAAAATAATCCCCTCCCCCCCAAAAAAAATTTTTTACTTTTTCTTTTTAAATCTAAAATACGAAAAATTAGGTTGATCAAACCTCTTGGGCAAAAGCCCCTAGAGGCTAGGGGCGAAGCCGCTAGTATTATATAAAGTAGAAAGCGTTTTTTGTCTTTCCCGAAGAATCTCGCTAACCGCAGAACCGATATTGTTCTCTTTTACAGTGAAGCTTCTTATAGGTCCTGGGAAGGTTTTAAACTACTTTTAGGGAGGGTGTGTTCACCCCCTACCCCCCAATTTTTTTACCTACTCTTCTAAACTCAAATTTAAAATGGAATGATGTCGACTTTTAACCCTCCTGCTTTAAGTGCCCTTAGGTGCGTAGCCGCTAGTAATGTTTAATTTTATTGGTTCTGTCAATCGTACAAAAAAAAAATTAGAAAAACGAATTTGAAAGGTTTTTATATATTTTACAATTTACTCTTGACTTATGACAATTTTTTGTGCTTTGCTACTTTAATGTGAAACTTTGGGGACTAGTGTAATAAACATCCCATTGTCCCCTATCTCCATGTTAAAAATTGTGCTCGTTATGAATGTTTCAAATGTGTATGTGATGTGTATGGCCCAAACCTTATAAAGCACGGCTCAAAAGTATAATTACCTAATTATAATTCCATATTATAATTATACCAACTTCGTATAAGTTAGTTACGATGGACTATTTTTTATCTTTGTATAAAAGTAAAAGGATGTCTATCTAAATAATCTTGCTTACCACTGAACCTATATGGTTCTACCTAATGTGTAGCTTCTCATATATCCTGGAAAGATTTATAACTTTATATTCTTCTGGACTTTTTTAGTTAAATTTACCAATGTGTTTTACTGTACAACAATCTACTATTAACTTCTTGTTCCTTAAGATCCCTGGTATTTCGGGTTAAAATACATTTGAATAAATCTACTGTTTTTTTTTTCATTAGAAAAACGGATATAGAATATATGTGGATATTATGACAGGGATAAAATTGTTATTTTAGCAAGCTAAAAGCTTCACTTTATTAAGGATCATCTGGTGTAAGATCCAATAAATAATAAATCAATTATTAGAAATTTCTTTATTTTTTTTATTTTTTCACCAACCGTGGATATAATTGTCCCTATATTATATTTTTAAGTCTTAAGGGATAAGACAATGAACGATAAATTGATATACAACCCTAATAGCGATAAACAAATTATTACTTCTATAGATCAAAATTATTAGTTAAAAGTTTTGGACACTTTTAGTTTGAAATTAGCCAAACAAAATTTAATGAAACTACCCAAAGTTTTTGAACCAACAAATAGGATAACGTTGTTTTAAAACTTTGGGTACCAGTGGCGGCGGTCCATAAAACCTAGCTAGGATAATGGCAAATTAAAATCTTAGTTTGGATAATTATTAAAATTATTATTTTAATTGCTTGTCTCGGCTAATGAGGTAACGTGCGAAAAAAAAAACCTTTTAAAAGTCTCATTCATTAATTTTGTATATTTTAAGTGGAATGTTGTATGTTTGTCTTTTTGTACTTAAGATAGTTTTGATTAGTTGGTTTATTAAGTTGAGTATCTAAACGTTTCAACTGTTAAATTTAATTTACAGAAGGAGTAATTTTGTGTATCATCATTATGGATGTACATCAATCTATCGAACATCTAGAGAACACAAAGAGAAAAAAATTAAATTAATATCTCAAATTACAGTCGAGAAAATCACGTTTACCCCACAGCGTTATGGACTGGCTGACGGACAGACAAAGTGAATTATAGAGTATCTTTTCTACTGAAAAGAAAAGGTAGTATCGTAGTCTCACTATCCAAATAGGAAAACACTTTATAGCTCACCTTCTATTCTAATTCTGCCTTTGGCTATTCAAGTTCATCTACTAAACCATTTAAATTCTACAACAATAATCTTAGGCATTTTTGTTTGATTTATAGCTTTCAAAAACAAAATATGAGGATTTTTAATTTTATTTTCAATTTCTTTTTTGATTTACTAAAATTCATACCAAAAGCTAGGTAACTTTACAAAGTGTCTCAAAAATCATGCACGTGGTCATAAAAATGAGGGCTTATCCATCTCTTTGAGTTTTCTTTTCCACTTCTCCTCTCATATACCTCATTTTTATGCCGGAACATAACTAGTATTTGAGACACTTTCTAATGTTACCAAATTCGCAGCTTATGCCAACAACGAAATTAAATCGGAAAAAATCACGAAACCTCCATGTGATGTTCATCTGTCGTTGGGGGGGGGGAGGGGGGGGGGGCAACTCTTTGTAGAATTGACGATCTTTTTATCTGCTCCCCCAATTATCATTTTAGATATATTTCGCTAGTTAGCTATACCTTATTCATGCCAAAATCGTTACACTTTCTAACCAATAATATGACCGGATTTTTCTTTTGCTGTTTTCCTATTGGCTTATTAGAGAATATGTATCTATATCTATTGAATAATGTTAAGCATATTCGCATGTTCGGAAGTGAATGCAATATCCCAGTGTAGCTTTGAAACCGATTAATATCCGCAGGATTAGATCCGGTTCTCAGCCATACAATCCGCGGAAATGTGTCTATAATACTATGCGATAAATAACTATTCTGAATTAGAATATTAATTGGTAAATTGATAATGCTTTATCTGCCTCAATAATTTTGTTCCTGACATGGAGGAGGGAGGAGACATTTGACTCTATATTGCACTGGTACCCAAAGTTTATAACCTTATTCGTTGGCTTAAAAACTTTGGGTACTTTTATTGAATTTTGATTGGTTCGTTCTAAACTAATAATGTCTGAACTCTTACACAAAACATTTTATTCTACTAATGAAGAATTTATTGGTTCACTATTTTAGGGATGTACATAAATTTATAGTCCATTGTCTTATCCCTTAAGATTCCTGGTTTCTGATAAAGTTAATCTAGGACAGGTAAATTATTTGCCTAACAAGGACAATTACAAATGTCAATTAAAAGTAGCGCAGTTATTTAGAAGTAACAGGATATCTATCTGTCTATGTGTCTGTCTGTGTGTACAAAAGGATATAGCTCTAACTGCTAAACCGATATGATTCTCCTTTACAGGGTAGCTTCTCATATTTCCTGGGAAGGTTTTAAACTATTTTGGATGGAGGGTACCATTACTCTTCTAATAAAAAACGCCCCTAGAAAAAATGCCCCCCCCCCCCTCAAGAAAAGAAATAACATTTGCTATCCTGTAGCTTTTAGATACTAGATTATTTTTAATTCCTTTTCTTATAAATCTTGCGTGTTATGACCGTTTGATGTGTTGCTTAACCTTTCGCTATCTTATTTTCTCGATTTAAATATATGTTATTTCCCCTAAAGCCAAAGTAAATAGAATATTTCTGCAAGGATCTAAAGGGATAAGACAATAATTAATAATGTACAATTACATTCCCAAAGATGTTTAAAGATTACAATAAGTGGTTGAAACGTTTGGAAACTCAACTTAATAAAAAAAACTATCAAAATTTAATGAAAGCCCCTAAAGCTGTTAAGCCAACAAATAAGAAAACAATATTATAAAACTTTTGGGACTAGTGTAATAAATATCCCCTATCTCCTTGATATTTCTGTTTTGATTTATGAAATGATAAAGAATGCTGCTAGCTCTATCTGTATAAAGCAGTGAGATACACGAAAGTATTACTTTGAATTGGGATAGCTAATAAACTATTTTATTCTGTCTGAATTGTTTGAATATATAAAGACTAGATGGACAATTACTTAATTGAACAAATTAAAGCACAGTCTCCGAATAATCCGTCTATATTTTTATGCATAAAGTGCAATGTAAAATAAGCCAATAAACAAAAATATTCCTTAGAATTAAGATTTACTTATAGAGATTCTTTTGTTTAAAATTTAAAAAAAAAATTGAGTAACAGAACTTAATTAGAAAATTAGAAAAGAAATTACTAGGGAGAGTGGCTTGCAAATGACTTTGCCAAGGGGGGTTGCGTAAATAGAACTCCACATTTTGACAACCTTCATGGATTTTTTTGGGGTGTGGACTACTAGAAAGGTGTATCCACCGTTTAATTTTACCCTCCTGTTGATGTAAATCAGTTAAAAAATTGCTTCAATACAGGATGCTTAATGATATAATCCATTCATTAACCCAACCAAGCCTTGCTTGTTTTATATAAGATCTAAAGGTTAGGGCATCATAAATTTTTCATGCTTTCACCCCCATACAGTATTTATACTTCACTTCTTATCGATGAGTGAGTACAGTACAGCAAAACAGATTTTTGGGGCAAAGTAGACAGATCTATTCATAGAGCTGCAGAACTGATTAGGATTTATGTCGTTTATTGTATGTATGTAGATCCCCAACAATATTTAAGATTAGACAATTACACTAAACAAAAATACAGAAATGATATAAAAATGTTAGGATCATGGAAAGAAAACAAAGTCATTCCTAAATTAGGACAGAAGTCACCTTCCTAGGAAGGACATAAGTAGCCTTCCTTAAGTGAGAATTTGTTAGATGAAGGGCATAACATGCCTCCCTTAACAAAGATTTTGTAAGATTGAGGACATAAGTAGCCTCCCTTCACCTCACAAAACCTAGCTTTTTGATTCTTCACATAGCAAAATCTTGCATAAAATTGGTTTTTGGTCCATCACATAGCAAAATATTGGAAAACTTAGCTTTTCTGTCCTTCACATAGCTAATTCTTGCAAAACATAGCAAATTCTTACAAAACATAGCAAATTCTTGCAAAACATAGCAAATTCTTGCAAAACATAGCAAATTCTTGGAAAACTTAGCTTTTCTGTCCTTCACATAGCAAATTCTTGCAAAACATAGCAAATT
This sequence comes from Acartia tonsa, assembly GCF_053477335.1. Taxonomy (NCBI): domain Eukaryota; kingdom Metazoa; phylum Arthropoda; class Copepoda; order Calanoida; family Acartiidae; genus Acartia; species Acartia tonsa. The sequence continues at coordinate 16,902,894 of NC_137272.1, read as the reverse complement.
CTTACAAAACATAGCAAATTCTTGCAAAACATAGCAAATTCTTACAAAACATAGCAAATTCTTGCAAAACATAGCAAATTCTTACAAAACATAGCAAATTCTTAGAAAACTTAGCTTTTCTGTCCTTCACATAGCAAATTCTTGCAAAACATAGCAAATTCTTACAAAACATAGCTAATTCTTGCAAAACATAGCAAATTCTTGGAAAACTTAGCTTTTCTGTCCTTCACATAGCTAATTCTTGCAAAACATAGCAAATTCTTACAAAACATAGCAAATTCTTGCAAATTATAGCAAATTCTTACAAAACATAGCAAATTCTTGCAAAACATAGCAAATTCTTACAAAACATAGCAAATTCTTGCAAAACATAGCAAATTCTTGGAAAACTTAGCTTTTCTGTCCTTCACATAGCTAATTCTTGCAAAACATAGCAAATTCTTACAAAACATAGCAAATTCTTACAAAACATAGCAAATTCTTACAAAACATAGCAAATTCTTGCAAAACATAGCAAATTCTTGTAAAACATAGCAAATTCTTGGAAAACTTAGCTTTTCTGTCCTTCACCTAGCTAATTCTTGCAAAACATAGCAAATTCTTACAAAACATAGCAAATTCTTGCAAAACATAGCAAATTCTTACAAAACATAGCTAATTCTTGCAAAACATAGCAAATTCTTGCAAAACATAGCAAATTCTTGCAAAACATAGCAAATTCTTGCAAAACAGAGCAAATTCTTGCAAAACATAGCAAATTCTTGGAAAACTTAGCTTTTCTGTCCTTCACATAGCTAATTCTTGCAAAACATAGCAAATTCTTACAAAACATAGCAAATTCTTGCAAAACATAGCAAATTCTTACAAAACATAGCTAATTCTTGCAAAACATAGCAAATTGTTGCAAAACATAGCAAATTCTTACAAAACATAGCAAATTCTTACAAAACATAGCAAATTCTTACAAAACATAGCAAATTCTTGCAAAACATAGCAAATTCTTGCAAAACATAGCAAATTCTTACAAAACTTAGCAAATTCTTACAAAACATAGCAAATTCTTGCAAAACATAGCTAATTCTTGCAAAACATAGCAAATTCTTACAAAACATAGCAAATTCTTACAAAACATAGCAAATTCTTGCAAAACATAGCAAATTCTTACAAAACATAGCAAATTCTTGCAATAAGGGTCCCAAACTCAAACTTAGCTTTTCTGTCCTTCACATAGCAAATTCTTGCAAAACATAGCAAATTCTTACAAAACATAGCAAATTCTTGCAAAACATAGCAAATTCTTACAAAACATAGCTAATTCTTGCAAAACATAGCAAATTCTTGCAATAAGGGTACCAAACTCAAAAACGAATTTTCAGCGCGATCCGACCACTGGTTCTTGAGATAGGGTGACCTGGTGTCCTTGGTACCGATGGTAAGATTTGGGAAATGGTTCGAATCCTTAGTAAATTTGGCTAAGTCCAAAATTTTTTTGACACTTTGAATATTTTCGACCTGGTGTCCTCTCAGTAGGTACGCTTGGTGTCACCTTGGTATTTTTTCTTCAAAAATTTGACTAAGTGTCAAAATATTTTTGGACTTAGCCAAATTTACTAAGGATTTGAACCATTTCCCAAATTTTACCATCGGTACCAAGGTCACCAGGTCACCGTATCTCAAGAACCGGTGGTCGGATCGCGCTGAAAATTCGTTTTTGAGTTTGGGACCCTTATTGCAAGAATTTGCTATGTTTTGTAAGAATTTGCTATGTTTTGCAAGAATTTGCTATGTTTTGTAAGAATTTGCTATGTTTTGTAAGAATTTGCTATGTTTTGTAAGAATTTGCTATGTTTTGCAAGAATTAGCTATGTTTTGTAAGAATTTGCTATGTTTTGCAAGAATTTGCTATGTTTTGTAAGAATTTGCTATGTTTTGCAAGAATTAGCTATGTGAAGGACAGAAAATCTAAGTTTTCCAAGAATTTGCTATTTTTTGCAAGAATTTGCTATGTTTTGTAAGAATATGCTATGTTTTGCAAGAATTTGCTATGTGAAGGACAGAAAAGCTAAGTTTTCCAAGAATTTGCTATGTTTTGCAAGAATTAGCTATGTGAAGGACAGAAAAGCTAAGTTTTCCAAGAATTTGCTATGTTTTGCAAGAATTTGCTATGTTTTGCAAGAATTAGCTATGTGAAGGACAAAAAAGCTAAGTTTTCCAAGAATTTGCTATTTTTTGCAAGAATTTGCTATGTTTTGCAAGAATTAGCTATGTGAAGGACAGAAAAGCTAAGTTTTCCAAGAATTTGCTATGTTTTGCAAGAATTAGCTATGTGAAGGACAGAAAAGCTAAGTTTTCCAAGAATTTGCTATGTTTTGCAAGAATTAGCTATATGAAGGACAGAAAAGCTAAGTTTTCCAAGAATTTGCTATGTTTTGCAAGAATTTGCTATGTTTTGCAAGAATTTGCTATGTTTTGCAAGAATTTGCTATGTTTTGTAAGAATTTGCAATGTTTTGCAAGAATTTGCTATGTTTTGTAAGAATTTGCTATGTTTTGCCAGAATTTGCTATGTTTTGTAAGAATTTGCTATGTTTTGCAAGAATTTGCTATGTTTTGTAAGAATTTGCTATGTTTTGCAAGAATTAGCTATGTGAAGGACAGAAAAGCTAAGTTTTGCAAGAATTTGCTATGTTTTGCAAGAATTTGCTATGTTTTGCAAGAATTTGCTATGTTTTGCAAGAATTTGCTATATTTTGCAAGAATTAGCTATATGAAGGACAGAAAAGCTAAGTTTTCCAAGAATTTGCTATGTTTTGCAAGAATTTGCTATGTTTTGTAAGAATATGCTATGTTTTGCAAGAATTTGCTATGTGAAGGACAGAAAAGCTAAGTTTTCCAAGAATATGCTATGTTTTGCAAGAATTAGCTATGTGAAGGACAGAAAAGCTAAGTTTTCCAAGAATTTGCTATGTTTTGCAAGAATTTGCTATGTTTTGCAAGAATTTGCTATGTTTTGCAAGAATTTGCTATTTTTTGCAAGGATTTGCTATGTTTTGTAAGAATTTGCAATGTTTTGCAAGAATTTGCTATGTTTTGTAAGAATTAGCTATTTGAAGGACAGAAAAGCTAAGTTTTGCAAGAATTTGCTATGTTTTGCAAGAATTTGCTATGTTTTGCAAGAATTTGCTATGTTTTGCAAGAATTTGCTATGTGTTGCTAGAATTTGCTATGTTTTGCAAGAATTTGCTATGATTTGCAAGAATTTGCTATGTGAAGGACAGAAAAGCTATGTTTTGTGAGGTTTTGCAATGTGAAGGACAGAAAAGCTAAGTTTTGCAAGATGAAGGACATAAGCAGCCTTCCTAATGTAAGAATTTGTCAGACAAAGGACATAAGTCACCTCCCTTAAGTTAGATTTTGTTAGATGAAGGACATAAGTAGCCTTCCTTAGATCAATTTCCAGTGACTTCTGTCCTAATTAGGAATGACTTTGTTTTCTTTCCATGATCCAAATGTTATATACTATCCTTATATGTAAAGTAACATGATCTCTATCTGTGTATCTGTTTGTCAGTCTTTGTGTATCACACTGTTAAAAATAAAAAAAAAATTAGCATCAGATAATACTATATATTCATTTCATTACTGTATAGCATCATCCCATACGTTCTAGCAAAAAAACCTCATTACGATATAAGGAAGATTCCAATACTGTATTGAGTATTTCTTAGTGTTCTATGGAGTAATTTGTATTACTAAATAAAGAATATGCATTTTATAGTATTATCTGATACTCTCTATGGAATAAAATTCAATACGCTAGAAGGAAGTTTTTAATACTCTGGTTAGTAATTTTTGTTACTCTGTAGGGTAAGAATTGATACTAAAAACATAATATCTCTGTATATAATAGTTATTACGGTATATAGTACTACATGGTGTTATATATTCATTTTTTTTAATACAGCACACGTACAGGTCCAGGTCTAATACAACCCCAGCGTATCAATTGATACTAAATAAAAAAATTATTTTTTACAGTGCAAGGAAACTTGCTTACTACTGAACTGATATGGTCCGGGGAAGGTTTATACCTTTTTTTTGTGGTACAGTACCAGTCCCCCAAAAAATTGTATTCTTTTGAAAACTAAAATGTAAAGTGAATGTTTATTTCCCCCCCTTTCCATTATGTGCCACTAGAGGCCTGTAGGAACATAGCCTCTAGTAAGTGGTAAGGTTTTTTTTGTCTGTCTATTAAGATCTAGCAAACCATTTACAGAAAGTTTTACATAGTTACTGAGATGGTTTCGTAAAGCCTGGTAAATACAGAGAAGCAGCTTGTAGTGCCCATAATAAATTTATGTCATACAGTACAAATGACCATTGATAGGCCATTACACATTAATATTGACCGATGATAAATGTATGCTGGCCTATCCTTGGTTTTTTGTATTAGATGGCGTCATTTTTTACAGGATTTATGGATTTTTTGAGCTGCTTCAAGTTGGAACTGGTTATACAAAACTAATATGTTTACAAAAACAAGATATGCTAAACGATCTTTTTGCTGAAATAAACCCACTCCATCATATTTTCTCGCAAGTGTAAACAAGAAGATGTGTGAAAAGATGTTTTTGCTGAAATAAACCCACCCCATTATATTTTCTCGCAAGTGTAAACAAGAAGATGTGTGAAAAGATCTTTTAGCTGAAAGAAATCTTCAATTTTAAAATATATATTGTACGTTTTTACAGTATAGCTTTTCTATTATAAGGGAAGCAGCTTATAGTGTAAAGTAAAAAATGACGTCATACAATACAAATGACCAATGATAAGCCAGTGTACATTGTAATTGACCAATGGTAATTTTTTTTAAGGCACTAAAAGCTACTTCTTATAAGGGTCGGTCAATCTGTCTGTCCATAAATGATAGCTCATTAAATTGATCTAAGTATGTCAGAATTGTGATATCGATTTTGAAATTAGCATAAATATTCCTGTAACAGTTAGGTATGATTTAGAAAGCATCCCTAATAACTCTATTATTTATTTTTGCAATAATGATTCCTATAAAAACAAGGTACAATGTTATAAGCAAAGCATGCTGTCATCATTGTTTCTTTTTGTGATTCTTAGAACAACTAACAAGTATGTCTTTGAAAAGCTTTTCATTAAATTTTGAAAAAAGATTTACTGATTTTAAAAAAATCAAAATAATATTCTGTTTCTTTAAAAGTTCCTTCACTCTACAACTAAAATAGTTAGTTTATCCATCTGTCTTATTTGCTTTAGCTAAGATTTTGTGGATGTTGACATCCTAACATTTACTGCTTTTTTAAATTAAAATTTTTGGACTTCAACCAGCCAAATTGTCTGTTTGAAATTAACTCTAAGTTGCCATGGTCAAACTAATTTTAAATAAAACAAGGATTACACCATCCACAAAAGTGGAGCACTAAAATTTGTAGAAAGATAAACGAACAATAACTCTTAAAACCTAATAAGCAGAATATTAATTTTTAAGTCTAAACAAAATCATATAAAATTTTGTTGGTTTTCGTGTAAATACATAATGCGAGCAAGGACATACTTTAATTTTCTTATCTGATTATAGAGCACAATGCCATCGAAGGTGATTTGACTTTTGTGTCAGAACCTGAATTGGGACATAGTGCATTTCATTACCCTAGGTTAGGTAACTTCATTTCACTTTTCAATAAAATCTAAAATGCAGCCGTTTTTGCAGGAGGTACCATTTTCTGTGAAAATTTTAGAGGAAAATTAAACAGTTTTTAGTTAATTTCTACTTCTATTTTCAACTGAAGAAAAAATCCTTTTGTGTATATACAGAATCATTGTTGTTACTTAATCTTATCAAAAAAAAAAAATTAAAAACTAACCCATAATAGCCGATTTTTCATTTTGTTCAATATGGGTAAAATAAAAATATTACCATCTCCAAAGGGTTAAAATCAAAATTTCAAAGCTCTAAAATGTTGTCCATCAAAAATAAATAGCAGTTTATAAGGACTTTTTGCATCCATCTTCTCATTTAACAGGAAAAAAACCCAAAAATAGAATCTGTTTTTTCAGTGTTGACATAAAAAAAGCATTTGATTGAAAATATAAATAATAATTTTTTAGAGAAGTGCTAAAAAGTAATACAGACTATTCAACCTTACCTCTGAATTTAATTAGATGTAAAAAAAATCTATTTATTATAGCAGACAATTATGATAATTTGTTTACAAAATTTTCACCAAAGAATTACTGATAAATCAAGGACTTATTAGATAACATACTAAATGCTCCTTTGTAAAAAGATTCTTTAAAAAATGTATTCTATAAGAAAATCATGTTTTCAAATGGACATTTAAAATTATAGAGTAGCTTTTAAAAAGTAGAATCTATTTAATCTTTAAAGAATTAAAATAAAGAATAAAAAAGTTTTTGAATTTATATTGATATATATATGACTAGCATGGCAGTATATAATTAGAAATGTAGATTATTTTATAAATAGTTCTTGTTTAAACTCTTGAACTTGAAAAGTGTCGCTTAATTTAAACTATGTTATTCAAAAGTTGGATTCAGTAGAAAATGTGATGAAAGGTTTTATTCTACTAACCTTTCACTAACTGCTTTTACCTGGTCCCGGAATGATTTTAGAAATTTCCCCATCCCTTTGAATTAAAAGCTTCTAGATGCTAGTGGCGCATCCCCTAGTTTTACAAAATATGATTAAAAACAATGTTTTTCTGTCCGATTTGATCCCAAATAAACATAATTTAGAAATAGTCATAATTTTAATAATGAATGTAGAATATACAATGATACATGGATATTATGACAGGGGGAAATTGTCGTCAATTAAGCTTGCTAACACGAAACCCATGTATTGGTCAGTTTGTTCATCCAGAAAGAGGGGAGGATATAAATGTGGTAGAGGGGGAAATGTTAATTTAGCCTTATTAGAGAACATGAAAATCCAAATAATAATATATCCATTATTAGTAGCGAAGCTACTCTATAATTCCAATATCCGTTTATCTTTTTATATTTTTTAAAACTGGTTTACTTTAGCAATGTATATAGAATACATATATATATTAACAAGGGAAAATTTGTCGCCAATTTAGCTAGCTAATATGTACCTCGTTTATTATAGTTTGTTCATCCAGGGGTTGGATTGGGGTATTGTAACTTTAGCTGGCTGTGAGAATTACTTTATTAGAGTACACGAAAATCTGGTGCAACATCTGCACATGGTAGAGAAAGGTACGAATCTTAGCCTAAACAAATTTCATATCTAAAGACAAAATAAAGACCTACTGCTGCTCTGTCAGATGAGCGGTATCTATAGTAAAAGTAGGGGAAATGCCTTCTCTCAAAAACAAGTGCACCCCATAAACATGATCATGTTGGAAAAAGGGTATGTTACAATATAGTCTGCAATATTTTGGATCATAAGCATGCAGAAGGGGATGTATACAACCCCATGAAACAACATTTTATGAAGAACTGCATTTCCCTTTCGTCACCCTTGACTACAGAGAGAAAGAGATAGAGAAACAAAGAGAGAGAGGGAGATTGGTTGAGAGAGATAGAGAGAGAGGGAGCATAAGAGAGCGTGAGTTAGAAAGACAATTTTACCTATAAAATATACATTAAACATTCAATCTTGTCATTCTAATATACATACAGTACTAAGGTTTTTTGTCTGTATCCAAAATTCTCGGAAATCGCTGGTCCAACTTGGTTGCACTTTTATTTTGGTGTGGTTTTAGACTATTTTTAAGATCAATATCGCCCTAAAGCCAAAGGGTAAAACAACTCATGAATCTAAAGGGATAAGACAAAGGCCAATAAATTGATGTACATCCCCAATATTGAAACACAAAACTACCTTCTTTGGAGCTTAAGATTAGTGGTTGAAACGTTTGAACAGTCAACTTAATAAACTAACCAATTAAAAAAGTCCTCAAAGTTGTAAAACCAACGAATAAGAAACATAATTGTAAAACTTTAAGGACTAGTGTAATAAACATTGGTATCTCTCACTATGGGAACAGCTAATCACTTGAAGCTACTCTTTAATTTGAAATGTCCGTTTCAAAACATGAGTTTCTCATAGAATACAAATTTTTACTGGAGCATTTAGTATGTTATCCAATAAGACCTTGGTTTATCAGTAATGCTCTGATGAGAATTTCCATAAGAAAATTTATTTTAATTGGCTGCTACACTAAATTGACTTTTTTTACATCTATTTCAATGTCAGAGGTAAAGACTGAATAGTCTGTATTACTTTTTAGCACTTTTAAAAAAGAATTTTTTTTATAGTTTTTTATCAAATGCTTTTTTATGTCAACACTGAAAAAATAGATTCTATTTTTGGTTTTTTCCCTGTTAAATGAGAAGATGGATGCAAAAAGTCCTTATAAACTGCTATTTATTTTCGATGAACAACACTGTAGAGCTTTGAAATTTTGATTTTAACCCTTTGGAGATGGTAATATTTTTATTTTGCCCATATTGAACAAAATGAAAAATCGGCTATTATGGGTTAGTTTTTAAATTTTTTTTTTGATAAGATTAAGTAACAACAATGATTCTGTATATACACAAAAGGATTTTTTCTTCAGTTGAAAATAGAAGTAGAAATTAACTAAAAACTGTTTAATTTTCCTCTAAAATTTTCACAGAAAATGGTACCTCCTGCAAAAATGGCTGCATTTTAGATTTTATTGAAAAGTGAAATGAAGTTACCTAACCTAGGGTAATGAAATGCACTATGTCCCAATTCAGGTTCTGACACAAAAGTCAAATCACCTTCGATGGCATTGTGAGAGATGCCTCAATTATAATATTAAACCTTGTTGTACTAGGAATCACATTAATAGGATAATTATTTATACAAAATCAGAAAACAGTAAAAGTGTCTAACTATGACGTCAGAAAAAAATAACAATTAACCAATAAGAAGCCAGTATTCACTGTGGTAAAATATATAGCGGCCTCTTATTGGTTAATTGTTAATTTTTCCTGACGTCATAGTTAGACACTTTTACTGTTTTCACAAAATCAGCATGTTCTAAATAAGGACTTCCTGGTTACGATTATACAGCTGTTATAGGAATCACCATACAAACCTAAAATCGATAAGACAATTCTTATATGTCTAAATTAATTAAAAGAGCTAACCTTTACGACGGACCGACTGACTTAATTATAGAAAGCTACGCTTTTAATCAAAGAAACATAATAATAATGTCATAAAAAAATTATAAAATGAATAATTATTTACCATAAAATGACAAGCCCAGGGTCCAGTTGATGTAACTTCTAGTTTAAAAGGACATCCAATTTAGACAAAACTTATGTAAGCGCTTTACTCCTTTTTCAGGTTTCAGGACAAACGCAAACGTCGGAGTAGACAAACACAGGAGTGTTAAAATATTAATTTAATTAAGTATTTCTATGCATATTAGTTTAGGTTAAGATATTAATGTACAAATAAGCCCCCCGCAGGGGTTAGGCATTTAAAAAACCAATAAGATTGTATAAAATAGGTTAGGTTAGTGTCAACTCATGCGTTTATCCACTTCGACGTTTTGGGACCCCTGCGTTTGTCCTAGGAGCCTTTTTCATTCTCATTAAAGTCGGGTCCTATTTTCTCAAGGTCTGGAATTTGCTAATTGGCAGCAAATTTGTTTTTTTGCCGACCAAATTTCTTTTAAGAGTCAAGTCAATCTTAAAGTTGGGTCATACAATCCTTATTGAAAAGTAACAGGAAAGATCTCGCTATAACCGTTGAAACGATATTGTTCTCCTTTATAGTGTAGCTCCTCATAGGTCCTATTTTGTTGGAGGATACCAAAGAAATTTCGCCCCTGAAAAAAATTCCCCCACCCCAAATTATTGTATATTTTCTCTTTAAAGCCAATATTAAAAATGGGAAGGGGTCTACTTCTCGAGACCTCTAGGGGCGTAGTCGCTACTAAAGCTAAAATTTATCAAAAAGTATAGATAATATTAAAAACAAGAGTAAACAGTAGTAAACAAGTGATCTAAGTTTTATAACCATGTTATCTTATTGTTGGCTCAAAAACTTAGGGTACTTTTACTGAATTTTGATCCAAAAAAGGGGTAATTTTGTTTAACATTAATCCGGATGGATATAAAATTTATCCTCCATTGTCTTATCACTTAAGATCCTTGAAGGGAGCAACGAGGAATAAGAAAGAGGGGGGGGGGGGAGTAAAGTCTTGCGCTTTGCAATGCAATTTAGAGTGTGTGTTCATATCCACATATGTACGATATTATTATTCATTTGAATATCCTAATATATATTAAATCAATATGGTTTGTGTCTGTTTGTACCGAAGAATATCGCCAACAATATAGGTCGTTGGAAGGTTTTCAACTATTATTTAGGCGGGTAGGTATCTTAACCCACCTAATAAAAGATGACCACGCCCCTCCCAATTTTTAATTTTAAAAAAATCTTAAATTGCGAATGGTTGAAGTCGAATTTTCCCCCTACAAATTTTGAAAAATATTCTTAAGAGGATTCCACCCAATGTTTATGTGTGAAGACATGCGTAATTGATAACCCATCGTATTTATGCCCCCCGTCCTCCCCGCGACAACAACAATAGTCTCTCTCAGGCCGTTTTTCAACAGCTTCAGCCCGTTTTGTCGGATGTTGTTGCGCTCGAATATTACGCGAAATGATCCCCGCCCCCCCACACTTCCTAATAATTTTTCTAATGCCTAAATTCGATTCCCCCTTCCCTCCCCCCTTCTTAAATATGTTCATTTTATATCAATGAGAAATGCAACTTTTGCCTTCCCATTTTTATTACTGCCTTTCTCTCTCTATTTCTCTCTCTCTCTCTCTATCTCTCTCTCTCTATCTCTCTCTCTCTCTCTCTCTCTCTCTCTGTCTCTCTCTCTCTGTCTGTCTGTCTCTCTCTCTCTCTCGTATCTTCTCCCTATCTCTATCCTTTCCTTCTTCTCTGTCCCTCTTCTTTACTCTTTTTTTTTCTTTCATTCTAAGCCTTTTAGTCGCTCTTTCTCTTTATCTATTCATCTTCCTATTTTTTTCACTCTCTTTCTCCTAATTAATCTCCTTCTCTCTACATTTTTTCTTCTATCTAACCCTTTTTATTTTTTTTTTGTCTATTTTATCCCTTTTTCTCTATTCTTTCACTCTTTCGCTGTCTTCTTCTCCCGCTCTCTCTATTTATCTCCCTCTATCTCTCTCTCTCTCTCTCTCACTCTCAATTCCCCCCTCTTCCTCTCTCTCTTTCAAATATCTCCTTCTCTCTCTCTCTCTCTCTCATTCTCTCTTTCTATCACTCTTTCATACTACCCCCTCTCTCTTTCTCTATCTTCTCTCCCTATTCTCTCTCTCTTCTATCTCTCTTCTCTCTCTCTCTTCTTTCTCTTTTTGTCTCTGTCTCTTTGTCTCCCGCTTTTTCAAAAAACTCATTCTCTCCCCCTCTCTCTCTCTCTCTCTCTCTCTATCCCTCTCTTTCTTTCTCTCTCTCTCTCACTCTATCCCTCTCTTTCTCTCTTTCTCTCTTTCTCTCTCTCTCTCTTTGCAATGCCGCCAAGAAACGTCACAAGAAACAAAATCTTAGAAACACACACAACAATTTTAAATTCACATCTGGTCCAAAAAATGTTATTTTGCCCAATCAGACAAGGAATCTTACATCCTTGCAGCGAGGCTAATCATGTTATTGGTGAATAAAAATAATAGTTATGGCCTCTATTGTTATAAGTTATTTGTGATAAAGTGCAATTAAGATATAATAGTGTCTCATATGTAATAAGCTGTATAAAAACTTCTTTAATGGATATATAATTACTTGGATGTTACATAGTATTTTCATGTCTTTAATAAAGTGAAACTCACAGCGGGCCCAAATAATGAAAACCTTATTCACGCCTTTACCCCATCCTCTCCTTTCTTAGTGGATGGACGAACTGACCAATGCATAAGTTCCATGTTAGGAACCTAAATTGACAATTTTTCCTAATATCCACGTATATATTATATCTATTATTTTTATATACATCTTGTTATATATTTTGGTGTGTTATTCCTTTTATGGTTATACCATAAGTAATGCAATATGTATGTGAGTTAGATTTTTTCTTAGAAGTGATATCAAACCATATTTTATAGTTTTTTAGTGACTTGTTACTTAAAAAAAGTGATTTCTATGAAAAGTGAAAATGGTTATACGTATTTTTTATCTAAAAAAATCTAATTTCTGCACAAAAAAAGCGGCAAAAAATTGCAATAGAAAAAGTGATAAAAAGTTACAAGAAAACTTTTTAAAAAGCAATGAAAATGATTTAATAAGTTATATTTATTAAGTTTATATTTTTTAAGACTGACTAAAAATCAAGCAATCTATTATTTCAAATATTAACTAGCGGATGCGCTCCTAGCATCTACGGGCTTTGTATTTGAATGAGTAAGGAAAGTAGAAAAATAACTAAAACCAAACTAAGAATCAAATAGCCTAAAACCATCAAGGGACCTAAAAGAAGCTTCCTTAAAATGAAGAACTCAATCGGTTAATTAGTTATCGAAATCTTAAGCTACAGACAAAAATAATCACAATTTTTGAATATTGGTATAGGATGATTAAATCTAGATTTCTGAGAAATACTTAAAAATCATGCAAATTATTAACTGAAAATTGAATGCTTAGTTTTAAAATCAAATTTCAATGATATGAAACATTCTTAAATTTAAACAATTTTTAGATTTTATAAAATTTTCATAAAATATATTTTTTAAATTTCAGAGAAATTATTAAATATTTGTCTTATTTAATTTTTTGCAAAAAGATTTTATAATAATTTCATAAAATAATTTTTAATTTAAATTACAGAGAAAATTTATTAAATATTTTTTTATTTGCTTAAAGATTATGATATTTGGTTTTATTCAACAAATATACTTTGTTAAAAAAAACATTTGAATTAAGAAATATTTGGTATCAAAATAGCAGGCCTAGGGGGTGAGAGATAAGTAGCTATTTTATTTCATCATGTCGAATTTAAAATTAGGTTTTCAAATCTAAAATCAGCACCTTACTTTATGTGTCTGACCTCTTTAGGAATTCAATATTTTTTTAGATTTAGTACAAGATATTTTCTTAGTATTTTTTAATAAGTGTCTCCTTATATTGGATTGTTATGTTATTTGTTACAATTGCTTAATAATTTATATATTTTTTTTGCTTTGACTGTCTTTGAATATGATTTTAATTAATTTAATTAAACGTATTAAATGACATATTTTTTTCTCATTTAGATTCTAAACCCACAAAAAATAACATAAAACTATGATAATAGGGGTTCAGATGCAGTAAATAGGATTTATTTTGTTGGTTTTATCTCTGTTAAACTATAATTTCATCAATTATAATCTAAACTTTCAAATATATTTAGCGTGAGAAAAAAATTTTTGTCCAAGATTTTTAAAAAACTTTTTACGCAACGGGACAGTAAGCAGACTTATTAATTGCTATAAAAAAAGTTAAAAATCAACATGTTTTTTAAGGACGTACGGACTTTCTTTTTAGCGATAATAGAGATGCTACACTTTCTAATTCGTACTCCATCTGTTATTAGAATCGTGTTTGGCAATTTGGCAATTGTAAAATTTCTAAACTAACGTCAATACCTATCTGATCCGTACGGACTGACGTACAGGCCTGAATTATGAAAAAAATTGCTTTTAAATGAACTTTTTCGTATTTCCCACTTAATCCCTAAAATTTGATAAAATCTGCGTGAAATTGCAAACATTTTTGTTTTGCAAAATTTATAACGATTGACAAGATTCCATATTCAAAATATGTTTTAAAAGAGTACAGATTTATATAAATTCAGCTTAATACATAAAAGTTATTTAAAATAGTTACATGTCAGGGAGGGAGGGGACAATAGACAGTAAATTACACTTGTACCCAAAGTTTTATAACCATGGGCTCTTTTTCGTTGGCCCCAAAATGTTGGGTCCTTTGAAATGTGTTTGGTTGATTCCAAACACACAGTGCTCAAATGTGTCAACCAATAATTCTAATCATCAGAGAGGGTTATTATGTTTCTCATAATGGGAGTGTATATTTATTTATGATTTTATCTTATTAACCTTTAATATCCCTGGACACAAGTAGATAAATTATTCCAGGAATAAGGTATAGCCAACAAGCGAAATAAATCTTATGTTTTTTTTTTTTGGGGGGGGGGGGGGGAGATGTAAAGGTCGGAAATTCTACTATGTGTACATTTTAACACATTTGGGTTTTTTTTCTATTCTAAGACAGATATCCTAAAGGCGAGTGGTAGACCATCCCCATTTTAATTTTAGTTTTAGTTGGAGGGGGATATTTTTTTCTATGGGCGATTTCTCTTAAGATGGTTGTGGTTCCCTCCCCCAAAATAGCTAGAAACCTTCTCTGGACATATGAGAAGCTACACTGTAAAGGAGAACCATATCGGTTCAGTGGTTAGCAAGATCCTTTGGTACAAACAGACAAACAAACAGAAAGATAGACATTCTGTTACTTAAGGATTAAACGTATTTTGTTTAATGTAAAATTTAAACAGACATATCAATATTTGTTTAATTTATTATAACCTAATGTCTAATTTGAATTAAAATAAGCTTTTAGAATAACATTAACCATATATAAATAGCAACATTTAACAAGTAAAAATATATTTATATAGGACATAGGATGTCTCTCTATGTGTCTGTCTTTGTACCGAATTTTAATAAATGTACCCAAAGTTTAAAAGCTTAAGAATAAGATATTATAAATATACAACTTTGGGTACCAGCGTGATTTACAGTCCAATCTCTACCTATGATATATATTTGCTACTTTATATAATGAAATTCCAATATAAGAGGCACTTGAAATTTAGATTCAATTTGTAGTACAGCTACTCTATAGATAGGATGTATCCGTTTGAACATTTATACTTCGCTAACTATGGACATGACTATACTTATTTTTAGCAGCGAAGCTATTCTATAATTCCCTTTGTCTGTTTGCCAGTTCGTCACTCTGTCAGTCTGTCAGTAACGCTATGGACTGAAATGGGATTTTGAAGATAGACAGCTGCAATTTTCAGTGTAGAGTCCCATTACATATGCGCATTTATATATTGTTTTATCCGTCTGTCTGTCGGTAATGCTTTAAAAGACACAGATTCTTTCCTTTTCTTTTCTTTGTTTTCATCTGATCTATAACTCACATTTCCATTTATCCCTTCCATGATTATTTGTGCTACGCTGCTTATGGCTGTTTTCATCCTTGTTTTTATGAATAAATATTGCTTTGTTTACAGTTGACAATGTTGATGCTGTTACAAAATCTTAAAGTTTATTAAGCTATTTATTTATCAGGGCTCGGCAGCCGCGCTTAAACTATACTCTTATCAGGGCATGGCAGCCGTGAGTAAGCCACATATTGCAACTCGTTTTGGTGCTTACATCGATTTAATGTTTAAAACAGCGGTACATCCAGCTGACTTTTTATATAAGGTCGATTTTCCAGCGGTTTTGCTAGCTTACGCGCAGCTGCCGAGCCTTGGTTGATATTGTTAGAAAATCTCAGGGAACTAAATGGATAAGACAATGGCTTATAAATTGATGTGAATTCCCAATGATGATCTTAAAATTAGCCCTTATGTAAATTAAAATTAGTGGTTGAAACGTTTGGACACTTAACTTGATGAACCAACCAATTAAAATTCATTAAAAACCCACAAAGTTGATAAGCTAACGAATAAGAAAACGTATATATATAACTTTAGGCCTAGGGAATAGTGTAATAAGCAGCACAATGTCCCCTCCCACCGTGGAAAATCTAAAGATTTAATTTACTATTTATAATAGTACAATAAGTTTTTCTAAAGCAATATATGAGTTATTTTGTAAGAGTGAAGCTTTTTTGTATATATAGGATGTGTTTTTCTAAACTTCAGCCAGTTTATCCTTAATTTCTTAATTCAAACATATTTTAATTGAACATGCATGAAGATTACTAGGACAATAAAGCAAGGGTAAATGCATGATTTTAACCTTAGTTAGATAATTAGATAAGATAATAACAAAATTTCATACAAATAGACCTTAAAATTGGTTTTTATCCTTATATAAAAGTAACAGGTTGTATGCGTATGTGTGTGTGTTCAAGGATCTCGCCAGCTGGTTCTCCTTTGGAGCAACTCATAGTTCCAGGGAAGGTTTATATCTTTTTTTGGGGTTGGGTACATTCACCCTTCTAGGTCAATTGACCAAAGAAAAATTTCCCCCGCCAAGTTCTTTTGGTAACTTTTTTAGTTTTTAACTAAAGTTGAAAGTAAAGGTTAGATCTACCCCACTTTCTCTCAAGTGCCCCTAGAGACATCAAGGGGGCATAGCAGCTAGTTTTATCAAAAGCAAATAGATACATATTATTCAGGGATCTAAAGGGATAAGACAATAGCCGATAATTTGAGGTACCTCCCCGATAATGATACACAAAATTACCAATTCAGTAGAAAACAATTAGTGGTTGAAACGATTATTAAAGCCAATGAATAAAAATTGCTATTGCAAAACTTTTGGGACTAGCGTAATAAACAGCCCAATGTCCCCTCCCTCCCTGCATATTATTAATGAGTTTTGTTTGAGTAAAAATGTTTCAGCATATTTACAAACAAAAGTTGTTAAAAGTCATTAATTAACAGACTTTCTATGAGAAAATATTGTCAGAAAACTTTAACCTAGGACAACTATAGCCATTAGTAGCGCAGCAATAAGCAAGCTAATATTTTATATTTTTCAAAGGTAAGCTATTCTACATTTAGGATGTTTGATGTCTATTTATTGGATGTATAGGAAAGAAAAAAGCTGCATGTCAAGTATCAAAAATTAAAACAGTTCTGTTGTTTTAAATATTTTATTTCGAGATGAGTATGAAACAAACTATGAATTTATGGATTTTTATACATGCATATGAGATACGAATTACGTACTAAAGGATTGAGATAATAAATCTGGATGGTCATGTATCAGATCATTGTTAATAATTGGTATATTGGTAATTTTCTTTACAAATTGGGAACACATTAAAAGTGTCGGACTGATTATGACGAAACAAAAAAATAGCCAATGAGAGGCCATTATTGACTAATGGTAAAATTTATAGTGGCCTCTCATTGGCTAATTTTATTCTTTACGTCATAATCAGTCCGACACTTTTACTGGGTTCCAAAATAGTAATAGGACGGGGTATTTATCCTATGGCTATAACCTAAGCACTCACCCAATATACTTTTATTTAACCTGACCTAAAAACAAGCAAAAGAATCGTTTCAAATCATTTCACAATAATATTTCATTTATATTTTCTTGGAGGTCCTTTGAGTATTTTCAAAAAAGATTTATGTTGTCATCCTTGTTGTCTTTATTGCGGGATCTTATTAAAGATTTGCCCTAAAAAGGTTGTATAGTATAATGACTCGGCGAATATAATAATAATTTTTCAAGCTTTTCACTCAAGTCCTTCAAAGTAGCGAAGCTACTCACTCACTCTGTCCGTTTGTCTGTTAGTCTGTTTGATGTTTATTTTTTCTTATCAATGAGAAATCTAACTATAACTTTTGTATCTTGTGGGTTGGTCTTTTGAAGCCAATAGATTTCTGTAGAAAAAATGTGATTTTCTCAACTACTATGTGGGATATACCCTTATTTTTTGGTACTTTCACTCAAAGTACCCTATTGAGAACTGAAACCCCATTTCCTATTTTTTTAAATAAATCGAAAATATGTTTGTGGAGAGGGGGGGCATAGGAAAATAATTATTCCCCTCCTCGTTTTCAGTTTATTAAAAAAAATAAGAATGGGGCGGGGGGGGGGGGGTGGGAGATGTATCACCAATTTTCTAAACTTTGCAGTTTAAGTTTCCTAATATTTTTCACTTTGTATGTCCGTTTGTTCGTTTTTCTTTGTTATCTTTTTACCTTGCTACACAATTAAGCTTCGCTTCAGTTAAATGTTGTCATACTTGTTTAATTTTTATTGATAAAATAGATAAAATTAAAAGATAATTTCTATACTTAGATGAAAGTAAGCCATAAAATATTTTAAACCTCGAATACATTAAAAAAAATTTTTTTTATCAGATTGAGAGACACTTGGATGTCAAAATTTACTAGGTTTTTAACTGTTTTTTTTTTGGTTTTTAAATAGGGATATATAAAACAGCATAAAAAACAAAAATATATTTCAAGATTAATTAATAGAAAATAAAATAGTTTTATTTTCTTTTCTATTTTATTTTAATCTATTTATAATTTAAAAGCATGATTTTGATTAATCCCCACTTCAAATTGGATCGTGCGATCGTGAGCCTTTAATCAAATGGTGATACGAAAAAGCTTTTGATTCATTTTAATTGTGTATAGTTTTTTATCACCTCGCATGGTTTCCCGCGGAAAGTAAAATAGAAACTTAAAAGATTAAATCCACTTTTGTAAGTTCGTTTGCTTCCAAATTTAGGTACTTTTTGTTAAATGTCCAAACGTCCTACAAGAAGTGTCTACACAAGAGGTAATTTTGTACATCATCATAGGGGATTCAGATCAATTTAACATCCATTGTTTTATCCCTTTAGATCCTTGAACAGAACCTTTGAACTTAAAATTGATTATTGTTTAACACTGCCGCCTTTAAATCAATTTCTGCGAATCTAAGAGGAAGTTATAAAAAGGTTCCTACAATTTTATTATTCAACCAGGGATCTTAAGGGATAAGACAATGGACGATTAATGGATGTACAATGTACATCCCCAATGATCATATACAAATCACCCCCTGTGTAGATATAAATTTTTTGAGATAAAGAATAAGGCAAAACGTGGTTTTTATACTATGGGTATTTGTGTAAATTATAAACCAATGTCCCCTCCCTTCCTGACCAAATATATTTTTAACATGGGTTGATTTCTTTTTTCTCTATCCCCTAAAATATTTATGAATTCTCATACGACTGTAAGAAGCTTCACTGACATTGAGAACAACTTTTGCTCAGAGTATAGCAAGATTCTTCAGTACCCACAGACAGACACACATCCTGTTACTTTTATATAAGAATAGAAAGGTTTTTCCATTAATTTTATTATGTTCCACCTTCAGTTGGAGAGAAAATTCCATAAATTTTCCTAGAATACAATATTTTATATTATTTATTCATAATTTTAGATATATTTGTGGTCAAATATTGAAAATATATTAGTGTGTATTCACTTCCGCACATGTGTCACATTATCATATCATCATACCTGCATATTATTACAACAATTAATAGATTCAATGGAGTGAAACAAAACTCTTTTTATTCACAGTATTTATCTTG
Organism: Acartia tonsa; assembly: GCF_053477335.1. Taxonomy (NCBI): domain Eukaryota; kingdom Metazoa; phylum Arthropoda; class Copepoda; order Calanoida; family Acartiidae; genus Acartia; species Acartia tonsa. Next base: position 16,883,453 of record NC_137272.1, on the reverse strand, counting down.
AAATATATTTTGGTGAACACAGCACCCTCATCAGACTAAATGACAAAAATTAACTTATTTTGTTTGCCCGTTGATAATATGCAGAAGTGATTGAACACCAAGATATTGATAGTTTAGTAATGACAACCTTTATAATTGATTTATTTATAAGCATTAAAATATTTATATAAATTTTATATGAAATATGGTTTAATTAAAATTCATAATAAGGAAAGTTGAATACATTTGTAGCTTAATCATAATAGAAAAGTCTTTTGCTGACAAAGATTCTCAATAAGTACATATGAAATATTTGTTTAATACGTGAGTTAAATGATTTAGTAAAATATAAGTTTACTTCTGATGCTATTGAAAATAGATATCTGTTCTTTGTTTTAAAATTTTGGGGAAATTCTTTGTTTTGACAATAATAATATTTTTCAAATACATCACATTTTCTTAAATATAATTAATTTTGAAGGTTAATAACTTTTTTTGGGGGAAGTGTACCATTACCCTTCCAAAAAAAAATTACCCCCAGAAAAAATGTACCCCATAGATTTTTATTTTTAAAATTAAAGTTCCTAAAGGCCTCTGGGGGCGTAGCCGCTAGTGTTTACATTAAGCACAATATAAGGATATATCCATATACCACAAATTAAAGCCTTTTTCTCACCCACCCTCTTTAAGGCTCTTACTAGACGCTTTTTATCATATGAAATCCCCTCTGGAGGGCAAAAACTGATAAGACAATAATCCAATTGATCGTGCCAGCCTAAAAGCATATGGACTGGGTAAAATATAGCAAAAACAAGGACGATTACGACTTATAGTTGCCATCATAAATAGATACAGGGGTATAAGTTTAGAATCTTTAGATTAGTAAAAGTAACAGGATCTGTGTCTGTCCGTACCGAAGGATAGGTTATAACTTTTTTTATAAATCACCATTAGAAATTTTTTTTATAAAAATAAGTTATAAAAAAAAAGGATGACAACATCCATAAGTAGCGAAGCACAAAAATATGTATAAGAATTTAGATATTAGTTGTCAAAACCATGTATATTATGAAAAAAATCACGAAACCTTTTCAACATTTGTTTTTAATTCCCTAATTTTTATATTTCAGTTCTATGACTAACAGACTGACGGTCAAAGTAAATTACATACTGGATGCTCAAAACAATGGGAAATTTAATTTTGATATTTTTAAATACAAAAATTTTAAAAATTGGACCATAAACACCAAAGATATGAGAAAAATGTGAAAAATATAAAAAAAAGCCAGAAACCTGCTAAAAAGCGGTTCTACCGCCATTCATGTTTTATAGTTAATTGTGGTCATGAATAATGGGAATGTTGTCAAAAAATTTCAGCTTTTTATCTTTTATATGAGCCGAGAAAATTACGTTTCCCCCAAACTAAGACGGACATACGGACAGATGGACATTTCAAATTATAGAGTAGCTTCGCTACTAAAAATAATAAAAAAGGGGGGGGGGGAGTCGAATTCAACCCCCCAAACACGTTAAGTGCTTTAGAGTCCTATGGTGGCGTAGTTTCTAGTCTAAACAAAGAGATGTATATATTTCGCAAAATCAAGAGAGAGGGGGGGGGGGGTTGAAAAAAAGGGGGGGTTTTGAAATACAGCATTTAATATTCATTATAAAATCGTCGCTAATTAAACATTACATTTACAACTTTACATTCAATGCTTAAATAGTCAATTTTTTTAAAGTATACATTCTTAAATATTTTTTGTAATTCCTTGTCGCTACTTGCAACTCAGAATAAACAATTAAATATTATTAATTAAATTTTTGGCTGTTAAAATATTGCTTGATAAACCCAAACTGAGAAACTGCAATTGTAGATTGATCAAACTTAAAAGCTTTAATAGGAAATAATAAAACCAATAATAGATTTAATTTAGGGGTAAAAAAACAGAGAGAGAGAGGGGACAATGGGCTGTTTTTACACAAGTCCCCAAAGTTTTATAATAACGTTTTCTAAGTCGTTGGCTTAACAACTTTGGGGGCTTGAGTAAATTTTGATTGTAAGGTTAATTAAGTTGAGTGTTCAAATGTTTTAATTACTAATTCTAATCTACAGGAGGTGTAGTTTTGTGTTTCATCATTGGGGATGTACATAAATATCGGCCCTTGTCTTATCCCTTTAGATCCCTGGTCAAAAACAGATACAGGGTGCGGCACATAAATCCGGACTTTTTCTAATTTTTAAACAAATGAACATAAAATCGTCAATTTTAAAGATTTTATTGAATTTTAAAAACTGAGAGGCAGAATAGGTATTTGACTAATAGGTTATTTAAAAAAATGGCTGCTAGTCTCATTCACCGCCTCTACCCGCTTCCTCAACCGCCGGCAGGCCCAGGTCAAAATGAACCTGTCCAAGCTGGCGAAGTTCTCCTTGATAGTGGCAATGAGAGAGGTCTTTGTGATATGGGCACGTGTATTGGTGCATGCTTCAAAGTAGCTGTAGGCCCAAAAGTCCATTGAATTAAGATCAGGCTGCTGGGAGGCCACATTTCCATAGGAATGTGAGTAACCGCAGGATCCAAATTAACCCAACTTTCGAGCTACCTTAGACACGGAGGCTCTCATTTGGACCACAGTTGAGCTATAACGACGTTTTTTACCTTTTTGAAATTGGCATAACAATTCAGCTAGGGTTGTCAGCGCAACCCATAGTCTAAAATGAGTTTTTAAGTTCCATATGGGTCCCTGAAATCGAGAACCGAGAAATATTCACAATTTTTCACGGTTTTTGACGTTTTTTACATCTCAAAATCTGCTCCATTTCACTTTGCTGGAGTACTACGGCCAAGCCATTTTAGATAGAGAGCTCTAGTCTTTTCAAGTGTCTTACTTGTGTATCTAACAATATTTCCAGCAAGTTACATAACTCTACCTCACCTACAGATGGGCTGAGGTCAGATTTAGTGGACCCTAGTCGAGAATCAAGATTAAACCACCTGCGCATTTCGAATCTGCCTTGCTGAACATATGCGCGGCCAGCTCGGAATACACGTCCATTTTCGTTCAAAGATTTTTTTGTGCTAAAAGGTCATTACCTAAGCTTTTTATAGTGGGTTTAAACGTCCTGATTGGTCGAGTAGTTTTGACTCTATGGCCGTTTTAAAAAAGTCCGGATTTATGTGCCGCACCCTGTATATAATAAATTTAATGCATTGAGAAAAAGTAAGAATTTATATATAATATAAAAAAGAGTTTCTTTGCTTTTTACAGGATGACTTGACTATGACTAGGCCAGTCTTAGGTCATTGTCCCTCGAATCCAGTCATCAATCCTTATAAAAAATTAACAGAATGTCTGTCTGTGTGTACCAAAGGATCTCGCTAACTGCTGGAGTCATATGATTATTCTTTTCAGTGTAAATTCTCATAGGTCCTGGGAAGGTTCATAACTATTTTTTGGGTAGGGTAACACAAACTTTAAAGGAAATTCACCCCTAGAACTCCCTCCCCCAACCAAAAAAAAGTTTATTTAACTATTTAAAAAAATAAACATGAAGTGGGTGAGGTTCGACCCCTCCCCCATTCCTCTAGATGCCTCTATTGGCATAGCCGATAGTGTCAAAGTCAAGTTGTTGGCTAAGATAGATATTGTTAACAGGCAGACACAAAGACTTCTAGGCACTTTGCTGGAATAAATTTTGTACCTGCTGTTTATACAGTGTGTTGGTCAAATCTGCTTCCTGTTCTTTCCAGCCTCTAGTCCTCTAGTCCCGGGGTTACCACTGTGGTGTCCAGGCATATGTTTCTGGATTAGGTAGGTCGTGGTAGTAGGGGGCAGGTTGATGTTGGTTAGCTAAAAATATTAAATTTTAATAAATGAACCAAAATCTTAAGCCTAAAGCTTTATCCTAGCTACCAGCCTTAGTTTTCCCTCCCCTTACATTAGGTACAATAAGGGGTTAGAATACAGTGTTAATACTTTATTAAAGAGAAATGGCAGCTCTACCTGTATATTGGATAGTGCCAGCCTAGATTTCTCTTAAGAGCCGGCGGACATTATAGATAGACAGTCTGAAAAAAGTTTTGTTTTTGAATAAATGGAAAAAAGAAAGAACCGATTATTTATAATATTTGCCGCAGTAGACTGAAAGCAACCTTCTGTTCTGGCTCGACCTAAAAATGGACAGCCGTTAGATTGGACAGCACACTCCGGGGAGGAAAGAAAAGAACATAGGGTTGCAAACAGACCACTGCATATTTTACAATATTTTGTTAGTGGGGAAAGGGGCGATACAAACCGGTCTTGAATACTTAAACCTTACAATATGAACAGTAAGGTATGTTTTAAGTTATGTTTTGTCTTACTTTGTCTTTTCATGCCAATGTATATGTTATTGTCATTTTTTTTTGAAATTTAACTTTGTGTTTTTTTTTTAGTATTACATCCATACCCGGTTACATATAAGTCTGAAAAAAATAGAATTGTGGAGCATTTAAATTTTAGGCAGAAATTTTCAAGTTTTAAAGCCTCTATCTCTGCCTTGGCTGTTGTCATCTCTGCCTGGACCTGATTGGCTCGTTTCAAGGCCTGCTTGGAGTTTTTTTTTACCTTCCTAAATTTCGTCAGTGAAATCTGTCGCCAGGGGGTCACGGCCTTAGGGCGTCTCCACGCCGGGGAAATGGACCAGTAAAAAGCCTCGACAGCCGGGCCCATCTGCATTGTCAGCCTAAACACTTTGTCCCCTAGGACATTGACCTCATACCTGGCCATTTCCTCTGGCATCCGGGGTGCCCAGTAGACCCAGCTATCCAGGTCCTCCTCTAGGCTGGAGAACTGGCAGGCATGGCTGTTCAGGTACCTTGCGTTCTTTTTATCCTCTGGGAATAATTTGGCATGGTTCTCCAGGCCACGATGGATCATCTCCATGGCGCCTTTCAGGTCTTGTACCTCACATTTTATATATTTCATATGATTATAAGGCAACTCAAGGGAGGACAGCATATGGAATGGTAAACTCATTTTTTGTTGTTTTTGTTCTGAAATAATCAGAATTAATTGCAGTGGAATAAAACTTAAAATTTAAAAACGGGATATGGAATATACATTTTTTTATAAAGATAAAAACACATGAAAAAACTATTATTTTTTTAAAAATCATGATAAAACTATTGTATGTTATATTTTATTCTTACTTTTAAATGAATATCTAGGCCGCTTGTTGGATGGTATCCTGCCATAGAAATCCTCCTGATATGGGTATTCTTGGCGGTCACAGCAGTCCTCTGGATACTGGTGGCAGTCACAGGGTGTGATCTATGCTGGGCCTTCAAGATGAGATGAATGGCCTAGAGTTGCGATTGAGCAGTTTTTGCCTTTGGATTAATGCTTTTTTAGTTATAAGGATTTTTGAAGCGCGCAACTCAAACGGGGTATTAACCTTCCTTTTGGTCACAATAACCCTTTTAGGCGTACGCCGGCGATGTACAACAATTGCAGAGTCAGATTGTGTACGTGTATTTTGTGGAGGGATGGGGTGGTTAATGGAGGGTAGGTGAAGGGTGTTATGCCTTGAGCTCCGGGCGGTTTTGTGACGAAAACTTCCCTCATTCCCCACTATGGATAGTTTTATTATATTTCTATATACTACCTTTTTGATGGTGATTATGTTTTGTTATTATTATCTAGGTACTGGTTGAGCAGAACCATCAAAGCTAATAAACAGGTGGGTCTTGCAAGTACCAGATGAAATAAAAGGGGGGGGGGGAAATGGATGCCTTTATCCAGACCATCCCTAAGTATCATACGAATCGGCTATATTGCAGAAAGAAAACATGTAAAGACTGCAAACATAAGTCAAACCCAACTCTGGCAACTTATGGTCTTCAAAAGAAGTCGTTAAAATTTGTAATCCGGCACCTAAACCAAAACCAGCACAGCGCCAAAGATCACTGTCCACAGAGAGACCATCACGGTGTCAAAAATCAGTGTCTCCAGAGCGTCCACAACACTATCACAACGCTGGACAGCACCTTCACCAGAGTTTAGGCAACCCTCATCACCCCCCAGAGAGGTCCACTATCAAGAAGAAGCTCAGTATTGGGCTGATTACTATCATCAACAGGAAAACCACCGTGAAAACTCTCAGCAGATATCCGAGTTTTCATATCAGTCGGACCACCAGCCTTATGGTCGTAGGGATTACCCAACGACCCATGACCAATATCGGGAGGAACATTATAACCCCAGATGTGAAGTTAGCCACCAATATCCTGAGGACCGATATGACCCCCGTGACCGCCGCCAATATCTTGAGGACCGATATGACCCCTGTGACCACCACCAGTATCCAGAGGACCGCCCCAGAATACCCATATCAGGAAGATTTCTATGGCAGGATACCATCCAACAAGCGTCCAAGATATTGATTTGAAAGTAAGAATAAAATATAATATACTATAGTTTTATCATGATTTAAAAAAAAAAAAAGATGAAGTTTTTTATGTGTTTTTATTATTAAAAAAGTGTATATCCATATCCCCTTTTTAAAAATTTTAAGTTTTATTCCACTGCAATTAATTCTGATTTTTTCAGACCAATAAAAAGCTAACAATGAGCATCCCGCTGAATGTTATGGCAGCCATGAACATGCCCTACCACTACGGTAATTTTTTAAGCTCACAAATCAGTGATATCCGCGGTACTCTCGAGACGCTCCGGCTCGGTGTAAAAACATTCTACACAAACTTCCCTGACAACTAAAGAAACAGCCGCTACCTGGCCACATTAGCCCGCCCCTTTTATTTGTTGGAAAATGCAGTAGATAGCTGGGAGGAGAGCATGGGCGATATGTCAGAGCAGGAAGTCAAAGCAATGCTAATGACCTTTAGAGCCAAGGCCTTTGAGCTGGCCACAAAAATGGGACCAGCCGCTGAAGCCTACAAGGAAGCTGCGGACCCCAGCTGGAACCAGCCAAATTAGCTTGTGCCATGGCGCCGAATTTCGGATAATAAGCTTAAAAAGCTGAAAAAACCTGTTGTCACAGGCCTGGGATGAGCTAAGACGCATGCACCTCATGGAAAACATGTACTTAAACCTGCTGGACCAGTCAAACCTGGAGCTGGCCAACCTGGCTGTAGCCAAGGAAGTGGCCCAAGCCTATAAGGAATGGGCGCAGCATGCCATACAGCAGCGGGACTGGGCTGAGGCTCGAGCCCGCCTGGCCGAATACCAGGCTGAGCAGGACACTGAAAGGTATGAAGACCAGCTGGCAGCTGCCAACCTGGCCTCTGAACAAGCCGTTGCAGCCAACAACAGGATCAACCAGGAGCAGGAACAGCTTCATCAGCGCCAGGCAGATATAGCCATTGAGAATTTCTGCCTGAAATTCCAACTATTAAAAATTTAAATGCTCCACTATTCTATTTTTTTTCAGACTTATATTTCATCATGTATGGATATAATAAAAAAAACCACAAAGTTAAAGTTAAAAAAAATGACAATAACATATACATTGCATATACTGTTCATATTGTAAGGTTTAAGTATTCAAGACCGGTTTGTGTCGCCCCTTTCCCCACTAACATAATATTGTAAAATATGCAGTGGTCTGTTTGCAACCCTATGTTCTTTTCTTTCCTCCCCGGAGTGTGCAGTCCAATCTAACGGCTGTCCATTTTTAGGTCGAGCCAGAACAGAAGGTTGCTTTCAGCCTACTGCGGCAGATATTATAAATAATCGGACTGTTCTTTCTTTTTTCATTTATTCAAAAACAAAACTTTTTTTAGACCGTCTATCTATAATGTCGCCGGCTCTTAAGAGAAATCTAGGCTGGCACTATCCAATATACAGGTAGAGCTGCCATTTCTCTTTAATAAAGTATTAACACTGTATTCTAACCCCTTATTGTACCTAATGTAAGGGGAGGGAAAACTAAGGCTGGTAGCTAGGATAAAGCTTTAGGTTTAAGATTTTGGTTCATTTATTAATATTTAATATTTTTAGCTAACCAACATCAACCTGCCCCCTACTACCACGACCTACCTATTCCAGAAACATATGCCCGGACAACCACAGGGGTAACCCCGGGACTAGAGGACTAGAGGCTGGAAAGAACAGGAAGCAGATTTGACCAACACACTGTATAAACAGCAGGTACAAAATTTATTCCAGCAAAGTGCCTAGAAGTTTTTGTGTCTGTCTGTTAACAATATCTATCTTAGCCAACAATTTGACTTTGACAGATAGTATATGAGAAGACATTATAGTTTTTTCATACTATTATCATGTAAATATGTCTTAGTGAACTCGTCCCTTAATTGAATTACTAATGAAATAGGCAAATAATAAAAGTTATGTTATGAATAATTAGGCATGAAATATCATGTCATGGCATCCCCCCCCCCTTCTACCCTAGGCTTCCCTTATCATTCCCTAATATAACCTCCCTACGGTTAAGATGATGGGTAAGAAAATGCCATTTCTTTAAGTAGTACGCAGTCATACGCATTATTAGAAGGGTGACTCAAATTTCAGATATTTGAGAAAAATGCATCTTTATAACTTAGCAATTTTAAAATTCTTGCATGCATCGCTTTTATCTTTTAGAGAAAATAAGTTAATTAAATAATATTTTACCGCGAAAATTGATATATTAAATTTGAGTCACCCTTCAAATATTACGTACGACCGCGTACAACCCTTAAAACAGTATTTTCTTACCCGTCACCCTACAGTTTATGTAAAATTGATAGAGCTTTAATCTTGCCAAATAGCACTGGTGTTGAATTTAACATGCTCAGCAATTGGTGTGCTCTCACGTCCACAAAACGTTTTACACTAAGCCACTAGAGGCCTCTAGGGACACTTAAAGGGGGGTCGGGTTTGGAGGGGGAGGGGGGTCCTCTAACTTCAATTGTATTTTTAAAACGAAAAAGTAATAACAATTTTTGGTTTGGAGAGTGGAGATACCCTCCCCCAAATTAGTCAAAAACCTTCCCTGGATATATAAAATGCTTCACTAAAAAGGAGAGCAGAATCGGTTAAGCGGTTATGATATTCTTTGCAGAAGCCAAAAAAAAGCTTACTTTTTTAATAGGATAATTTATAGCTACAGCACAAAACTCCTCTCCCTCCTTGTTTTAAAAACTATCAAGATGAGAAGCTACACAGCAAAGGAGAACCATATCAGTTTCTCAGTTATCGAGATCCTTTGGTACAAACATACAGATAGACTTCCAGTTTTTTTTTATATAAGGATTTTGTAATCCTGTACTTTGGACAATTTGCGGATTTGAAAGCACACCAGCGCAGTTTAATAACTAAGTGTTTGATTTACATTTTTCAAACTCAAATAACAAATCTTTTTTACGTTGCTTTACGAATTTTAATCAAATCTTGGAAAATTACATATTATTAGCAACATTATCAATTTATCATAATAGTCATACATGTTTAACGTCTCCATATATTGTGACCCTATTATAAGAATGTAATTTAAAATTAATTTAAAAAAGAAATAGTTTGAATTAGTCATGCGTTATGTTGATAGATTACATATACTAGCAAAGTTCTTATAATTGGAGTTCTCAATTTTTAGTAGCGCAGCTACTCTATTGTAAGCGTATGCCAGTACGTCCGTTTAGCTGTCTGATGCAAAAAGATTATTTAACAAAATTGACTGTGTAAGTTTTTGCTACTGTCAGATTTGACGTCTAATCTATCATTTTGTATAAAACATTTGTGCTAAAGTCAATATACTATACTACAGTATAAAGTTGTAAGGTTTTTTTTTGTTATTTGTTCTCAATCGTCCAGCATTTAGCGAGATCTTAAAAGACAGACAAACGACCATTCTAATTTCTATAGTACAATACAATTTAGTTTCTACTTGATTTTAAATAATTTGAAAAGATTTGAATCTAAGGAATGCCGAAAGTATTTAAGATAAAATTGCGTGAATTTACCTTTAAAGAAAGTTTTAAGACGATTTTTATTTAAAGGGAGTGTGAACATAACAATTTCTCATCTGATTATCAAATCTTAACATTTTCTAAGCACATTTCACTACATATGTAGCTACAATATGTATTGTAGCTACAATGATCAACCAAAAGCGTCCTATTAACAAAAATATCCAGGAATAATGCCTTGATTTTATGGTATTTTGGGAGGGAAAAATGAAAAAAACAGGGAAAATCTGAACGTTTTTGTTTCTTATAATGTTTGTAGGGATATTTAACTTGTCATATATAGTTTAAACAATTTACTTACTGTCAAGAATTTATTTTATGATATAAAATTGCCAATTATTTTTTTTTATAACGTAGTAATTAGGTAATAAAGATCTATTTTAAATTCGTATTATTGACAAAGAAATATTTAATACCTCACTGTATACAAAGGGTTGAATTTAAGAAGTTATTTAAAATAATAATATTCTTTTTTATTGTGTTGGACAATAAATAACCCACTTTGCACCTTTATTATTTACAAATTTGTAACTAAAGGTGGGCGATAGATGGGTAATCTAAAGTTACTTGGATACTAATAAAAAATCTGTTTCTAGCTTTGTTATTGTATTTGATTTTCAATAAACAAGGATGACAACATCCATAAAAGCGAAGCACTGAAACGGTAGGACAAACGGACATTAACACTTGTATAGTATCTGAACTGAAAAATCAGAACATAAATGTAGAATCAAAATTGTAGGTAAATTTGTTGAAAAACTGTTTAAAAACAGGATAATGTTTATGGACATACTTACATTTTTGGACTTGATTATAGAGTTTCTTCGCTTATACTATTGTTCTTTGTTGTCCCAGGAATCAATATACCAAAAATCAGATCAAACGGATAATTAAAACACTTGAAAATTTGTTGTTAAAAAAGTAGAAAAATCAACATGTTTAAAATGGACGTACGGACATTCTGGTAATGATTATAGAGTTGCTACGCTTTCTAAATCGTACCCAACTACTACAGGAATCATCATGCAAAGTTTGAAATCGATAGGACAATTCTAACATGCCTAAATTAATGAATAAAAGCTATCTATCTCAGACGGACGTACGGACGGACGTACGGACGGACGGACGTACGGACGGACCGTCCCTAATTATAGAAAAGCTTCGCTTTTAAAAATGTAGCTTATTTTATCAATTTCTAAGTAATTATACATTGGTTTAAAGCAAGGAATATGTTAAAAGTCAGCTTAACCGTTAGGAAAAATAGAGAACTATGTCAAAAAGTTTAGTTTTAGCTATAGAAGGAAAAAAAGACAATTAACTGCACATTTATATAGTCCGGAAATTTTCCCCCAATCTTGGACGTAATAAAAATCGGCGGAAAAAGCCGTTTTTTAAGGAAACGAGAGACAGTTTGCCCTATATTTGAGATTATATGAATCAGATGATGTTAAGATTTGATAATCTGATGAGAAATTTTCTCATTCACAGTCCCTTTAATTGTGTATGTTTTGATTATATCTTATAATATTTTTACTTGTAAAAGTAAAAAAAAATGAAAGGATGAAAAATGATCAATGCTATATTAAAGATTTATTTTCACTTAGTGAGCTGGAAATAAAATCTTTGCAGTATTTTTCTCAATATACTAACTACAAGGACATATAATCTTTTTTAGGGGGATTGAGGGGTAATCACCCCTTTACCCGGATTTTTATATTATGCAATTTCCATCCAGCATGATGTCAATCACAAACAAACATTTTTTTTTGAAATTGAAAAGTACTATTATGTTAGAACAGCCCAGTAGGGATAAAGCCACGTAGAGCTAGAGCCCATTGGAGGGAATAGAAACGTATTTTAAAAATATTAATTGATTTTGTTGCGGGGGGGGGGGGGGGTTGATAGGCCACTTAAAGCAACAAAAATTATTATCTTGATATGATTTTCTTTCAAATATCTCTCAAAGAAGAAAATATACATAAATGGAAACATTATGAAAGGAAAGAAAATATTATTTCTTATATTTTCTTTATACATTATTTTGCTTTTTAATAAAAAGAGAAGCTTTTCCATAGTTAGGCTCTGTCAGGCCGTAAGTCACAGCTATATTGTCGTTGAATTTAACATGTTAGAATTGAACTAACAACTTCAAACTTTAAATGATGACTCCTTAAACAGATAGGTACGATTTATTAGCAACTCTATAATCGTTACTAGAAAACCTGTAAGTCCATATAAAACATGCTGATTTTTTACTTTTGTAAAAACAAATTTTTGTGTGAACTTTATCCTATTCATCTGATTTTTGTAATATTGATTTCTATAACAACAAGGTACAATTTTATAAGCGAAGCATCTTCATAATAAAGGCACAAAATATAATTTTGTGTGTTTATTTGTAAAGAAGCTGCAAATATAACAAGGATAACAACATCCATAAAAACACAGCTCTAAAATCAGACGGCGGAACAAACGAACATAAATGCAGTGATTAAGGATATACTTACATTTTTAGGGCTTGATTATAGAGATACTTCGCTTGTAATATTGTACCTTGTTGTCCTAGGAACAATAGTTCCAGATTACGATTAAAGAATTGCTTTGCTTTCAAAATCGTTATAGAAATTATCATGCAAACTTTGAAATCGATAGGACAATTTAACATGCCTAAATTTATGATAAGAGCTATCCGTTACGCACGAACGTACAGACGGACGTACAGATGGACAAAGTTCCCTTGGCTTGTCAAGGTATTCATCATTGTATACACTTTTCAATGACCTTTTTTGTGAGCACTTTGTTGATTAAATTCAAGTATTATTTTTGATAGACTTCCTTATATGATAGATTTATTTAGAGCTGAAATATTACCTCGTTTTTTATTTGATGACATCATCCATATGTAGTGAAATACAAAAAAATCGTGGAATTGACATATGAATCAAGTGAGTAGATGTTAAGTTGTCATAACAAAGAAAAGAAAGTGCACTATTTCATTACAAAATATATTTTGCTTTAATCATAGCATTATTTTAAAAACATTTTGGGCAAATTTTGAATAAAAATTTGATATTTGGAAAACTTTATGGATAATGTCATTTAATGATATTCATTGAAAATTTGATATATGATCAGCAGCTACATCAGAGATAGGACAATGACTGTAAATTAAACTGGCACCCAAATTTTTGTGACCACATTATCTTATTTGTAAATTTAAAAAATTGGGTACTTTAATTGAATTTTGATCGGTTTGTTTCCATCAAGTAGTTTCAACACTTTTTTACTTTAACTTATACAAAGGGTTATTATGTTTATCATCATTAAGGACGTATATCAATTTATCGTCTATTGTTTTATCCCTTTAGATCCCAGGGTTTTTAGGCCTATGAAAGATGGTTCATACCTCCCAAAATTCAGGGATGGAGGGGACTGGTACCCAAAGTTTTGACAGACCCATAAAAGATGGTTCATACCTCCCAAAATTCAGGGATGGAGGGGACTGGTACCCAAAGTTTTGACAGACCCATGAAAGATGGTTCATACCTTCCAAAATTCAGGGTTGAAGGGGACTGGTACCCAAAGTTTTGACAGACCCATGAAAGATAGTTCATACCTCCCAAAATTCAGGGATTGAGGGGACTAGTACCCAAAGTTTTGACAGGCACATGAAAAATGGTTAAATCCTCCCAGGTAGGGAGAGGGGGGCAACACAATATCTTATTCATTGGGTCAACAAACATTGGTTACTTTTACTGAATTCTCATTGGTTAGGTCAAAACAAGTAGTGTACAAACATTTCAACCAAAAATTAAAATCTATACAAGGAATTTCGTCATTGGGATTTTATATCACTTTAATGTCCATTGTCTTATCCCTTAAGATCCCTGCATACATCCATAGAATAAGGAGGAATAGAAGTGAAAACCCTAAAAATTTCTGGGAAAGAAGTTGTATCAACTTTTTTGCTTTTTATTTAAGATAGCTAGCCGGTTCTTTCAGTAAGTAGTAGATGTAAAATTTTTCATAGAATTCAGATATGCAATCGGTTTTTTTTGTAGACCTCTTATTTTTTAAGTAATTTAAGTTTTTTAAAAAAATAATTAAGTCGGTTTTAAGGTACTAAAACGCAACAAAATAAAAGAAGAAAATAGCCAGTATGAACAAAAATAGTAAGATCTTTAATTTGACACCTTACTTTTAAAATTCTGTTGAGTAATTGTTGAAAAAATCTATTTTTTAACCTCGGTTTTTTCAAAACATTAAACCTAAATATTTTCTCATACAGACATAAAAAATATTGGTTCATATATACCATTAGAATGAGAAAAATAATATGAATCAATTCTAAGCAAAATTGAAAAAGTTAAAAAAAATTGTAATAAAAAATAAAAAAAATAAAAAGTTTATTTTAAGAATTGTAACTACTAAACTAGCCAATCACAAATTGCAAAAATTGACGAATCGTGAAGCTTAACCTATAAAATTAACCTATAGAATTGCCAGAAAAAAAGGAGAACGTTCATACAATATATACAATAGATACTACAATAAATATAGTGATATTAAAGAACATGTAAAGAATGAAAAATTATGAACAAATATGCATCAGTCTGTTTATAAACTTCAAAACAATGCAGTTAAAAATACATTATTGTTTCTTGTGTTTAAAAAATATCTGCTGCATTGCATTGTCTTTTGTTTAGGTTTTGTTCAGGTTTGGTTCAAGCTAACCCTTTAAAGCCGAAAATTATGATTGTTAAAATAAACTTATTTTTTTTATTATAGTTTTATATAACTTTTTCAATTTTGCTTAGAATAGATTCGTAATATTTTTCTGATTCTAAAGGTATATATGAACCCATGTTTTTTATGTCTGTTTGAGAAAATATTTAGGTCTAAAGTTTTTATCAAACCAAGGTTAAAAAATAGATTTTTTCAATAATTACTCAACAGAATTTTAAAAGTAAGGTGTCAAATTAAAGATCTTACTATTTTTGTTCATACTGGCCATTTTCTTCTTTTATTTTGTTGCGTTTTAGTACCTTAAAACCGACTTAATTATTTTAAAAAAAAACTTAAATTACTTAAAAAATAAGAGGTCTACAAAAAAAAAGATTGCATATCTGAATTCTATGAAAAATTTTACATCTACTACTTACTGAAAGAACCGGCTAGCTATCTTAAATAAAAAGCAAAAAAGTTGATACACCTTCTTTGAAGGAATCTTTGACTTGCGCAGTAAAGACAATAATGCTGAAGTACAAATCACAACGACTAGTTGGACAAAATTTAATTTTTATCAAAATCTAATATATACTATTAAAAATTTATTTGATCTTCATGATTTAAAATAATGTATTGTAGTGTAACACGCTTGACTTTAGAACTATTTAGAATAATTTTAAGCATTCAGAAGGTAATTATTAACCCTTAAACATAAGTATCTGATTAAGACTAACACCTATGACATACACCTCTTATTGAAGTGAGACAGCATTAGCTGCTTGGTCGATTTAGACAAAGATGAAAAGTTACTTAACAATATGTTGTTTTAATTTTGGTAAGTATGATTGACCACATTTGTAATTTTCAAGGGACAGTTAAATGGGTACAGCCCCTTCTTCCCCCCTCCCCCCCTACCACAAGTTAATGTATGGATGTAGTTGCTATCATGTATAAATCAGCTGTTTAAAAACATACAAAAGAGCGCAACCTAGTTTTATAATATAAATACCGAGACCAATATTTTTTGTAAATTTTCTTACATAATTAAATTTTTTAAGGCTTAAATGCACATCAAATTCCTTTTAATCCATTGTGAATAGGGAAGATAAAGCTGGAAGCTTGGCTACTAGGCTTTTAGTAAATTATTGGAATAGGAATTTTGAATATTTTTTCTGAATAATTACTGAAATCATGTTATTTACTAACAGCCTTGTAGCCGTTTTGGTCTTTCAAATGGTCCAATTTTATTTCAGGCTAGCCAGGCAGAATCTTCTACCTGGATTCTATTCTATACTTTATCTTCTTTGCATACCTATTAAAATTGTACTTGCTAAATAAGCAAATAGTCAGGGAATACGGATTTTGCATTTTTTTTATTTATAACATTTAAATCATAAGTACAATTTTACGAAAACACTAACAATTCATTATTTTTTTTTATTTGTCCTATCACAGTATCCCTGATTATATGTGCTCTTCTTTATAAGTATTTCTTTTTTTCTTATTCCCTCTCTCACCATTAGACCAATTCACTGTAACTTTTGAAAATATGCCAATCTTTATATAAAAGTAACAGGATGTGTGTGTTTGTGTCTGTCTTTCTGTCTATATCAATGTTATTCTACTTTACAATGTAGTTACTCATAGCTTTATATCTATTTTGGGGAAGGGTATCACCACTCTCCCAAAAAAATCAACCCCCCTCCCTCCCAATATTTTCTTTCTTTGCAAAACTAACATTTAACATGGAGTTTGTTTCCTTAGAGGTCTCTAGATCATTGGCTACTTTGAAAATATTAAAATAAATCTTCCCGTAAAAGTAGAAATATAAATACAGAATTTTAAGCTTTACTTTTCGTACTCCGTACTCGCAAGGACGGACGCCCAAAGGATATACCATAATAAGATAGTAGCTGCGTTATTTTAAAAGCCTTAAAAAGCTCACTCTAAAAATGCATCAATTGTCGAAAAATGACTGAATAGCAAAATCGTGATTTCCAATGCTAGAGTGTGCCTTCATTTCTAACAGGGAGGAAGGCCGGGGATTTTCTTATACGTTGCCTTAATAACTTTTGCAACATCTTGAATTTTTATTTGTTTGCTGATTAAGTTGTGTGTTGAAACGTTTCAACCACTAATTGTATCTAGAAGGGAAAATTTTGTGTATCTTTATTGAGTATTTGTTAGTTTAAATCTTCCAAGGACCTATGAGAAGCTGCATTGTACAGGAGGACCATATCGGTCCAGCGGTTAGCAAGATCCTTCGGTACAGTCGGATACACGCAGACATCCTGTTACTTTTATATAAGGGTTGCTCTTTTAGCGAATTCATTTTGATACTACTATGTGGGAATGTGGACACACCGTTGCTGTGAATAAGAAATATAACAATAAATGTTTATACAATTCTTTACTACTTTTTTAGTATCAAAGCTCCTCAATAATGAGGGCAGGTCCGTCCGTACGTCCATAACGGATAGCTCTTTTCGTTGATATAAGAATGTTGAAATTGTCCTATTTGTTTCAAACTCTCTTTTTTATGATTGGTAAGCTTTGTTTAAAGAATATTCATTCATTTTCACTGACTTTTATTCATTTATGAAATCTTCAACATTTTAAAATAAAATAAATGTTCGATTAATCTTTTTAAATCAGAACATGTCAAAAACAGTTAAATTTTTATAAAAATTTCACATTGGCTTTAATTTTTCTTGCATGTGATTATCTGAACGTTTAAAAAGTTATATATTCCCCCACTTCTAAGATAAAATATTTTGGTTTTAAAATGTAAAAAAATTCTAAAATTCAATTTTCGTTTTCTAATGTAAAAATAAAAAATAAGTTTTAAAATTTATGAAAATTTCAAGTAAAAATACAATCTTTTAGATTGAAATTAATTAAAGTTTTAAACTTTGAAAAGTTAAAAAACTTTTAATGAACTGAGTAGATTTATGTCCTGTCCTCTAGACTCTAGGGGCTTCACCTACCCTCGCATTAATTTTTATGTACTTTTCATCCGATCGACTTTTCGTTTTTGAAGATAGTAGCTACATCAACAATTTTCTTTAAATTTTTGCTACTTTATATATTAAAAAAAGGCTATGTCACTACTTAACTAATTGTCAATAAAACTGAATATCATACGAAATAAATCTGATTTTTAGAATAATGATTCCTAGGATAACAAGGTACAATATTATGAGCAAGTCCGAAAATTGTAAGTATATCTTGAAACAGTGTCCTGTATTGAAGCGAGTTTTTTTTTGAATTAGACCTAAAACTAAATTAATATTTTGCTTATTAAGTTTCATTGTCTAACCATCTGATTTCAAAGCTTTGCTTTTATTGATGTTGTCATCCTTATTTTTTTCCCCTAAGATTATTGCTAAAATGCCGAAACCTTATTTCTATTTGGGAGATTTACGATTCCCAGTCTGAAATTTATCTGAAGAATCCTCTTTATTGAATAGTGGATATCTCATACCCCCCCCCCCCCCCCTACATTAGATAAGTTCTGATACTCTCATCCTAAAGCATACTTAACTTGTGTGTGCATAATTAACTTGTGTGTCAAAATTAAGGCCTTGATCGATCCTTGTCCCTAATCGACTTTGGAATAACTTTTTTTAAAATAAAATTAACTAACAGTAAGCAAATATTAATAAGTAAATATTTTGTGTCAAAATAAAGACCTTGTTTATTAAACATTGTGCCTAATTTACTTTAGAATAACCCTTCCAAAAATCATGTAAATCTTTAAAGACAAAATTTATACCATGACAGTTTTAGAATTGTGTACAATTGTTGGGTTTGAAATCAATGGAACGCAGAATTTTCATAAAGAAGGTTATTGGATGTCCATTTTCAAATAGAAGGGAAATTACTGTAATCTTATAATCCCCTTTTAACCCTAAGATAATCAAAGACAGACAGAGCAATTTCTTTTATTTCTCAGAAACTAGATAAAATAATTGATATATTACAACATGGATGTAGCACCTGATTTTCATGCATTTTATTAAAGTGATTCTAACAGCTGGCTAGGCTAAAATACACATCCTTTACCCCATACTCTCCCCTTATACTGGATGAACGAGCTGACCAATAAATGCGGTCCATAAAAGCAATCTAGTTTGACGACAAATTTTCCTTTGTCAATATATCCACGTAAATGTTATATCCATTTCTCTCACATTAGATAAAATAGATAGGGTCGATAATTGATTGTTTTGGCAGTTATAGCATTCTTGTCAGGGATCTAAAGGGATAAGACAATTTGCCGATAAATTGATGTACATCCCCAATGATATTTCACAAATTTTTCTCTATAGATTACAATAAGGGTTGAATGCTTAGACACTCTACTTACTAAACCAACCGATCAAAATTCAGTAATAGTCCCCAAAATTGTTAAGCTAACGATTAAGAAAACGTCCCCAATTATAAAACTTTAGGGACTAGTGCCCAATGTCCCCGCATTGGCATTTGTGTCCAAATTAAAACAGATTGTTTTAACAGATTTTACACAAATTTTAATTTGTAGATTTTAGTAGCGCAAGCTTCTATATAAGTAGAGTTGGTCCATCTGTCAGAGTGAGTTAACAACAATTTTATATTCTCAGATGCTATAAAAGATAGAGGTAAAAAATTAATAGTTTAGATTCCCCTAACTATAAACACAATTGATATATAAGTCGACCCCTCTCTTTCTATTTTAGTTTTATTTAAAAAAATTATAGCAAAATATTAAGGGGGGGGGGGGTATTATTTCTAGGGGTGATTTCGCAAGGGAGGATGGAGGTAACTTTTCTAAAGCTTAAACAAGAAGCTTTACAGTTAGACATCCTGTTTTTTTTTATATGAGGAGTAGAAAATATAGAATAGTTATTTCTCGTATCGTATTATAAACGGCTTTCCGCGGATATAAAATGTACAATTATGAAAACTGGTTATAATACGGTGCTAGCTAGACATAGTTTTTTCGTATGGATGAAAACCGGTTTCTATCCACCGGATTCGAATGAATACAAGAAAAAACATTACATATATGTATATATTAATCGTTTTTAAATATATCATTTGAAAACAATATATTTAAGAACATGGATGACAACGTTCATAAGTTGCGAAGCATAGGAAAGAATAATAATAGAAATAATAACAACCAAACAATCGAGGGACAAATTACTCTCATAACATGTTCCCCAAATAGCATTACCGACGGACGAACCCCAAACTGTCCCAGTTTTGAGCAAGACGATTCCTGTGACGTCCCGAAACGTATATGACGTAACTGGAATCGTCTTGCTCAAAACTGGGACAGTTGGGGTTTGTCTACCGACGGACTGACAGACAAAGTGAGTTATAGTTATTCGCAAAATTTAATAACCCAATTTTCAGTCATCTAGTTCCTAAAGCGGCCTTTATGATTATACACGAAATTATCCTTCTGTTAAATAAATTTAGTTAAAACGTTTGTACACTCACTTTAATGAACCATCGAATCAAAAATCAATAAAAGATCTAAAAGTTGTTGAGCCAACAAATAAGAAAACTATACCATGTACCTTTTGTGACTTGTTTAATAAACATCCTAATGCAATAAGACACATTCTCAAACTGTTTTTAGACGGACATTTAGAATTATAGAATTGCTATGCTTGTAAAAGAAAACATTATCTAAGAAATATGTTAAACTATTTCTAATAATATGTTTAAGTCAATCCAAAGTTATTAAAGTGCAAGTTAAAAAATGTGTCAAATTAAAAGCTTAAAGTTTTTATATATAAAAAGAACAGTATACCTTTATACATCATAAGTAAGAAAATATTAAATCATTTATATTTTTTTGGTCTGAAACGTAAGTGCTCTTATGGAGTAGCTTCCAGAGATCTATATGCCTAAGACAAAGGCTGATAAATTGATGTACATCTCCAATTTAATACACAAAATAACCCCTTTTGTAGATTACAAATAGTGGTTGATAGTCCCCAAAGTTGATGAGTAAATAAATAAGAAAACGTTATTATAAAACTTTGGGGACTAGTGTAATTAACAGCCCAATGTCAACTTCCTCCCTAAGTAGCTACTATCTCATTCTGAAATACTTTACTATAGATGCTCTGCCCATATAGTTAACTATTATGAAGTTGTATGGCTTTGACAGAAAGACATAATTAATTATTACATGCATAATATATATATGTTGTATACATCAGTTTAGGGGGACACATAGTCACAGATTTTAATTGATTCAAATTATGTTATTCTTAATTATGTATAAAATTATTCAATTATTTAAGGTTAGAAAGTATGGCAGCGTTAAAATCAAAATAATAAATTTTGCTGTGGTTTTCTTTTGATACTATTTAGAGCATTAATCAAATTGTACCCCAATCATGCTGAACAAAATTCTTTCATAATAAGAACCTTCAATTTTTTAAATTGAATACACCATACGTTCTTTTTTTGTATGATTTGTAAAGTCTCGATGGATGTTTTCATCCTTGTTTTGGCAAAAAGTATCCAAGATTTATTACCTGTGTTGCCCTTCTTTCATTATTGTAAAGATAATGTTTAAATGCTTTTTTTCTAAAGGATAATTTTTCTTCAATTGTCACAAAAATATTTGGTAATTGCCCTTTCAGCTACAAGTAGAGCACAAAAAAACTTTTTAAAAATATACTTATAAAGAAAGTGTTTGACTTCTTTCTTCTTCTTTAATAATTTACTAGCGGATACGCCCCTAGAACCTTTAGGTTCACTTAAAGTAGGATGCGAAAAAGTCGACCTTCCCCCCCCCCATTTTTAAATTTTTTTTTTGGGGGGGGGGGGGGGAGGGAGAAACACATCTTTTAGTTTGAGGGTGAAGATACCCTCTCCAAAAATAGTTAAAAACTTTCCCTAGACCTATAAGAAACTTTATGGTAAAGGAGAACCATATCTTTTCAGCGGTTGGCAAAATCCTTCACTGCAGACAAAAAACTTACTACTTTATTTAAAAGGACAAAAAAAATTGGAGGGGGGGGGGCTTGTTTTACCCCCCCCCCCCCTCATTAAACTTTAAATCTAGGGGGAAATACCCCTGCAAGCTTTCTAGCCTATACATACAATTATTTTTTAACAGATTTACTTTTGGTCCAATAATTGTTAGAGGGAAAATGCCAAATATTTCTTCCAATTTTACGTAAATTGGAAAAATAAACGAAAAGAAGCTTTTTAAAACAAATCATTTATACTAAAGCAATACGTTTTTTATGGGTTCAGTGAGATCTCGTGAATGGCTTGACTTTTTGTTTAATAATTAGAAAAGTAATTAAGTAGGTTTTAGGCTATTTTATTTTAACTTTAATACAATAATGAATTTACATTTAAATAACGCATATATTGATATGACCAATAATTTTTTTCTTCATGCAACCTTATTTATTTTAAAGTAAATTCTTGCACGCAATACTGTCCTACAAAGCTTAGGTTCCTTTCTTTAGCATTTTGTGCAGATCAGCTACTCCATAATTAGTTACATCCGCAATTTAAAAAAAAAATACTGATTCCTAGGATAACAAAGTACAATGTTATAAGCAAGGCATCTTCATAATTAAGTCCTAAAAATGTAATATGTCCTTAAACAGTAACCTGTATTTACTCAGTTTTGCAACAAATTTACTAACTTTTTTTTGTTCTGATTCTGTACAAGTGTTAATGCTCGCTTGTCCTCCTGTTTCAGAGCTTCGCTTTTATGAATGTTGTCATCCTTTTTGTTATCAAATCTTCTTTGGTGATATATATCCTTGTTTCTAAGCTGCTCTAAATATATCAATAGATTTATTATTAATTGGATCTTACACCAGATTTCCATGTTCTTCCATAAAGTGAACCGTGTAGCTGGCTAAACTAACTCCTTCCCCTCTTTACCCCATCCTCTTCCCTCTTACTGAATAGCAAAATGACCAATAAATATGGTCCATATTGGCAAACTAAATTGACCACAAGTTTTCCACTGTCTATATATCCACATATTGTATATCCATTATCTATGTTTACATATATATGACAAGAGCGGAAACTAGTAAGAATAAATATTTTCTTATGAGGTCTTTACTAAAACACTAAGCTGACTGTTTCATTTAAAATAACGCTCATTAGTCTAGCTTTTTTTTCAAGTGCCTGTGTTGAAAAATAACCTAAAACCATCCCAATATTTAAAACTTTCCGGGGGCCTATGCCCTATATAAAGCTTCCCTTAAATGAAGCACCCAATTGGGTTAGTAGTTATTGAAATCTTAAGCTTTAAACAAACAAGGATGACAACATCCATAAAAGCGAAGCACTGAAACGGTAGGACAAACGGACATTAATACTTGTATAGTGTCTGAACTGAATAATCAGAATATAAAAGTATAAGATTCGAAGCAAAATTGTAAGTAAATTTGTTAAAAAACTGCTTGATACAGGATAATGTTTATGGACATACTTACATCTTTAGGGCTTGATTATAGAGTTGCTTTGCTTAAAATATTGTTCTTTGTTGTCCCAGGAATCAATATACCAAATATCAGATCAAACGGATAATTAGATCATATAAAAATTCGTTGTTAAAAAAGTAGAAAAATCAACATGTTTAAAATGGACGTACGGACATTCTGGTAATGATTATAGAGTTGCTACGCTTTCGAAATTGTACCTAACTATTACAGGAATTACCATGCAAAATTTGAAATCGATAGTACAATTCTAACATGCTTAAAATAACGAATAAAAGCTATTTAAAAAAGTAAAAAAATCAACATGTTTAAAATGGACGTACGGACATTTGGGTAATGATTATAGAGTTGCTACGCTTTCTAAATCGTACCTAACTACTACAGAAATCACCATGCAAAGTTTGAAATCGATGGGACAATTCTAACATGCTTAAATTAACGAATAAAAGCTAACTATCTCGGACGGACGGACGGACGGACGTACGGACGGACGGACGGACCGACCCTAATTATAGAAAAACTTCGCTTTTAAAAATATCTTAATAAGCAGCTAGGGGTTCTGCATTTGAAGAGGTGGTGGAAAATAGCCACAAATAATCCAAAGGACTAAGTGAAGCTTACCTATAGATCTATCTTCTATCTATCTATCTATCTATCTATCTATCTATCTATCTATCTATCTATCTATCTATCTATCTATCTATCTATCTATCTATCTATCTATCTATCTATCTATCTATCTATCTATATATCTATCTATCTATCTATCTATCTATCTATCTATCTATCTATTTATCTATCTATCTATCTTTCTATCTATCTATCTATCTATCTATCTATCTATCTATCTATCTATCTATCTATCTATTTATCTATCTATCCTCACATACATATAACCCCCGTTCCCCCAACATACACATTTTTAAAAAACTCTAACCATGCGGGTCTGCCATGTACCCAATGTAACCCAGCCTAACCTACTCAAAGAAACAGACAAACTAACACTAGAAACAACAACTTACCCACCTTATTCTTTTTTCTTCAAATATGGGGGGGGGGGGAAGCATTTCTGTTCTTGACTGACACTATGTGGAAACCTCCCAATTAATTTTTATTGATCTTATTTTTACTTTTTAGATTAAACCTTATGGACAGACGGACAGTCAAAATAAAGAATTAGAGAGTAGCTGTGCTACAAAAAGCTTTGGGTACAAATCTAAAAGAGAATGTTTAAACAATGTTATTCTCTAATTGAATAGAAAACTAATGTGAAACAAATCTTTGTGATGAGTGAAATGAATTTATTTAATACATGTTCAAACTAAAATTCCCTAAAGTCGAGTTTAAATAATAGTTATCGGGGTATGGGCAGCTTTTCGTAGATATTTAAATGAAAAATTATTACATTAAAGCCAGTTTTTTTAGCTCTGAGGGATCGAAGACCCAGGCTAACAAAACTGGTATTGATTTAAAGATTTTTGTTTAATGTTCGTGGAAAATTGTCTATAATTCAATGTTATACATAATTGTTTAGCATGGCTGGGAACCGGTTCTAATCCACCGGATATTTATCGGTTTAAAAGCCATACTGAAAATGTATTTCTGTCTGTACGTTTGTGTTCTAAGATATCGCTAACTGCTTGACCGATATTACTCTCTTTTACAGTAAAGCTTCATAGATGGTCCATTAAAGGTTTTAAACTATTCTACAAATAGAAACCACCTCCCTAATTATTTTACTTATTTAAACTTAAATTTTAAATGAAAGGTCGACACTTTTAAGGCCTTATAACAAGGATGATAACAACCATAAATTACAAAAAAATACTCAAATATTCAAAATTGAAAAAAAGTTTTCTAAGAGGATATTACATCTCTGTTTAATATAAACAACAAAAAGACTTTATAAAAACAAACTAAAGGGGGGAAAGAATAAAATACAAGCTTGTTATGTTTTTATTTAGCTATCAAAGTCAAAAATGTCTAAACAAATACGCCTAATTGGCTTAATTTAATAGCCTAATGAACAAATTAAGTATAGAATGACATAAAAGGTTCTCTTACATAAAAATGTTTTATTGCAAAAAGATTCAATAATTTAAAGGAAAAACTTATTTTCCTTCTAGATGTTATGTAAATATTATGAAATGGAACATTATGTGGTAAAATATTTCCTCAAAATTTAATTTTTAGTTAGTGACTCACCCAAAGCCACCCATCCATAATCTTAATAAAGTAATTTTTTTAGCTAAGCGTAGTTTATAATAGTGTTGAATTTTACTTTTTTAAAAGACACTTTAGGAGAGGGGCCGGGGCGGGGGGGGGAGTTAAGTTATCCACTTTCTAAATAAATTGTTCTATAGACTTTTTAGCAAAGTTTTGGTGGGACAAGAAATGTTCATTTCCACCCGAGCAAAATTATCATAATTTCACTAATATTCTATAATAACGAAATGTCCGTCTGTTCGTTAAAATAAGTTATGATGAGACAACAAGCTTTATAGGATTGGCGGGTGGAGAAAGTGTGTTACTCTAATACATTTTAATATAATTACAAAGATTATATACACAAATGTGTATATGTATGTAGTCTTGTAAGTTTCATTTCGTGCTTTCCCTCAAAGTGTCTGTTGAGCACAATTCCCCCCCCCCCTTATTTTAAAATAATAAATTCAAAATAATTGAGGGTGGTGGGGAGGGTTATTGTATTTTTTCCCTTAACCCTACAAAATATAACCTAAAGTAATAAACAAACAAACGAAATTCATACACCCTTTCCCTCTTTTTTTTTCATTTTTAATCAAACTAGGGAGGGGTGGGCATAGACGTCCAAGGGCGAGGGTAAAGAGGTGTTTACCCCGCTTCAAACTTTGAAATCTCTCAGTCTCACTTACCCCCTTAAAAATTTTTAAAAATTCATTATATTATTCCACAAACACCTTTGAAACCCCGCATTTTACCCCAATTAAGATAAAAATCTTGGACGTCAATCTGGGAGGGATTATTTGAGCTTAACAAGACAATTTAAGGGTTAATGCTGTTTCATTTGTATATAAATTACTACTGCAACGGAAGAAGATAGAACTAAGAGAAAGCTTATAATAGAATATATTAAGATATACAAAAAGAAAAAGATTATCTTCGGGATTTTGAATCTATCCTTTCCTTTGAGAAAAAAGGGGCAAGAGGTACTTTGAAATATAGATTATACGGGTACCCAAAGCATCTTGTCTCAAAAACTTTGGGTATATTAATTCAATTTTTATAGGTAGGTTTAAAACTAATAATGTCTAACCTTTCAAACAACTATTTTAATCTACAAAAGGGGTAATTAAGCTTATAACAGAATATATTAAGATAATAAGCATTTTCAATTAAATCTAGCCTTTACTTTAAGCCAGGGAGATAGGAAACATTGGACTGTATATAATTGGTACCCAAAGTCGTTGTCTGCACTTTTATTAGATCTTGATTGGTTGTTACAAACTAGCATGTGCAAACATTGTATCAAAATCTTTCCAGGGCGGGACGATTAAACGTTCGTATTTTTCAACCAATAATTACAATTTACAATTTGACTAATATTCTAATTTCAAATACAATTCATGTTGCTGCGCATATTTTAGATATGATAGTCCTATGTTCAGAAAGAAAATACTAAAAAAGGATTACAACATTCATAGATTTAAAGGGCTCAACAAAACAGACAAACGAACAGTAACAAATGTTGAGAAACAAAGCATTTAAACACTTTTGATAGGAGTTGAACAAAATTCCGTAGATATCTACCCCAAAATTGCCTTAATGAAATATAGCCTTACATTTTACGACTGTTATAGAGAAGCTTCGATTATAGAAATGATGTCGTCTAATCGCCCTAGGAATGAAAACTTCAAAAGTTATGTTTATATGATAATTTAATGTATTGGTTACCAAGCTTTCTTAATTGTACCTAACTGTTTCGAGAATCACCATGCCAAGTTTGAATTCTTTAGGACATTTCTATCGTGCCTTAATAAACGATAAAAGCTATCCGTATTGAACGTCCCTAAATGTTGGAAAGCTTTGCTTCCAAAAAGTTTTCCCACCATTTTATAATTATATTCTCCCCATTTATGCAGGGATCTTAAGGGATAAGACAATCTACGATAACCTGTTAATGACCCTAATGAAGATATTGAAACATTTAGACACACAACTTAATGAGCTAACCAAATTCAAAAACGAATAGAAACTGGATTATAAAACTTTGGTAGTAGTAAAATTAACAGTGTAATATCCCTTCCTTCTCTGCGTTTATGTAAATGTAAAGATATAAAACTATTTTATTCTGTTAAGCTTATTGTAAAGTTACAAATGGAATTTGTAATAGAATGTATAATGTATTTTCATTTTAGGTTTTCCATTTATGCTTTGCTTAGTTTATATTTTCTTTAGATGCGTAGCTTTATTTGAGTTACCGTGTCTGTCTGTGATGTAAAATATTTCCTGCAAGTTACTATTTTTTTTATATTTTTTTTGACATTGATCAGTGATCTAAAGGGTTAAGCCAATGGACAAATTTTTATTTATACACTCCAAATGATTATGAACTAAATGATCTCTTCTGAAGATTTAAATAATCTGTTGAAAAGTAAGTACTCTGCTAGTTTAGAAGCAAAAAATTAAAACTCAAAATTAGAAAGTTTATCCCTGGTACCTGGATGGTTTTAGGCTATTTGATATTTATACCTAAGTTTGGTTTTAGTTTATATTTAGGTGTACCTGGATTATCCAATGAATTATAGTTTGGCAATAGATTTAGTATATATAGATACATTCTCTCTAAATTAGCCAATCGGAAAACTGTGGAGGAAAAATCTTTAATATTATTGGTTACAAGGTGTACAATTATTTTTTCATTTCGTTCGTTTAATGAGTCAACTATAAAAAGTCGAGTTTCCCTCTTTAGGTTTGACAGATTGTTGGGACAGATATACCATCTATATTTTCTTTATATCTATTAGTTTTGTATTGGTTTCTATGGCAAATTTCCGATATTTTATCCAGAAAAATATTGCTACTGCTTTTAGTAATATCCTACCAAACTTATTTGAACCTAACTTTATAATTTACAATATGAATACATCGTATTATAAACAGCTTTCCGCGGATATAAAAATGTACAATTATAAGATTAAAACCAGTTTTTTTGGCCAAGAGAATCTGAGGGCACGGGGTAAAAAAACTTGTTTTAATCTTATTATTGTACATTTCTACATTCGAAGAAAACTGCATGGATATAATACGATGATATACATGAGTTTTCAGTATGGCTGAGAACCGGTTCTAATCCGAATATTAATCGGTTTCGAGGCGATACTGAAAATAAATATTCTTGTATGCCTTTCATAAAACGAGGTCCGTATGAACTAAATAGGAAAAAATTATTTATGTTCCAATATTGCTAAAATAGTCCTAAGCCAAAACATAACAGTTACAAAACAAAGAAAGATTTCTAAATATTTTATATACTAGCGGCTACGCCCCTAGAGGTCTATATTTGGGGGGTAATCAACCACCAATCTACAATTTAAGTTAGAATAATTTTTTTTTGTAGTTGGTTTGCTATTCTTTCTGTATTCGAAGCGCTAGGATGGAATGGAAGAAAATAGCATAAAGCCATCCTTATCCTTAAATCTTGAAATTAAATTGCCAAAAACAAACCTAAAACCAATGTGAAGCTTCCCTAAAATGAAGAAGTCAATCAATTCAGTAGTTATCAAAATCTTTAATAATTTGAATTTTTACAATGGGATTAAAAAAATAATCTATTATGAACTTATGAAATTATCTTGTACTAAAATTGCAAGTGTCAGTTGTTAATGTCTTTTGTGTGAAAATTTTAAAAAACACTTGTTGTTAAGTTTTAAAGATGTATTTGTTTGTTTGTCTTAAAAAAAAACAAGGATTACAACAAGAGACGCGAAGCTAAAGATTAGGCAGTCGGAATATAAAAGAGAGAGATAGAGAGAAAAAAAAAAAAAGAGAGAGAGAGAGAGAGAGAGAGAGAGAGAGAGAGAGAGAGAGAGAGAGAGAGACAGACAGACAGACAGACAGACAGACAGACAGACAGACAGACAGAAAGAGAGAGAGAGAGAGAAAGACAGAGAGAAAGTTAGAGAGATAGAAAGAGAAATAGTTAAGGAAAAATAAAAGAAGAGCACGAAAGAGATATAAAATTTAAGAGAAAAAAAGGAGAGAGAGGAAGAGAGAGAGAAGAAGAGAGAGAGGGAGAGAAAGAGAGATAAAGAAGGGATGAAAGAAGGAAAGAAAGAGAGAGGAAGAGAGAGTGACAGAAAGATAAAGAAAGGAAGTAAGAAAGAAAGAGTGAGAGAGAGTGAACCAAAAATATTTATAAAATTAATCAATGATTTACTCGGTTTGCTTAGGAAAGCCTAGGATCAATGCTTATTGTTTACAGAGTCAGTGTTCATATAAATAATAAAACACAAAAATAAAATAATTGAAATAATTTTCACAGTTTTTTTTTAAATATGAAAAAGAATAGGATAATGGAAAGTAAATGAAGTAGCGGGTTTTGTAGTATCACAATAGCTTTTGATGGGTTATTTTAGGTTAGGTAAATGTTAATGATAGCCCCGAAGGGTTAGAGCCCCCCGCAGTGGCTAGAAATAGGAGAAAAGCTTTGTTTATTTCCTCCATGATCCAAAGAATCTTAATGGTTTGTGTCGATCATATTGTAAATATTGATTTTTATTTCATTAGCAATCCTTTCATATGAAATCTTTAATATTGACATTTTGGAATTAAATAAAATTTGTGTAGTTATTTATTACATCGTATTATAGACAGCTTTCCGCGGATAGTAAAATAAAAAAAATAAAATTGTAATTACTGTATTGATAGCCTCGAGGGGCCTAAGGCCTAAAACTGGTTTTGATATGATTTTTATTTTATACTTGTTATGAAAAGGGTTTATGCCTTGACCCTTAAACAGGCAAACATTTCAATATATTATTCGGACTTGCAACAAAAGGTCTGCAATCAAAGGGTATATTTTTATTTTTGTGGCTATTTCACCATTTTGTCAGTTTTATGGGAACACCCCACACAAGTAAAGCAAGCCCAAAGTCAAATAAAGTCATACAGAAAATTATATGAATGCTATAGCTACAGTTTTATTAAACATATAACATAGAAATGGTTATAAAATACTGGGATCTTTTTGCATAACCTGATAAAATGTTTCTCCAAGCTGCCTAATATAACGATACCCCCTTCCCTTCGTGAACTAATGAACCGATTGAGTTATCTATTTCAGGAAAGCTTTAAATATGTCCACGGATTGATTTAGCCTACATTGTTTTTAGTTTTAAACATCAGGTTTATATTTACAAGGAATCAGAAGCTGTGATGCAGCAAATTAAATCCATTTGAAATTGCTGAAAATTTTAATATCTTTGCGGCGTAAAACTTGTTATGTGCTGTAACTAAATGGAAGTGGATAAGAAATGGGGAGAAGATGGAAGTGGTTTGTGGGGTTTTCACTTAGAATTATTTGTCAGAATCCTGGTCCCTTTTCCCTGCAAGTAATATTTTTGCTGATAACTAAAATGACAATTTGCTTTCAGAAAATAGAATAATGAGCAGATATTAATGAGTTATAAATGGATGCAGAGACTCGACCACTGATCCCCGGAGCCGCAGCCGCAATGAAGCATAACACGTCTCCAGCCGCCGCCGCCGTTAAGGTCCAGCGGATGCAAAGCTGCCTAGCCAGCCCAAAGGTAGGAGAAATTTTCCATGAAATTGAAAACTTTTTTGTTTAAACAAAGTTTTTTATTGCCTTTTTAAAGGTTAGGTTAGGTTAAGTAAAAGTATTAAAGTCATGCAGGACAAGAGCCTGGATAAGATAGGCCAAAAAAATAAAAGCTCCAAGAAGAGCTAAAAACTATGAAAATCATATCCTTATTTAAGGAAGAAAATTATATCTTAATCTAAAAAAGTTGGATGTATATCTGTTTGTTTTTACCTCATTATCTTGCTAAATCAGATACAGAGTTGATTCTTTTTTATTATGGAAGCTTTTTATTGGTTTGGTAGGTTTAAATTTCTATTGAATATTAATCAATTATTTTAATTAAAGTAAAAATGAAAGGTTTAAACATACTTTTAAAATCTATTTGATTATTTAAACTTAAAAGGTTAAAATTCACAACAAAATTGTCATGATTAATAAAAAAAGAGTATGTATAGAGTATAAGATTAAAATTTCTCAGGTGCAACAAAAACTTATTGAGAAAAAGAATAAATATGGAGAATTAAAAGTATTTTTTTTATAAAAACCTAAAAAACTATTCTACTATTAAAAGGTCCTGAAAATTTTTGGCGTGGGTATCTCCACTCTCCCAAGAGAAATCGCCACTAGAAAAAAATTACCTCCCTTCCAAAATATTTTTAAAAAAATTACAATTAAATATTTAATAAAAAAATGGTTTAGTGAATTCAACTCTCCTCTTCTCAAGTGCCCCTAGAGGGCTATAGGGGGCGTATCCACTAGTTATAATATACAAAAGCGAGGTAAAGCTAGCGGAATCGATATATAATTACTTGGATGTTGTGCCAGATTTTCATGTACTCTAATAAAGTGACACTCCCAGCTGCTAAAATACCCCCCTTACCCCATCCCCTCAACTTCGACTGAAGAACCAATAACTGATGACTATTTTAGCAACATAATTTGATGACAATTATTCCCCTGTCACAATATCCAGGTATATAATAAATCCATTGCTAGCGGTCATCTTTCATCATGTTGTGCTCCTAATTAGCTTAATTGTGACAAATTCTTTTGCAGGGAAAATATCTAACTTTTTAAATCTTTGTAGTTGTTTTTCACCCAGGAAGGGAGGGGACATAGGACTATAAATTACACTGGTACCCAAAGTTTTACAACCATATTATCCCATTGGTTGGCTCAAAAACTTTAGATGCATTGATTGATTAGTTCAAGAAAAGTAATGTTCAAACTTTTCAACCAATAATTATAATGTACAGATTGAGTAATTTTGTTTATAATGATTTGGAATGTACATGATTTTATTGTTTATTGTCTTATTCCTTAAGGTCCCTGTTCATTTCCCCTTTTAAATCCAGGGATCTTAAGGGATAAGACAATGGCCGATAAATTAATACCCAATGATAAAAACAGTTCCCTGTGTAGATTACAATTAGTGGTTAAAACGTTTGGACACTGAAATCCACTAAAAATTGATTAAGACAACGAGTAAGAAAACGTTATAAGAAAACTTTGGGGACTAGTATAAAATAAACAGCCCAATGTCCCCTCTCTCCCTGATTATTTCCCCTTCTGTGTCCCAGTGATTCAGGAATAGGACAAAGGAAAATATTTTTTTTTGGAGGAGGAAGGGGGGGGGGGGAAGAGAATCTAAAATATTTCGAAAAATTTTCCAAATTCGTTTTGAGGAGGGGATGGAGGAGCATTAGACGCCATTTTGCGGAAACGAATACACACCTGGAAAACATATTAATTAATTTGCATAAAATGTTTAAAAACATATAATTTTACTAATTGATTATTAAAGACAAAAGAATCCTACTACTAAGCACAGCTAGCTAAAGAGGGTTTGAGAATTTTTAACATAACAAGAACGGCAACATCCAAGTACGGCAAGTAGCAAAGCTTAAAAAATCATGAAATGGACAAACGGACAAAGTAAATTATAGAGCAGATGTTCAGTTGTCATACCAAAGAAATGAAAGCGAGAATATGCAAAAACTATAAGAAACTAAAAAATGTCTTTTGAATAATTACCGACAGACAGACGGACAAAACAATGTTTAGACTAGATGCGCATATGTCATAGGAATCTTCAATAAAAATATCAGCTTTCTATCTTTAACAGCAGTCGAGAAAATCACATTTCCTCCATAATGACTGACGGATGGACAAAGTGAAGTATAGAGTAGCTTCGCTACCAAAAAACTCTAAACAAGATAATCTTAAGAGATAGCAATTATTTTGTCTTAAATGTCCAATGTGTCTAAAAAGATAAAGTTAAAAGTATTTGGCTTAAAATCTGTTTAATTTTTTTCTAGTAGCGAAGCTACATTTTATATTTTACTTTGTCTGTCCGTCCTTCAGTTCGTCGGTAACACTAATAGGTAAATTTGATTTTCTCAGCTGCTATTTCAGTTAGACAGCAGAATTTTTTGGTGAAGATTTCTTATACCAATTAACATCAAGTATATAATTTTCTTGATCCGTCAGTCTGTCGGCCATGATTTAATAAACATAACTTTTTATTTATTTAAAGTTTGAATTTATTTTTATGAGTTGACGCACATCCTTTTTCTTTTTTCTTCATTTTTATGACACTGAACATCTGCAATTTAACTTACTTTGTTTTGTCCGTTTGTCCCTACATGGTTTTTGTGCTTTGCTACTTATGGATGTTGTCATCCTTGTTTGATTTACAATTCTGTGATTAATTTATATTATCATTTTTTTGACTAGCTGTTACGCCCCCCTTAGGCCTCTAGGGGCACTTGAGGTGGATTTTTTTTGTGGGGTGGAGCATTCCCTCCAAAATAGTTATAAACTCCCCCGAGACCTGTGAGAAGATATATTGTAAAGGAGAACCATATAGGTTCAGCGGTTAGCGAGATCCTTTAGTACACACAAAAAGACTTTCTGTAACTTTTATATAAGGATTATATCCGTATTCCTATACCTATGTTTCATGTAATATAAAACCTCTCGCAGAAAGATGAATTTTAGGCCAGGGAGGGAGGGGGACGTTGTACTCAAAATTACACTGGTACCCAAAGTTATTTAATAATCCTGAATGAACTTAATTGGTTAGTTTATTAAGTTGAGTTTCCAAACTTTTCAACCACTAATTGTTATAAACATAATGGACAATTTTGTGTATAATAATTGGGTATGTATATCAATTTATCCTCAATTGTCTTATCCCTTAAGACCCCTGTTTATAGGCAGAGTTACTATGGTAAGCCGAGCGTTCTCGGCCCACAGGGTAACGAGTTCGAGTTCAACGAGCCCTAGCCTTGAATTATTCTACCAAAACAAACTAGCAGGATTTAGTCATACAGAAATTATATATTTAACTGAATAATATTTACAAGCAATGTTTACTATATATATACAACAGATTATAACAATGGTTAGGTTTGAAGGGGGTGTGGGACGCTAGGGCTTAGCTCCCGGCGGTAGACAGGCTGTGGGGGCAGCGGTGGTAAAAGGGGAGGCAGCGCCTCCCGGTTGTATAATCGCGTGAGGGGCGCGTGATAGCTGCATGTTTGAGTCCCTCCCCACATTTAGGCAGGCCAGTTTGACCGCTAGATAGCGGGGTCAACATCGGTCATGAGATAGATGGTGATATAATAAGATTAGTGCAGTGGGTTTGTTATGATAAGTCACAGCGTAGCAACTCTGTAAACTGCCTGTCCGTCTGGTTGTCGTATTACCACAACCTCCCCTTCAAGGGTTGCGTGGCTCTCGAGCCACCAGGCCTTGAACCTGGGGATACGACAACCTATGTCTGCGCAGGACAGGCTCTTCCTGGGGCACAGCTCGATGGAGGACAGCTCGGGCTACACAGGCTCCACGGGACACTCGTTGCTCGGTCTGGCTGTGGTTGGATATCAGCATTGTCAGCTCCTGGTTGGCTTCTAGACGGGGGTTGGCGACGGCTAAGCCCCGGCGCTGGAAATTTTGCCTCGTCTGCAGGACTAGCTCTGCCTCAGCGGGTAGCTGGACACGGAGGCCTAGGCTAACTCTGGTGGTTCCCAAGGGGGGAATGACGATGGCTGAGGGCGCATAAAATTCCATGGGGGCGCCTGCTTGATTCAGGTTGCTTGGCCTCCTAGCTCCTACCCGGATAGGGATGGCTGTCATCAACAGGGGGCACATGGCTTCAGCTTCGTCCTCTGGGGCGGCCTCTTCCATTGCAGTAGCTGCTTCTCCTCCTACAGGCTCGCTGCTGGCTGGCAGGTGCTCCATGTCTGTATCAGGATTCCAGATGGCATCTCTGGGTGGCTCTGGAGCTGGCGGCGGCGGCGGTGGTTCGTTGGGTTGCTCCTGCAGGTCCTCTTCTACTGGGTCACGATCCTGGCCGCTGGGCTGTGGGGCGGCTGCGGCCGGCTGGTGCACTGGGAACTGTCCTGGGTCGCTAGCTGCGGGCGCCGCCGCTCCAACCGGCAGCTCGGTGGCATCCTCGTCGCCGTCCACGTCGACTTGAATGTCTGCTGGAATCTGGTGGGCAGTCACATCTCCAG
This sequence comes from Acartia tonsa, assembly GCF_053477335.1. Classification (NCBI taxonomy): domain Eukaryota; kingdom Metazoa; phylum Arthropoda; class Copepoda; order Calanoida; family Acartiidae; genus Acartia; species Acartia tonsa. Next base: position 16,847,971 of record NC_137272.1, on the reverse strand, counting down.
TGTATTTGCGCAGTCGGCCTACATGCGCGGTAACTTCCGAGATCCTGGCTATTGGAGAGGCAGGTTTGATGACATAATGGACTTCTGTAGCTTTCCTCACTACCTTCCAGGGGCCAGTCCATCTCTTGGTAATCTTGGCTGCCTTCCATGGCACCAGGCGGGGGGCCAGGTACCAGACCAAGTCTCCAACCTCATACTTGGCCGTGCCTTCGTAGGCTGCCGCGCTCCTCCGGATGGCTCCCTCCTCCTTCTGCTGGATGGCCTCATACACTGCATGGTAACGTTGCAGGAGGGCTTGGACGTTGGCTGGAACCGAGGCATATTCTGTTTCTGGCAGCCGGAGCACCATGTCCACCGGAAGCTTGGCCTCTCTCCCAAAGAAGGCCAGGAACGGGGTCACGCCGGTAGATCTGCAGGCCTTGGTGTTGTAGGCGAAGGCAATGGCAGGCAGGTGGGGCTCCCAGTTGTTGTCGTCTCTGTCTAAGGACAGATGCATGCCTGTATTGAGCGTCCGATGAAACCTTTCCACTCGGTTGGACTGCGGGTTGTAGGGTGGTGGATGTGTCAGGCCAATCTCAAGCCTGGAGGCCAGTTCCTGGAATACCTGGCCGGTGAACTCCATCCCATTGTCGGAGTGGATCTTCAGGGGGCATCCGAACGTGGCCAGGTGGCGGTGCAGCAGGGCTTCAGCCACCGTGAGGGTGCGCTTGTTGGGGATGGCGTAGAGGCTGACAAACCGGCTGAACCCGTCTTGACAGGTGAGGATATAGCGGTTCCCGGCTGGAGTCTCTGGTAGTGGCCCCACCAGGTCGATGAACAGGACTTGCTGTGGATACCCCTGGCGGGAGGGCACATGTATCCCTTGCTTCAACCTTTCCTTGGTAACCTTCTGGACACATTCAGGACAAGTCTGAACCATCAGGCGGACGTCACGGGCCAGGTTGGGCCACCAGAAGTGCATGGCAACGCGGGCGATAGTCGCGTCCATCCCAAAGTGCCCGGCCATGGGGGTCCCATGGGCTAGAAAAAACGCGTCCTGCTGGAGGGCCGAAGGCAGCAGGTATCTTGTCCGTTCCCCTGTCAGGGTCTGGTCAGTGGTGGTGAGGCAGCCATGCTCGTCAAGTCCCAGGGCTGGGAAGCGGCTGGCGTACTGCTGCTCGTCTCGTTCCTTGCCGCGCAGCTCAGCCTTGGTTGGGGCTCTGCCATCAGCCACCCACTGGCGGACACGGAGCAGGAGAGGGTCTTGTGTCTGGGCTTCTAGTACTCTAGTTGGGTCCAGTCGGGCGGCAGGGGGCCGGCTGGCTGCGGACTCCCCTAGCTGGCAAAGGTTATGGATATACTCAGCCTGCTCTGCTAATTCTTCGGCGCTGGCCATTGGCATGTTGGCGTCCTCTCGGCGGCTGAGGGCGTCAGCGTTGGTGTTCTGGGTGCCAGGACGGTGGCAGACAGTAAAATCTAGGGCCGCTAGCTCCTCTTGCCAGCGGGCCACCATCCCTGTGGATGTGTTCAGCGACTTCATCTGCAGCAAGGCTGAGGAATCAGTGTTGATCTGGAAGCTGCGGTAGGACAAGATGCCGTGGAATTTCCGGATTCCATACATAATGGCGGCCATCTCTCCCTTCCAGGACGGGTAGCGAGTCTCGGGGTCGGTTGTCTTGCGCCCCACGGCGGCAATCAGCCTCTCCTTGCCGTCCTGGCATTGACTCAAAATGGCAGAGATGGCGCGGCTGCTGAAATCTGTGGTGAGCTGGAATACCGCTGGCAAGTCAAACCTGGGCGGCGCTCGGATGGGGGCTTGACGGAACTTGTCCTTGAGCTGCAGCAGCTGGGCTTCCATCTCAGGTGTCCAGGCTAGGGTCTTGGCCGTCTTCTGCCGATTCATCTCGTAGGTGAGGTCGGCATACTCTGGGATGAACAGGCGGTAGTATCCAAAGAACCCCTGAAGCGCCAGCAAATCTTTGGGAGCTGGGGGCCGGCCAGTCCAGGATACGGTCAATATAATCCTCTTGCATGGCTATCCCCTCACGGCTGAGGGTGTGGCCCAGATAATCCACCTTGGCTCGGAAAAGCTTGGTCTTGGCTGGCTTGAGGCGGATTCCTCCCCGACGGTGGGCTTCCAAGACCTCCCGGAGCCTAGCCAGGTGGGCCCAGGTATCCTGGTGGAAGGTCAGGACGTCGTCAAGGTATGACTGGAGGTTTGCTGTGCCTAATGGGTTTAGGACCCCTGCAATAAATCTGGAATAGACAGATGGCGCCGTAGCTAGGCCAAAGGGCATCCTTTTCCATTGGTACAAGCCCCTGGGGGTGGTGAAGGCGGTGCAGGGCCGGCTGTCCTCAGACACACGGATGGTGTAGTATGCGGCCACCGCGTCTAGGGCACTGTAGACGCGGTGCCCTCCAGCTCGTTCTACCAACTGCTGGATCCTGGGCAGAGGGTAGCTATCCAGCTCCAGGCACTTGTTGAGGGCTCTGTAGTCGACGGCCCAGCGGGTGCTCCCGTCCTTCTTCTTGATGGGCACCAGGGGGCTGCTCCAGGCGGAGTCTGACGGCTCTATGACTCCCTCCTGTAGCCAGGTGTCCAATTGTTTCTCCAGCTCAGCCTCCTGCCGCGGGTTCAGATCCCTAAATCTCTGGCGGATCGGCTGGGTCCCTGGCTTGAGGCGCAGCTGCAGCTCGACTACATCTGTGCAGCCGGGGGTAGAGTTGGAGAAGACGTCCCTGTATTCTGATAGCATGGTCCAGACCTCCTTTTTGAGCAAGGGGTCCTTGCGCAGGAACTCGTTGTCTTCCATCTCAAGGGCCTCCCACAACTCTTGCATGTCTGGGGGCTCAACAGGCTCTTGGAACGAGTGGAGACTCGGGGGAGGCTTATCAGAAACCTCTAAAATGTCAGGCTTGACCAGCTCCCCTGCCACTGGGAGGCCAGCGTCCAGCAGGAGGGGCGTCTCCCCTTCATTCACCACCAGCACTCAAAACACAGTGGCGGATCCAGGCCTGTGGGCATACAGGCCTTCTGGGATGACAAGATCCTCCCCAAACCTCTGTTCTGGGGCAGCTAGTTGGATGGCATCCTTGGTGCGGTGGCCTACTAGCTCAACAGGGACCGCCATGACACCGCGGCCAGGCAAGACCACCCGCTTGGCCGTGCGCAGTTGGGGTGGCTGGCCGTCAGTTGGAGTGACAGCGCTTAGCCTATACGTGGCTGGTGCGGGGTCAGCTTCGGCTCCGGGACCCACCGGCCGCGACTTGACGGGCTCGGCCTCGGGAGGGGCTGACGTGTCGGAGCCAGGTGTGGCTCCGAGGGCGTCCGGCCACGATTTGACGGGCTCGGCGCTGGGAGAGGCCGAGACGCTGGGTCCAGCCTGGGCTCCGTGGGCGTCCGGCCGCGACTTGACGGGCTCGGCGCTAGGAGAGGCTGAGGCAGCGGAGCCATGCGTGGCTCCGGAGGCGGCCGGCCACGACTTGACGGGCACGGCGCCGGGAGAGGCTGATTCCTGGGAGTTGAGTGTGGCTCCGGGTGCATCAGACCGCGACTTGACGGGTCTGGACTCAGGCTTGGCTGGTTGACTGGCTGGAGGTCCCAGGTAGAGGGGGCCAGGTGGACACGGCTGGCCGTTGATAAAGGTGTCGGCGGAGAAGATTGGTTCTGGAGGGCTGGCAATCTCAGGGAACGTTGTTGGCAGGTTCTCCCGCGGCACCTTGGGCACTGGGGGCAACCCCATGGCTAGCAGGTTGGCCCCCCTATGGGCGTTGAGCGCAGCATCCACCCAGTGCGTGCCTTTCTCGACCACACGCGGCTGCTCTGGCAGTGGGCCTGGCAGAGGCCCCTCATAACTCAACTCTCTCTCGGCTGTCTCCCGGTCAATGGGGACGCCACAGAGTGGGATAAACTCCCCACGCACCCACAAGCAAGGTGGTTGCATGTCGAAACAGAGCCTAGTTCCGAACTCCTTGAGAAAATACCCTCCTAGGTTCAGAGGGTGTGAGAGGTTCCGGACCACAGTCACGTGGTAAAGATGGAGTATAAGGGTGTGTGAGACTGCCATATATAATTCTTTCAATTTTCCTATTACCTGGAGGGGCTGGCCTTCCTCGTTAGCAGTCAGGATTTGGGTGTTGTCCGGAATCAACATGCGTTGCACGCCCATTGCGTGCATGAGGTGTTCAGAAATTACAGCAGACCCTGGTACACGGTTGCCAGAATCGATCATGGCATCAACCTGTACATGCTGGGCAGGGTCAGGAGTAGGAAACCTCACCCTGATATGGCAGGGGAAGTGGAGGTCCTGCCCTTGAGACAAGGGGGCCTCCCGTTCGGCTGGGGTTGGCAGAAACTTCGGTGGTGGCCGAACCGCAGCTATGGTGGTATCGCTTACCATGGTGGCTTAGACTGTAGCTTCGAATCACTAGAGCTTATTAATTATCACTGGGTCAACAATTTTATATTTATTTTTATCACTTGGTTGACATTTATACACACTTATGTGTTGTTATCACTAGGAGCTCTAGGTGTGATTCTGGAAGCACTGGCAGCAGGGAATGTCCGTCCTGCAAGGTTCAGAGGGGTGACGGCGGTAGGGAATGACCCGTCCTACAGCGCCGCTGGTTCGAATCCCGAAAATGGCGGCAGGGAATGGCCCGTCCTACAGCGCCTCGGGTTCGAATCCGGGAAGGCAGCGGCAGGGAATGTCCCGTCCTGCCGTGCCTGTGGCTCAAAATCTGCTATCCGTCGCAGTGGTAGGGCTTACTTGTGTGCTGAAGCTTTGCAGCCACACATTGCCTTCTCAAGGAGACCAGCACCCAGCTGTCTGTCTCGTAGGTTTGGCCTGGGTGTCCTGGGGCTTGTCCCAGCTACACTTGCCAATTTAGACTCAGTTCTGTAGCCGTCTGAGCTAAATTATCCGATTACCGTGGCTGCGCACCTAGCGCTACTCCTACACGGTACGGAAAAAGCGTCTTAACTGGCGCTTTTAGCAGGCTAAATCTGCTTGCCGTAGGCCAGAGGCCCACATATTGCGTTCAAAGTGATGGAGATTCGACCTAAATAGGCCGTCTCACGGGTCAGTTGGCTTCTCAGTTGGCGGCTGATTGTCCCCTTACTTGCCAAAGGGTCCAATCAGAGGTAGAATAGGCTAGTTTCTGTAAGGCTCGATTGAAACACGCTGACACCAAGTTATGGTAAGCCGAGCGTTCTCGGCCCACAGGGTAACGAGTTCGAGTTCAACGAGCCCTAGCCTTGAATTATTCTACCAAAACAAACTAGCAGGATTTAGTCATACAGAAATTATATATTTAACTGAATAATATTTACAAGCAATGTTTACTATATATATACAACAGATTATAACAATGGTTAGGTTTGAAGGGGGTGTGGGACGCTAGGGCTTAGCTCCCGGCGGTAGACAGGCTGTGGGGGCAGCGGTGGTAAAAGGGGAGGCAGCGCCTCCCGGTTGTATAATCGCGTGAGGGGCGCGTGATAGCTGCATGTTTGAGTCCCTCCCCACATTTAGGCAGGCCAGTTTGACCGCTAGATAGCGGGGTCAACATCGGTCATGAAATAGATGGTGATATAATAAGATTAGTGCAGTGGGTTTGTTATGATAAGTCACAGCGTAGCAACTCTGTAAACTGCCTGTCCGTCTGGTTGTCGTATTACCACATTACGTTTCATTTAATTTTGCATTTACAAGACGATTGGGGAAATTAAACATTTTTAATACAAAGTAAAATGATGTCTGTCCGTTTGTCTGTCTGTCCGTCTGGATGAAATTTATGATCTCGCTAATAAAATGGCTTTTGATTAGTTTTAAGATTTGTTTTGAATTTTATCTTTTTTATGTAAATATCTTATATTGAAAAAATCTATTGTGCTTTTCAGCAAAATACCCTAAAATCTGAACATGATAAATATAAAAATTGCCTGAAAAATGTAAACATTGGTACATTTGTTTAAGAAATATTACTGCTCACATTATTATCATCCATTGTCTAATCCCTGAAGATCCCTGCCAAGAAATACTGTATGAGATATATGGACGGACAAGCTATAAAATTCAGGGAGGGAGGGAGGGGACATTGGGCTAGCTGTTCATTACACAAGTACCCAAAGTTTTATAACCAAGTTATCGTTAAAAACTCATTTAAAGCTTTTATTAAATTTTGATTGAACAAAGCTGCAGACGGGGTAATCTTGTAAATGTATATCAATTTATCTTCCATTGTCTTATCCCTTAAGATCCCTGAAAAAATTAAATCTAATTAAAACTGGGGATAAACAGAAAAGAAATGGCAAAGCGCACAGAATTTTTAGTAGACTGAGCCGTATTATACTTTAATCAGCTAAGATGTTTAAAAATCTTAACATATTAAACTTGTTAAGATAAACTATCGGATATGCCCCTAGAGGCCTTTATTATGGGATTAACTCCACCCAAAAATCAATTTTAGCTTCATAAATAATAAATCAAAAATAATTTTGGGGTTACATTTTTTCTAATGCATATATCCTACCTTTAAACAGTTTTTACCCTTACCAGAAATTATGAGAAGCTGCACTGTAAAGGAAAATCATAACCGTTCACAATTTAGCGAGATCTTTTGGTACATATAGACATATGGACATCCTGTTACTTTTATATGACAATGAGCTTTTTTTGCAATTAATATACTGGTTTATGGACAATACCTACCTCAATTAAATATCCTACACTTAATATAATCCAACAAATTTCTTTTAAATATATTTCAGGGGCCATATCACCCACTCATTTTACCCATAGCCTAGTTTCAACAAATATAACACGACTCTGATTTCAAGACATTTGAAAACATTCGCAGAATTAAAAACAAAATTAGATAAAATCAAAACAAATCCTTTAAATGCTCGCGAGGAATGATCTTTTGCCCTTTTAATTTCTCCTGTTTTAGTAGCAAAGCTACTCCATAATTTACTTTGTCTATCCGTTCCTAATTTTCGTCCGTCCGAAACGATAAGGGGTAAATGTGATTTTTTATTGTTATTTAAGATATTTAGGTGGAATTTTTAGTGATGATTCCCTGTTCTAATAAATATTAAGTATACTATTAACTTGTCGGTCGGTCTGTCAGTAATGCTTCAAAAACATTAATACTTAATTGTCAATTAATATTTCTAAAGACAACTGAACATCTGCTTTAAAACTCGTCTAGTCCTTTTGTAGGGTTTTTGTTGTGCTTCGCTACTTCTTGATGTTGTCATCCTTGTTTAATTCCTTTTATTTCCCTTGCCAAGGACAAAATTGTTGACAAGTAGTGCAGTAATAACAAGTAAGTGGACAAAACCATTAAGAAAAATAATGATTTTAGATGAAATAAGGAAAAGATGTTCTAAAAATAAGGCGGTTTCTCTCAAAGTACTTAATCGAGCACAGAACCTTACTTTGAAATAAGGGGATGGCGAGGGGAGGGGCTTAGCATATCGTTTATTTGTTATTTTTTTTTAGGCCAGGTTATATTGGGTATTGGGTAGCTCCCCCACCTTATTCTCTATTTTCTTAAAAGCCAAGTGAGGGAGGGTGGTGGTCAGTGTTTGATAAGCACTTTTAAGGAAATCACCCACAGTAATAAAATTGAATCAAAATGAATTAGTTATAGATTTATAGTTACGTGTAAGGATTTGAGGAAATACGGACAAACAGACATACAATTATTAAGGAGTAGCTGCGCTACTTAAAAAGTAAGGGAAATTTCAAATGTCCAATCCAGCCCTATAACAAATTTATATCAAGAATTAAGGAATACATGAAAATTATAAAAAAAAAATTATTTCCAAAGGCTCGGGGCAAAGCCTGAAAGTGAAACGAGATAGTTACACCTAAACTTTCAAATTTTGAATACCTATAACTTACATTGACATCTGAAGAGTGCAAACATGCACGAAACAATTTGTAATGTCTCAATAAATATGTAAAATTCATATTTTGTTTGTGAGTTAACCTATTATATAACTTAAAAGGCATATTTTTAAAGTTATAAGATATATTCTAGTAAAGTGATACTCGCAGCTGGATAAAATAGAGATACCCCCAATCGACCCTCTTTACCTCATCCTCTAACCTCCTACTGGAGGAACGAACTGACCAATAAATACGGCCTATGTGAGCATCATAAATTAACGACAAATTTTCTCTGTCAATATATCCATGTATACTATATATCCATTCTAATATAACATGTAAGGAAAAGTTTAAGCTTAATTAATTCACCATTGTTCTATTCCTTTACCCCTGAATATTATTTAATTCAAGAATTTGCCTCTAGTGCAAGAATTCTAATGTTGTAAGGAATTATAAATTCTACATTATTTCCCAGGAAGGGAGGGGCACATAGGACTGTAAATTACACTGGTACCCAAAGTTATTTGATCAAGTTATCTTATTTGTTGGCTAAAAAACTGGGAGTACTTTTATTGAGTTAAAGTGTTTAAACTTCTCAACCACAAAATTTAATCTACAAAAGGTGTGATTTAGTTTATCATCATTGGGGATCAGATTATCGTACATTGTCTTATCCCTTAAGATTCCTGGGTTTTATCCCATTCTATGAATTTAAAGTGTATAAGGGATTTATTATCAAAAGGTTGGATAATTAATTAATACTAGAATGAATTATTAATTACTTGCTGGTACGGCCCCTAAAAGCCTCTAGGGGCATTTAAGATATGGGGGCAACAAAGTCGATGCCTCCTTTTTGAAATTTAAGTTTTAAACAAAAAGTATTTATTGGGAGGGTGGAGATAACAATACCCAAAATGGTTAAAAACTTTTTGGACCTATAAGAAGGTTTACTGTTTATAAAAAAAAACATATTAGTTCAGCGGTTAGTCAGATTACTTTACATAATAGGTAAACCTTTGAAAAATTAAATGTAAGACTTTTCTGTACCTTTATTGCAGTAAAATCTAACATGTTAATAAATCACCATTTACGTGAATAATGCTGTCAATTCCCATATTTAAATTAATAGAATTGTAATTATACCTTATGTAAATTCTCAATCTGTAGGTAAATAGTCTTATAATAAGTAGTGGAGTAATTTAATCTTAATTCATACAGCACGTTTTAATTAATAACTTTAGAGAAGCGCTCTTTCTTTACAAATTCAGGGAATTAAAGGACATACTTAAATTTTTAGGACTTGATTAGAAAGATGCTTTGCTAATAATGCTAATTGTACTTTGTTGTCAGAGGCATCAGTATTCCAAAAATCAGATCAATTGGATAATTATATCATATAAACATTTGATGTTAAAAAAGTTTAAAATGTTAGAAATGCGAAGTTCGAAATCGAGAGGACAATTCAAACGTACATAAAGTAACCTCAAAAGTTATCCGTTCAAGACAGACGGACCGAACCTAATTATAGAAAAGCTTCGCTTTTAACAATAAAATTCTTAATTTTCTTTATGTTAAAGAAATAATACTCTTTTACTACAATGTAACTTTTCTTTATTAGGCTATTAGAGGATTGTTCGATTTTCATGGGATCTTAAGGAATAAGACAATGGACGATAAATTGATATACATACCCAATGATGATAAACAAGATTACCTCTTCTGTAGATTTAAGTTAATGGTTGAAACGTTTGAACACTAATGGTTTTGAACTAACCAATCAAGATTCAGTAAAAAATACCTAATATTTTGAGCTAACAAAGAAGAAAACGTGGTTATAAAAACTAGTACTAGTGTAATTTACAGCCCAATGTTCTCTCTCTTCCTGACTATTTTTTTAAAACCAAATGCTTTCAAGGAAAATTTTAAATACACAGACCCCTATCAAATATAAAATGAATAAATCACTTTTTTGCTCATTATTACCCTTTTATGTATGCTTTATTATGGCCTATTGTATTCAGAAATGAGTTGGGTTCGCAAAAAAATTGGAAAGAAATTAAAATGTTTTTTTTTTGTACACTTTCTTAAAATAAAAAATATAGAGGCGTTAATTATTATTTTCGATTTTGAAATATTTTTCACATCTTTATTATTTAAAGTACTAAGGTTTTTTGTCTAAAGCTTAAGATTTCATTAACTACTGAACGGATTGAGTTCTTCTTTATAGAAAGCTTTACATGTAATGGATGGTTTTAGTTTATATCATTTTTTAGATTTAATTCTTAGGATGATCTAGGCAATTTTTCTGCCCCCTTTCTACCCCTTTGAATACAGAGCCCCTATTAGATAGGGGTGCTGCTGCTTTTAAGATAACAAGGATGACAATATCCATAAAATCGAAGCACTGAAACGGTAGGACAAACGGACATTAACACTTATATAGTATCAGAACTGAATAATCAGAATAAAAATATGTAAGAGTCGAAGCAAAATTGTAAACAAATTTGATGAAATACTGCTTGATACAGGATAATGTTTATGGACATACTTACATTTTTAGAACTTGATTATAGAGTTGCTTCGCTTATAACATTATACTTTGTTGTCCCAGGAATCAATATACCAAAAATCAGATCAATCGGATGATTAAATCTCATAAAAATTTGTTGTTAAAAAAGAAAAAAAACAACATGTTTAAAATAAACGTACGGACATTTTGGTAATGATTATATAGTTGCGACGCTTTCTAAATCGTACCTAACTGCTAAAGGAATCACCATGCAAAGTTTGAAATCGACAGAACAATTCTAAAATGCTTAAATTAACGAAAAAAGCTATCCGTTACGGACGGACGGACGGACCGACCATAATTATAGAAAAGCTTCGCTTTTAAAAAGTAAGGCAAAAATCTCAGAGATTTCATTATATAATAACTTCAGATGGATGTTTAAACCTCTCCCTAAACAAAAAATCCAAATTTCGTTTTTTTTGCACACAATGCGGTGGTAAATTTGTGGTTAATGTGCGAACTTTCCTATTGTATCTTTTTAAAACCCACCCCAGATAGGCACATTAAGAAATATACTTGTGTAATGTGTATAAATACATTAATGGTCATTGCTTTATGTTTATTTAACTTGGGAGGTATCTTTATATAAAAGTAACAGTGTGTGTAATATGTGAGTGTATGTCTGTGCAAAATGAAGGTTCTCGTTAACCGCTGAACCGATATGGTTTTCATTTATAGTGTAGCTTTCATAGGTCCTGGAAGGTTTTAAGTTAATTATTTTAGTTTTCTTAATTTAAAAAAAAATTGGAAAGTGTAGGGTATCGACTTAACCAATCCTTTCTTTCCTCAATTGTCCCTAGGAGGCTTCTAGGAGGGGGGTGTTATTGCTAGTATTTAATAAATCAATGAAGAAAAAATCATGGATGCGATTATAGAAAAGGAGATTTATAGATTACATACTGGATGCTTATTAGTATAGAAAATCATCGTAATATAGAGTAGATAATATAGTAGCATGACTGACAGACCGACGGACAGAACACAGTAAAAGTGTCTGACCGATCATGACGTAAAAAAAAAAATTAGCCAATGAGAGGCCGTTATTGACCAAATGGTAAAATTTTTAGTGGCCTCTCATTGGCTAATTTTTTTTGTTACGTCATAATCAGTCAGACACTATTACTGTGTTCCGACGGACAAATTAAATTACATACTGGATGCTCATTAGTATAGAAAATCATCGTAATATAGAGTAGATTTTCTACTAAACAAGGATGACAACATCCATAAGCTAAGCTTTAAAACGGTAGGACAAACAAACATTAACACTTGTAGAGTGTCAGAACTGAATAATCAGAATATAAAAAATAAAAGTCGAAAATAAATTTGAAGTAAATTTATTGAAATACTGCTGAAATACAATATAATGTTTAAGGACATACTTACATTATTAGGACTTGATTATAGAGATGATTTGCTTATAAAATTTTAATTTGTTGACCTAGGAATCAGTATTCCAAAAATCAGATTAATCGGATAACTATATCACAAAAACATTTGGTGTTAAGAAAGTTGAACATGTTTAAAATGGAAGTACGGACATTCTGGTAATGATTATAGAGTTCCTACGATTTCCAAATTGTACAAATTTTACTGCAGGAATCAATATGCAAAGTTTAAGATCGATAGGACAACTCTAACATGCCTAAATTAACGAAAAACCGGACGGACGTACGGACAGACTGACCCAAATTGTAGAAAAGATTCGCTTTTAAAAAGAACTGAATATTGTTTTTCTAATTTCAGGAATGTGCACTAGATGCGTGGCAGAACAAAGAGTATAAACTCTTCATTGATGCTATCAGGAAAATATTTCAGTATCACACAATTTTGAAATTAACTTTATATAAAAGTAATAAAATGTCTGTCTATGTGTACCGCAGGATCTCGCTATCCGCCAAATCGATATGGTTCTCCTTTACAATTTAGATTCCCATAAGTCCTGGGAAGGGTTAAAACAATTTTAATAGGGTACCACAAACCTGATTTACCAAGAGAAATTACCCCATTTTCTTCTTTTTAGAAAAAGAGTTAAAAATGTGGGGTGATATTTTTTTAAGGGGTGATTTCTCTAGGGATGGTGGTGGTACCATCCCCCCAAAATAGTTATAATCTTACCACATAGAATCCACATTGTAATATGCATCGGTATAGCGGTTTAAGAGATCCTTCGGGACTCACAGACAATCATCTTCTTACTTTTATATAAAGATATGTATTTGTACATATTTTTAGAAAGACCATATTATCTTTTAAGATTAAATATGTTGTGGTTTTCTCAGTTACAGGGAGGGGACAATGATTGATAATAAATACCCCAACCCAAATTTATTTAATCTTTGTTGTTTACTTATTTTTTCCAGTGGGGTTCGAAACCAATTAATATCCACTGGAATAAAACCAGCTGTAAGCCATACTGAAAAATCATGAATAGCATCGTATAACAGATAATTTTTCACAATTATTAAAGTAAAATAAAACGGTACACCGACAAACGTCCTACCGCGACAAACGTCCTAATGCGACAAACGTCCTAAACGACAAACCTCCTAAACGACAAACGTCCTAATGCGACATATCTTAAGTAAAACGTCCTAATTTAAAAAAAAATTAAATCACCCTAATTTGTTTTAAAAATGTTCTAAGATAAGAGGCAATATATATTATTTAAAAAAAAGGTCTATTTTTCAGTTAAAGATTATTTTCTTGTGTTTTATTGCCATTTTGAATTTTATATTGATAATATTCTTACAATTAGAGGATTTTGTCCTTAAATTTGGAAGATTTTTTTTATTTAATAATTTTTGAAAAATTTTAGGACGTTTTACTAAAGAGATGTCGCATTAGGACGTTTGTCGCATTAGGACGTTTGTCGTTTAGGAGGTTTGTCGTTTAGGAGGTTTGTCGCATTAGGACGTTTGTCGTATTAGGACGTTTGTCGGTGTACCAATAAAAGGTACAGTTTAAATCTTGTTATTTTTCATTTACTATTCGCGAAAAGCTGTCCATAATACTATTCCCTCCCTGCCTGTGTGGTTTTACATGTAATGCTTGGACGGTGGGAATTCTCCAGGGATCTTTAGGGATAGGACAAAGAACGATAAATTGGTGTACATCCTCATTGGTGATGAACTAAATTATCCCTCTGAAGATTAAATATATTGAGTCAAAAGTTTGGACACTACTAGTTTGAAAGTAACCAATAACAATTCAATAAAAGTACCCAAAATTATTGTTTATATAACTTTGGATACCAATGTCCTTTTCCTCCCTGGAATTTCTGTCTGGACTTTGACTGTCTCTCTCTCTCTCTTTCTCTCTCTCTCTCTCTCTCAATCTATCTCCCCCATTTCTTCATGGGAAATGATTTTGTATGAATCGCAGAAAAGTCTTTGGCCAAATCTAATATTAGTAAAAAGAGAAGGTATTAGTAGCCGCATCCGCAGCTTTCCGTAGCTGTTTGCCATCCGCAGCTGTTTACCTTCCGCAAAATTAAACCAACATACATCAACACAAACTGACTATACTTAAAGCCATTAAATTGTCCTAAAACTATTCAAAGATTAAAATTCAAAAATAACCATCCCCGAAACCTATGTGAGGCATCCATAAAATATTTTAAATTTTTTTTGGCAATTATAAATGTATAAGTATAGATATGTAATCCAGACAACTGCCTGTCCAAAGTGGCAGAGACCCTTTTAGTCTGCTAGCAAATTGTTTACTGTTATTTTGCAGGGACTTGGCTTTTTATATATTTCCGATGCTATTCGTTGATTTTAAAGACCCAATACAATATTGATACGGTGTTCTCACACATAAACATAGGAGGCGACTGCTGAGCCTCCAGAAATATATGCTGGACTTTTAAACCAGCAATTAAAAGCTAAATGTTCATTACTAGCCATTTTATAATCAGGAGATGTTATTTTAATAAGATGATTATAATAGAACCAAAAATGTTATTATGTTATTACAGCTTATATTAAAATAAATAGATTATGGCATTAAAACCAGTTTTGTTAGCCGAGCCTTCAGCCACTGGGGGCTAACAAAACTGGAATTAATCTTACAATTATTCAATTTAATATCAGCGGAAACTGTCCATAATAGGATGCGGTAAATTGATTATCTTTTTATAAAAAAAAATTGTGATTTCTTATTATTGCTGCGCTGATTATTAACGTAATTATTTAAAAAAAAAAGTATTTTCTCCAAAAAAAACTGCAGATCTTTTGTTCTTCCAATCTTGGTGAGACTTATGACTTTGTGTGTAAGTTGATGAGAAATCAGGAATAAAGGGATAAGACAATGGATGATAAACTTATTTACATTCTAAATGATGATAAATTAAACTACCTGATATGTCGAATAAAATAAAATCGATAAAGTACCCAACGTTTTTGAGCCTACGAATAAGATAACGCAGTTGTAAATCTTTAGGTAACGGTGTGTAATTTATATTCTATTGTCTCCTCCCTTACAAGTAAGTTGAGGAGAAATCAGGACCATAGTGATAGGACAAGAGGTGATAACTTTATCTCCGAACCCCACACCCCCAAATGAACTCGCGAATGTTGCTTCAAATGTAATCTTGGCCGCTCATTGTTTGGAAGGTTATCGGTTTGAGACTAAGACAAAACTGCATCCTAACAAATAAAGAAAAAAATTATTCAAACTGGTACTACGAAAGACTTCGATAAAAGATTAGGGGTAATACTTTATTATACTTTAATACTCACTACTATACATCACATATTAATGCAGTTGGTTGACATTAAGACCATAGGTTTGCAGAAGGGGGTTGTAGGAGAATGTATGTAGGGTTGTAGATTTATTTTTAGGGTAATATCCCTTCCTCCCTGGTGAGAAATAATGGAGACTATAAGAAGGGGGAATACATTACACACACATTACTTATAATGAGGTGTGCATTTACTTCCGCATAAAAAAATTACCTCTCAAACAACCCCTCCCAAATTTGTTTTTTCTTTTTAAATATAAAATTGGGTTATCGAAATTAACTCTCTAGTCCTCAAGTGCCCCTAGAGGCCTCTGGAAGCGTAGTCGCGAGTGTATATAAAGTAGTAAGATTTTTTCGCCTCCAGTTAAGATCTCACTAACTACTTAGGTGATTGACTACATTGCTCCCTGAGTGGTTTTTGTCTATTTAATTTGCCCTCTATAGATGTTAGTACACAATAAGTAATCAATAAGAAGTTTTGGGTATAAAGCTATTGTGACATTGCGTCTTAAGGGGCGTTTCGTCGTATTTCACAGTATATTTTCTCCTATTTCTAGCCCCTGCAGGAAGCTCTAACCCTGCGAGCAATCACCTAACCTAAAATAGCTTATTAAAAGCTGCTTTGAAAATACGACTAAACGCCCCTTAAGAGGCGATGTCACGAAAGGGAATGCCCGAAGTTTTTTTACAAAAGGTTTCATAGATTTTTCATTAGAATATTTCAATGTTTTAAATGAACATTATGATATGTGTCAGAGGGGAGATATGAACTTTCTGGAAGGAGGGAGGGGGGGAGGGAGTGAAAATTAGAGGATTTGGTAAAACCATTTCTAAGATTGTATAACTTTCATTACGTTTTATTACATTTATTCACATCTATTTTACTACTTCAGAAAGAAGAGTGACATGTATTTTTCTCGTATTCATTCGAAACCTATTAATATCCGGTAGATTAGATTAGTTTTCTACGAAAACAAAATTGTTCAATCATAAGATTAAATCAAGTTTTTATAATTAAACATTTTATATCCGCGGAAAGCTGTTTATAATACGGTGCGAGAAATAACTATTATATATTTTTGTAGCATAAGTGACAGAACGATGAACCAAGTAAATTAAATGCTCATCACAAAAAATTTCAGTTGTCAATCTTGAATAGCAGCAGAAATAATTACATTATTCCAAAAGTTTTTTCTTGTTGTTTTTTGAGAAAATTTAAATTTAACTCATACCAAGAGGATTTAAGAAATCCCACCTCTCTTTCCTAGGCAAAACGTAGCTACCATTATGCACTAAAATGAAATAAAGAAAAGTGACTTGATATAACTAAAATTAAGCAATACATATCTATAATACAAAGTAGAATGATGTCTGTCCGTCCGTCTGTCTGAAGCTTAAGATCTCGGTAACCACTGAACCGATCGGATTCTACTCTGGGAATATGCCTTCTGGTCCTGTGGTGGTTTTAGGCTATTTCTTGGGGGGTGGGACACAGCCAACCTCCCCAAAACAACCCACCCTTTTTTGTTGTTGTTGAAGATTTCCTTGGTCCTTTTACGAATTTCGCTTTAATTTTTTTTATCACCTTTTGGGGTAAAGCCCCTAGAGGCTAGGGGCGAAGCCGCTAGTACAATATATAAAATATAGCAAAACCACAAAAAATGCAGTTTTACAACCTTTTGTCTAAGCCTTTATCAGGAATTTTAGAGATTAAAAACAAAATTTGCAATATTTTTTTTTGAAAACTGTTTAAATTTGTACTTCCAGATAATGGAAGGGGGGGGGGGGAGGGATAAAGTTATTTAATTAATGTAAAAAGAAGTTTTTAGAAAATAATCAACTTCTTTCCCTCATATCTATGAGTATTTTAATGTTTAAATTTGGTTTCACACGTTTTAATTTGTTATTACGTGCATTTTACAGTTATTTTATGTTTTAGGAGGTAAAGATATTGAACTATTTTGGACGGCCAATCATTTTTTAATGTGGTTTAGGGGGGTGGTAGGGATTTTTAAAGTTTTTTCAATTGCCATGCTTAACAGTTGGTTTTAGGCTATTTTTCTGACCTCTTTACCTCTCTATGTAATAGAGAAAACTGAATGCTAGGGGCACAGCCGCAATTATAAATTATGTTTGAATGTTTTTCTTCTTTAACCAAATTTTAGCACATAAAAAAATACTGAAATGATTTTAAAAATAATCTTAGTGAGGAGGGATTCGAACCCAATGACGAATATGGCGACGATCTACCAAAGTAAGTTCTATTTAGTAGCGTAGCTACTCTTATAATTAGGTATGTACGTCCGTACGAATAGCTCAGTTACGCATGTTAGAATTGTTATCAATATCAAACCTTTCAGATGATTTCTACAGCAACTATGAAAAGTAATAAAACTTTTTTTTATCATCTAAAACACTATATATAATCGTCTTATAGATCACCATTTCAGATAGTGTAAAAATTAAGGGTTAATTAAGGTAAATAAAACATGTTTAACATGTAAGATTGGTATTTCCACTATGGCTTCGAAACTGATAAATATCCCCTGGATTAGAAACAGTTCACAGCCATACTAAAAAATCGTGTATAGCATCGTATTAAGAACAATTTTCCACGTAATATACGAAAAAAAATCTTAAAATTAATATAATTATTTTTCATTTACTATCCGCGAAGAGCTGTCTATAATACGATGCGATAAATAACTAATATATATTTACATACGTTACGGACAGCCAGTCTATAATATGAGAAAAAGCTTTGCTCCTAAAAATGTGTAAAATGTTAAAAATGATGTTAATAAATGGATATAAAATTCGTGGAAAGTGTGAGAGATTCTCGCATACACTGATAATATGCTACATCCAGCTGGCTAATATAACAATATACCCCATTATCCCATCCCCTCCCCTCCTACTGGATTAACGAAATGATCGATAAATGAGACCTATAGTAGCAACCTAAATTGAGAACAAAATTTCCTCTGTCATAATATCCACGTATATTATATCCATTTGTTTATAAATTTGAGCGGCGCTAATTGACATCCAGCTTTCACTCATTTAGAGTTGAAACAACATAATTTTACATGCTTAGGGCAGGGAGGGAGGGTACATTGGGCTGTTTATTACACTAGTTCCCAACGTTTTATTATAACGTTTACTGTGTCGTTGGCTCAACAGCTTTGGGGACTTCTGTTGGACTTAAGTTGGTTCATTTAGTTGAGTGTTTAAAATGTTCACCCACCAATTTTAATCTAGAGAAGGGTAATTTTGTGGATAATTATTTGCAAAGTATGGAAATTAATTTATCGGCCATTGTCTTAGATCACTGGCTTAAAGGACATGGATTTAAACTCAGACATTTTAATAGATTTTAAAAAATGCAATTCCTATACTCGATCTTTTCAATAGATGTTTTTGGCATTCTTTTACTTTAACAATCGCGGTTACGCCACCAGAGGCCTCTGTTGTCACTAGAGGGAGGAAGGAAGTCGAGCCCCCACCTCAATTTTAGTTCTAGAGAGAAAAAGTAAAAAAAGGGAGTTTATGTGGAGGGAATGAATTTCAGTTTTTTATTATTTCAGTATTTATCACTTTAAGTGACGTTCAGACTCATCCCAGTTATAGAGTAGCTTCATTTCTAATAATAACAATTGTTTTTTTTCTAGAACTCTGGCACATATGATTATAGAAGAAGCTGTCAAGAGGGATATCTTTCTTTTGGTAAGCACTATTTTGGCGGTGTCCCCAAAATTGCTTTTGGAGCATATGCGCCCCTCCCTGCTTCAGTTATATAAAACGATGGAAACTAAGAGATGTGGGAGGGAATTTTGCGTTGGTTATAGTATTTGTAGGTAGTCTAGGTTAGTGAGCAACACTAGATATTAATATAATAACTATTTTTGTAGGGGTTAGTGAAACAAGGTGGACGGACAGACCTTGTGAATCCAGTTCTGGAACAAGTTCCATTCCACGAAGCCATCAGGAAACATGATAGTGCTCTTCTTAAGGTATAGTTCTATTCCATGAAGCCATCAGGAAACATGATAGTGCTCTTCTTAAGGTATAGTTTTATTACATGAAGCCATCAGGAAACATAATAGTTCTCTTCTTAAGGTATAGTTCCATTCCGTGAGGCCATCAGGAAACATGATAGTGCTCTTCTTAAGGTATAGTTCTATTCCATGAAGCCATCAGGAAACATGATAGTGCTCTTCTTAAGGTATAGTTTTATTACATGAAGCCATCAGGAAACATAATAGTTCTCTTCTTAAGGTATAGTTCTATTCCATGAAGCCATCAGGAAACATAATAGTTCTCTTCTTAAGGTATAGTTCCATTCCGTGAGGCCATCAGGAAACATGATAGTGCTCTTCTTAAGGTATAGTTCTATTACATGAAGCCATCAGGAAACATGATAGTTCTCTTCTTAAGGTATAGTTCTATTCCATGAAGCCATCAGGAAACATGATAGTGCTCTTCTTAAGGTATAGTTCTATTCCATGAAGCCATCAGGAAACATGATAGTGCTCTTCTTAAGGTATAGTTTTATTACATGAAGCCATCAGGAAACATAATAGTTCTCTTCTTAAGGTATAGTTCCATTCCGTGAGGCCATCAGGAAACATGATAGTGCTCTTCTTAAGGTATAGTTCTATTCCATGAAGCCATCAGGAAACATGATAGTTCTCTTCTTAAGGTATAGTTCCATTCCGTGAGGCCATCAGGAAACATGATAGTGCTCTTCTTAAGGTATAGTTCCAATCCATGAGGACATCAGCCGTTATATATGAACGTACAGTTTTTTTAATAAAAATAATCTTTGTGATTTTGTAGGTTTGTCTGTTGGGTGTTAAGGACATCAACGTCCAGGATGGAGAGGGCAGCACAGCTTTACATGTGGCCACTGAAGGTAAGTTGGAGGTTTTCCATAAAAGTGCCTAGTCATGCACAGAAAACCCACCCCTCTAAATTGTAAATTATTGTTGGTTGAAAAGTTTGGACACTATTAGTTTTGAACTAATCAGTCACAATTCAAAGCACCCATAGTATACGAGCCAGCGAATAAGATAAAAGAGATATACATTTTTGGGTACGAGTGTGATTTACAGTCCAATGTCACCTCCCTCCCTGATAATTCATATTTGTTCATAATATTATCCTTGTCGCAATGAAACTCAGTTGAAAATGATTTATTTTTAAGCATGGCAAAAAAATTCAATATGTTCAATTTTAGCGTCCCTGCTGGAAGCCTTTTTAAAACACGAAGCTTTTATATACGTCTGGCTTATGGGAGGGACATTTGATTGTAAATTACACTGGTACCCAAAGCTGTATTACCTTGTTTTCTTATTCATCGACTCAAAAACTTTGTTTATTTTTTACTAAAGTACTAAAAGTTCGGTATTTTTTAGTAGCGAAGCTACTTCTATGACTTTTGGGGGAAACTTGATTTTTCCGGCTCCTATAAAAGATAGAAGGGCGAAACTTCTTGTCAATATTCCCATCACTATGGAGCAAATTAAGTGTAAATCATCCAAAGCAGTCGGACTGCTTTTAAACAGCTTCTTAGACGCTTTAATATTTTTCTCAGATGATTATCTCGGCTTCTGTTAAGGACATACACCTTATTTTGTTTAATTTTTAGTGATTTTAAGGTTTTTGCAAAGTATCTCTCTTTCTTTTCTTAGTTATGATAACAAATAATCTGCTTTACAACTCATTTTGTCAGTTTGTCTATTTCATACTAGATTTTGTGCTTTGCTGCTTACGGATGTTCTCATTATTGTTTATGCAAAAAGAGGAATTTTCTCTCTTTTTCTAAATATTCTTTCATGTTAGATGTAAAAACTTTTTCTACATAACACAACTATGCCAATAAAAAGGCTTTTATCACACCAACTTTAAGCATAAAAACCAGGGATCTAAATGGATAAGACAATGGCTGATAACTTGATGTATCATTGTACATCCCAAATTATAATACACAAAATTATCACTTCTATGGATAACAATATATAGTTAAAACGTTTAGACACTCAACTTTATAAATTATCCAATTAAAATTCCCTAAAAGTCATTGAAAGTTGTCAAGGCAACGAATAAGAAAACGTTATTATACAACTTTGGAAACTAGATGTAATAAACAGCCCAATGTCCTCTAACTGCCTGATAAAAACATACATACGTGCAAAAATGTCAAATAACACCCTTTCAAGTCAAAATATATAATTTTCGACCCTAGCTACTCTATAACTATAGAATGTCTGTACGTCTATAAATGACCGTCTTTTCGCTTTTATATATCTCTTTATCAGATCAAAAAATATTTTGTATTACTCAAGTATTTTTGAACATAAAATTTATCTAAACATGTTTAGTATTTGATTACAACGCTTTTGAAGCTACTATATAATTCAATTTGTTTGTCCGTCAGTCAGTCCGTAACGCTCTAGAGAAAATATTTTCTAGTTTGCTATTGAAGATAAGCAACATAAGTGCAACTTTTCTATACATTATCAAAATCGAGGGGGTGTAATACAGACAACAGAAGGTGTGTTATTTTATTGGAAGGGGGTGGGAGCAAATTTTTGTAAGGGGGGTTTGACTTTATACCATGACTGTTCTATGGGGTGTAGTCCCACGTCAATGGGTGTGCAAGAGGGTGCACACATCCTAAATTTGCCTAGGGCTTGAATACACCTCACCCCTTCTACACGCCTCTATGTACATCTCATATCTTTGATAATATTTGATCCATATAAAATATACATTACATTACATGCTTAACCTCTTATACATATCTAGAGGAACAAGTCTGATTTGTAACGAAGGATATCTTTCAATAAGTTTAAGCCTGGTTAAGGCCAAAGGATGCCAAAGCTTATTTTTCAAGGGGGGGGGGGGGGGAAGAAAATCACTCAGGTGTCTAAAAATTTATAAACATGTTATCTTATTCGTTGGCTTAAAAACTTTTTATTGAATTTTGATTGGTTGGTTTTCAAACTATCTTTTCAACCAATAGCAGCTTAGATAAAAATTTCTTCTTATTTTAGTCTTGTTCCTATACATTATACAAATATGAAATAAACCTTTCATCTCAATGGATAATCTAGGCCAGGAGCGTGCATGCGCGGGAGGGATTAAGGTGGGTAACTTTGATTTTAAATGTCGCTTATAACAGTTAAAATGCGAAGTACTCCAAGGTCTCTTAAACCAATAAGATTAGATGAATTATATTTCAAGAATGATCAATTTTACAACTATTATTTAGTTATTTTGTTCTGAATTTTATAGAATATACTTTTCTCAATAGCTTAATATCGGGACTTTTACACCAAGTACCCTCTTAAGCATTGATAAACCACCTCCCCTGTATTATGCACAACAAAAAAACTAAACCTTTCCCCGGTTGCTGTTCTGTTATTTTTGTTCTTTTTATGATTTGTTTAGTTTTGCTTTTATGGACGGTCATCTTTGTTGTGAACATTATTTGGTTTCAAATATTTGGTACCACTGTAATTTACAGTGCAATGTCCCTTTCCTCTCTGAAACCATAATCTTTGTTGTGACAGGGATCTTAAGGGATAAGACAAGGACGATAAATTTCTATAAACCTCAAGTTATGATGAAAAAAATTGCACCTTCTGTAGATTAAAATTATAGTTTTGACACGGCTGGTTTTTACCATCGAATAAAAAAGATATAAAAGTCCACAAAGTTAATAAAGAAGCTTTGGGGGACCAGTTGAATTTATACTCCAATGTGCTCTCCCTCCTTAGTTCTTTGATTCTTATTATAATACTCTAAAATATGTTTTTACATTGAAGTTTAATAAATTTAATAGCGCAGATTCTCTATATTATAAACATTACTTTTCTGTCTGTGTGTCTATCAACACAGCAATTCAGAGAGAGAAGGGTCATTTTTTTCAAGGGGCGAATTGTCTTATGAGGATGCTGGTTACCTGCCCCCAAATAGTTAAAAACCTTCCAAGTAACTATTAAAGCTACTCTTTAAAGAAGAATCATATCGGTTCAGCGATTAGCAAGATCCTTCGGTACACAAAGACAAACAACAAACATCCTATTATTTTTATATCAGGATAATCAAAATGTTTTAAACCGTTCCAACTTCAAATTACGCTAATTTCAGAGGTTTCTTTTAACAATTTTTTGGAAACACTTCTCCTCTGATCCATATAATACTCGAGGAGTCGAGATATTTGTATATGGAGCTAGGTAGAATAATAACGCCAGATTATAATATCAAAAGGATGACACAATTCATAAAACAAAAGCTCCTTCACCCCCAAAAATAAGGAAATAATAAAAACAAGCAAGAAGAATTTTTTTCGAATTTTAATGTATCATTATATTGCTTATCGGAAAAAAAACATTAACTGTTGTAAAAGTGCGTATAATACATGATATTTACAAAAAAAGCTAAAAAGATGTAACATGTTATTTTTGATAGAAATCAGTATTTCTAAAAGTAAAATAAGCAAAGAAAAAGACGTACATTCTTTTTGGTAATAGTAATGCTACGATTTTAAAATTATACCCTGTTACCAAAGGAATATCCAATAAAAATTTGAACCCTATGTGATTATTATAAGCTTATCAATACTAGTGGCGCCATTCTTAGTATACTTTAATAGCTTGGACTCTACGGGGATGAAAAAAAGGGAGGGAAGTCATTCCAAATTTTAAATTTAAGTGGGAGTTGGACCCCATCAAACCTTCAAACGCCACTGCATTAAATTTAACTTGAACTTTGGATTCTGGTGGTTTGTTCAATTTTGTTACATGACGCGAATCTGACTTCTTAACCTCTGAAAGAACCCTTTTTTAGCAAATAGTGTGGCTTAAAAATAGCATATGTCTAAAAAATGTAATGTCCTCGAGTTTAGAGCAGCAATTTTTTATGTTTTGTAACAGCTTGATAGTTTGTGCTACCTCAAAGCATCACTATTATTATTTATATTTAGTCATAGATTTAAAGTTTGCAATGTCAGAGCAGCACTATTGTTATATTCAGTAATAGCTTGATAGTTTGTGCACGATTTGAACTCATTTCAAAGATATTTTAATCAATAGATTTTTAAAAAGTTTCATTGAAACAAACTAATGAACTCTACATTTGAATATTCCCTGAAATGCTTAACATAAGTTTTTTTTATAGTGTTCAACAGATATTTTGCTACAGATAAGAAACCTTTTCAAATCATGATTTTTTATATGTATTTTTACGGTTTTTTGATACATTGTTTTAATTAAAAGATCTATATACTGTAATAATCTATGAAACATAAAATCGGTAAGGCACGCATCTCTTCTCTACACTATATAGTTGTAGAGTAATCAGGGAGGGGGGACATTGGGCTGTTTGTTACACTAGTCCCCAAAGTTTTATATTAACATTTTCTTGTTCGTTGGCATAACAACTTTTTGGTAATTATGTGTATCATGATTGGCGATGTACTTAAATCTATAGACTATAGTCTTATCCCTTTAGATCCGTGAGAGTTAACAACCATTCTAAAATAATTTTGAGCTCGGTAGCTATTATTTTTCAAGGGGCTTTTTTAAAATTGGGGTTAGTCATATGTCCATCTATCCGTTAAAGACAGCTTAAGTCATTGATTTAAATATGATAGAATAGAACTATTGATTTCAAACTTTGCATTATTATTTCTGTAAAATTATTCTGAGCTTTAAATCCTTTTTTATTGTGACGTATCCTATTTTTAAACAAGGATGACAACATCCATAAGTAGCGAATTGGCATCCGAAAAAATAAGCATTATACTTGATAACATAAACTAAGAACCGAATGCACATCAAATTTGACCAGGGAGGAAGGGGACTTCGTACTGTATATTATTATGATGCCCAACTTATACAACTGCTGTGTCTTATTTGAATTGCTCAAAAACTTTGGAGACCTTTATGAAATTTGAGTGGGTAAATATTTCTTTGAATTATTTTGGAAATATATCAATTTATCATCCATTCTCTTATACCTTAAGATATTTGAATTTGACAGGGTCTATTATTTATCATTTAGATACTATTCTTATTGATCATCAAAAGGAGGTCCAATCACATATTTTAAAATGTTCGTCATTCAAAACGGCAGTTTTTTCTGATCAGCCAAGTCTGTCTACACATTCAATTAATTCTCGTTAAGAATCAGGTAGGGAGGAGACATTAGGCATTAGTCCCCAAAGTTTTATAATAAAATCTTCTTATTCGTTGGCTCAACCATTTGGAGACTTTTATTAAATTTTGATTGTGGTTGAGCGTCCAATCGTTTCAGCCACTAATTGTAATCTACCAAATATGAAATTTTGTGTATCATCATTGGGGATGTACATTAATTTATCGTCTATTATCTGATCCCTTTAGATCCCTGCGGTTAGACAGTAGTGGGATTGACATTGTAAGTTAATCGGGGCTGTATTTTTAATAGTGATCTTTACAACAAACGAAAACCTTATTTTAGGTTGGGTTAAGTAAAGGTTAGGCGAGACCCACATGGATAATACTCCGTTGGGACAGAATTTCCCGCAAGGCTAAAAAAGTTTTAAAAATAATTTTAGGGGAGTTTTGATGGAAAATAAATTGGTTTGATTGGAAGCACGCTTTTCTGCTATTCGAAAATATCAGCAGTATTTTATAAACGCTTTGAGATTTTCAATATGAAAAAGCAATTACATGAAGAATGATTTGATCTGATATCAAAGTTCTTCGCATTTTTTTTTACAGGAAATCTACTCTATAATTGAATGGAATGATTTTTATTTTAATGTATTTTTTTGTCTGTCTGTCTGTCTATTGGTCTGTCTCTCTGTCTATCCGCCCGAAGCTTAAGATATCTGTAACCGCTGTACAGATAAGGCTCTACTTTTCAGAGAATATAAATACTGGTCTTAGAGTGGTTTTAAGCTGTTTCTTGAGGGAAGGGACCGTTAAAGGTTAAAAACGATTTTATATAGGAGGGGGACTTCCCATTACTTCTTGGGGCGAAGCCACACGTCACTTATATAGTAACATCGTTGCTTTAAAAAAAGCATAAGGATCAAATCTTCAACCTATATGTTAAATATCCTTGAATGGTTTAGTGCTATTTTTCAAGCCTGTGTAGATAAGACATCATCTCATATGGAATGCCTTATTCAGAAGGGATACAGAGATTGGTCAAAGGATGAAAAATAAACCTCCCCCCCATAACGTATCCTACATGTGTAACATTATGGTTTAATTATCTTACAAAATGAAGGGGGGGGGGGGGGTAATTTAATTTATTATCGCATCGTGTTATAGACAACATTCCGCGGACAGTAAATTGAAAAATTGATTATGAGATTAATTTTAGTTTTGTTAAACCTGAAGGACCTTAAGCCGTCCTTTTTTTGTGCTTCGCTGATTATGGATGTTGCAATTCTTGTTTTTTACATACTAAAATTTTTAGAAGCTTCGCTCCTTATAAATATTTTGAAAGGTCTTCTAAAATATTCTTTAAAAAGGCCGCAAAACAAAGCATATCTTAAGGCGATTGTTTTCACAAAAATAGAATAAAAAGTCTTTTAAATTCTTTTTAAAACTTCAGAGGGATGAAACAATAGTACTTGTATTAATTTCTACCAATATGGATATAGAATATACGTAGATATATTGACAGGGGATTTTTTCTACCACCTTTTCCCTCAAATAGTTAAAGAGGAGAAAGCTGTCTATAATACGATGCGATAATAGTTATTTCTCACATCGTATTATAAACAGCTTTCCGCGGATATAGAATGTACATTTATAACATTAAAACTAGTTTTTTAGCCCGTGCCTTTTACATTTTTTTATTCGTAGAAAACTGGACATAATACGATGCTAGACATAGTTTTTTCGTATAGATGAGAACCGGTTCCTATCCACCGGATTCGAATGAATACGAGAAATAACGATTATGATATTTTTAAGGTTTATTGGGAGCTAACGAATCTGAGACGGACAACCTTGTCGACATTTTGGCCATTCTTCTACAGGTTAGTTTTTATTACACTTTTTTTCATTACCAGTTGCTTTGCCCCTTGCTTTTAAGAACGGTTGTAAAGTCAGAAAAAGACTAAAGCCATCCAGAGATATGTGGATCTTTAGGCTCAACGAAGCTTGCTTTTTTATTTATGGAATATTGTGACATGGGAAATTTTTGTCATCAATTTAGGTTGCTAATATAGTCTTCTGTTATTGGTAAATACTTTTCACCATGGTCAAGAGAGGAGATGGGATAGAGCCATTAGTTGGGGGAGGGGGGGGGGGGGGTATCGTAAAATCAGCCAGCTGGGAGAAACATTTTACCAGAGCATGCAAAAATATTTCACAATATCCAGTGAATGCATTAGTTGGGTTTTCGCAACCCAAGTGAAACCCAACTATGAAATGGAGGGGCCACCCCTAAAAAGGAGGAGAGGGGCCATCTAGCGCCACTGAAGAGCTGAAAAGTACTGAATGTATGATCCACGTATTCTATATCAATTTAAAAATTAAACAACTCAACTTTATAAATTCTTTTAGGTTCAAGGTATTGATTTGGAGTGTGAGGATTTGAAGGGTGAATGTACCCCCCTGTTTTATGCAGCTACGGCCGGATGGTAAGTATATTTCAGGCTGGGGGGGGGGGGGGGGGGCTGGGAGGGGGGACATTAAACTGTAAATTACACTGGTACCCAATGTTTTAAAAACTTATAATCTTATTCGAACATTGAGGGAAGGAATATTGACTTGTAAATTACACTGGTACCCAAAGTTTTAAAAACTCATAATCTTATTCGGACAGGGAGGGAGGGGACATTGGACTGTAAATTAAAATGATACCCAAAGTTTTATAAACTCATAATCTTATTCGCACAGGGAGGGAGGGGAAATTGGACTGTAAATTACACTGGTACCCAAAGTTTTCAAAACTCATAATCTTATTTGGACAGGGAGGGAGGAGACATTGGACTGTAAATTACACTGGTACCCAAAGTTTTATAAACTCATAATCTTATTTGTTGGCTATCAAATCTTTATTGTTTGTTTTGCCTCTAGGGCACTTGAATTATGAGAGGTGGGGGGGGGGGGGGGGGGGCTGGGAGTCGACCATTGAACTTTCAATTTTAGTTTGAAAGAGAAATTTTCGAGGACTTTTTCTGTAAGGCGATTTATCTTTTTAGGGTTAAGGTACCTTCCCCCAAAATTACAGATTATTTGAAAAAGTTTGAGGACTGTCAACTAAATAATATAAATTTTATTTTAGTGAGAAAGCAGTTGATTTGCTGCTGTCATTCGGGGCCAACCCAAACAATGCAAACTCTGGGGAATCTATTGCTGACGTCATTAGGTAATTTTTTTACTTTCAGTACCCAAAGTACTTCCAGTACCCAAAGTTCTAGTTGGGTAATGATATCCCCTCCTCCTTAATCGGAGCCAACCCAAACAATGCAAACTCTGGAGAATCTATTGCTGACGTCATTTTTAAAGGTTATTTTACTTTCGGTACCCAAAGTACTTCCATTACCCAATGTAGCCAAATCCCTACTGGGACCCTGTTGCGGGCTGTGAACCTAACCTAACCTTACTTATCGTGATAAACAAATAGGATAGGGCGCTTCTCTATGGTTTCACTACATTAATTTTAGGATCATGGAAAGAAAACAAAGTAGCGGGTTTTGTCGTATTTTAACAGTAGCTTTTAATAGGTTATTTTGGGTTAGGCTATGTATATGTTAATGATTACCCCGCAAGATAAGGAAATTGGCCCCGTAGGGTTGGAGCTCCCGCAGCGGCTAGAAATAGGAGAAAATTTACTGTGAAAACATGACGAAACCCGCTACTTATTTTTCTTTCCATGATCCAAATTTTATTTAGACGCAACATACCTGGATTTGACCTGGCTAACTACCGCCAGACGCGGGCAGGAAGACCTGTCAAGAACGTCCTGTTCAACCTCATCGAGCTGGCCGACAATGTCGACGGCTTCAAGAACTATACCCAGGGCAGGTGAGAACAAGCGATGAATATAGAATACGTGGATATTGTGAGAAATTCTCACCATACCCTGGTAAATAATTTCTCCCAGATGACTAATATAACTATATAAATTTGATTTTGGAGCGCAGCTGACCTTTAACTAGGGTATGCATGAAAAATTTAAAGAAAAAAAGCCTAAATCTTTATTAAGAAATCTATACAAAATACAGAATTCTCTCGAAGAAAATAGTTATATTTTAGATCTTTACTATAGAAATGCTTTGCTTATAATAATGTATATTGCTGTCCTAGGAATAATTGTTCCAAAAATCAGATGCAGAGAATAATTATATCATACAAATACTTGTAAAAAGGTTTTAAATGGACGTACAGACTTCCTAGTAACGATTATAGAATCGCTTTCTAAAAACTGTTACAGGATCTGGAAGTTTGAAATCGATCCGACAATTCTAAGATGCCTAATTTACAAAAATAGCTAACAGTTACGTTCACTTTTAAAAATAAATTTAACGTTAATTTAGACATGTTAGAATTGTCCTATCGATTTCAAATTTTGCATGGTGATTCCTTTAGTAGTTAGGTACGATTTAGAAAGCGTAGCAACTCTATAATCATTACCAAAATGTCCGTACGTCCATTTTAAATATGTTGATTTTTTTACTTTTTAAAATAGTTTTTTTCGTTAATTTAGGCATGTTAGAATTGTCCTATCGATTTCAAATTTTGCATGGTGTTTCCTTTAGTAGTTAGGTACGAGTTAGAAAGCGTAGTAACTCTATAATCATTACCAGAATGTCCGTACGTCCATTTTAAACATGTTGATTTTTTTTACATTTTTAACAAC
The DNA here is from genome assembly GCF_053477335.1 of Acartia tonsa. Classification (NCBI taxonomy): domain Eukaryota; kingdom Metazoa; phylum Arthropoda; class Copepoda; order Calanoida; family Acartiidae; genus Acartia; species Acartia tonsa. The sequence continues at coordinate 16,817,907 of NC_137272.1, read as the reverse complement.
AAATTTGTATGTGACCTAATTATCCGATTGGTCTGATTTTTGGTATACTGATTCCTGAGACAACAAAGTACAATATTATAAGCGAAGCAACTCTATAATCAAGTCCTAAAAATGTAAGTATGTCCATAATCATTATCCTGTATCAAGCAGTTTTTCAACAAATTTACTTACAATTTTGCTTTGACTCTTCATTCGCATTTTGATTATTCAGTTCTGACATTATACAAGTGTTAATTTCTGTTTGTCCTACCGTTTCAGAGCTTCGCTTTTATGGATGTTGTCATCCTTGTTTAAAATGAATCCAATGCCAAAAAAAGTTTGATAAACAAAGACATATAAATCAACATCTAAAACAGGTTTAAGGATACTTTACTATCAAAGATAAAATTAATGAAATGGGAAATTTTGTTTAATTTGTTGGGATTGCTTTTAATGGCTTTAGCCAGTAAAAGTTTGGTGTACATTCGATTCCGCATATCATCACATTTGCATTGTGTTTCATATTCATATGTTTCTAAAAGACAAAATCTATAACACAAAGTAATACGATGTCTTCTGTGCGTCTGTATGAAGCTTAAGTTCTTGCTAACCAATACTCCGATAGGGTCCTCCTTTACAGTAAAGCTTTATGTAGTTCCAGGAATGATTTATAACTACATGTATATTGGGTAGGAGTGCCTCCAACCCAAAAAGATAAATCGCCCCTGGAAAAAATACCCACCAAATAATTTAATCAACTTGAAAAAGCATTGTGCTGTTGTAATAATATGCAGGGATCTAAAGGGATTAGACAATTGCCGATAAATTGCCAATGATAATAAACTAAATTACCCCTTCTATATATTACAATTAGTGGTTGAAACGTTTGGACACTCAACTAAATCAACCAAACAATCAAAATTTAATAAAAGTCCACAAGGTTGTTAAGCCATCGAATAAGAAAACGTTATTCTAAAACTTTGGGGACTAGTGTAATAAACAGCCCAATGTTACCCCCCCCCCCTTCCTGAATAAAATGTTGTTCTAATGAATTGATTCATGTGCAGAAATAAATGCACCCCTGAAAATTTAACACTAATCTAATCAAATTAGATTTAGTGGAAAATATAATTTAAAACAATTAATAAAAATTACCAAAGATGACAACATCCATATACAGCGAAACACAGCATACAAATATTATTAATATTGAATGCTGTAATGATAACTTAATAAGGGGAATAATCACGCTTAAAATTCCATCTGTCTATCTTTAATAGCAGCCAAGAAAATCATATGTTTCTGTCTGTCTGTCTGTCTGTGTGTACCGATTTATCTCGCTTATCGCTAAACCTTTATGTTTTCCTTTATAGTGTAGCCTCTCATATTCTGGAAAGGTTTACAACTATTTTGGCGAGAGTGCCACCTAAAAAACAACCCTCCCCTAGAATAGAATTACAGTCTTAGACAAAAGCGCAAATCAGTTAATAGAGTAACTGCGCTACTTATGTATAATTCCCCCTATCAAATATCCAAACGTCATGGCATGGACAAATTGAATGATAGAGTAGCTGCGCTGGCTATTTATAATTTCCCCTATCTAATATCTAAACGTCATGGCAGTGACAAATTAAATGATAGAGTAGTTGCGCTACCTATGTATAATTCCCCCTATCAAATGTCCAAACGTCATGATTTATATTTTGTTGTTTTTCACACCACAAAGCAATGCAAAATATGAGGGATAAACAGCCACCAAAGAGCAGCCGCAGAAAAGCAGCGGGTTTTTAATCTTAGCCTGTATCAATGACAGCCATGGAAACTTTTTTTTGTGAAGAATCCCAGTGAAGGATGGGACATTGGGCTGTTTATTACACTAGTTCCCAAAGTTTTATAATAACATTTTCTTATTCTTTGTGTTATGTTTCTTGAATTTTGATTGGTTGGTTCATAAAGTTCTAAAATTTTCAAGCACTAATTGTAATCTACAGAAGGGGTAATACTGTGTATCACCATTGGGATTGTACATCAATTTATCTATTGTCTTATCCCTTCAGATCCCTGAAATGCTTTCCAGCAGCCTATGAATAGTTTTGTCCTTGTACTGTATAGGAAAATTAGGCGATTGGGGACCTCTGCAAAATATTTTCAAGTCAGATCCATCAAATGAAGTTTTTTGTTTTTCAAAATTAGACAACAATACGTCGCTCTGGAGGAATTTTAGCTGTCTCTCAATCAGGGATCTTAAGGGATAAGACAATGTACAAATAATTAATATACATTATACATTCCAAATGATGATAATAAAACTAATCCCTTCTGTAGATTACAATTATTGGTTGAAATGTTTGGATACTGCTAGTTTATGAACCAACCAATCAAAATTTTTAAAACTTAAGAAGCCATCCAATGCCGAGAGAAGTTTGGGTACCAGTAAAATTTTAATGTCCAATGCCACCTCCCCTTCCTCCCTATGTGTCAATTAAACAAGGACGACTATGTCATATGGTTAGATAGATAAAGGAGAGAGAGAGAGAGAGAGAGAGAGAGCGAGAGAGAGAGAGAGAGAGAGAGAGGCAGTACACTTTCATTGGCGTGCAAAGGGTTTTATTGTGGGGAGTATTTCATTAAGGGGAGTAAAAAATGGAAAATCAGGCATTCTAACTTAATTTTACGATGTTTTTGACAACCCTCTACTCTTTAGGCGAGCAGAAAATATATGTAAAAAAACAAAAATACTATTTTCCATATTACTTTATGTAAATGTAATATATGTAAGACACTGGTTTATTCAATTATTCACTTGATTAAACAATAAATGTTATGGGGCTTTTACATGATCCTATTTCTTGACCACTAAAATCCACCGGGAACTCTCAACATGCTACCTTATTTAAAAGTTTAGAACAAATCACATTTCTAAATTCTAACTTAGCCTTTTCATGGGGCTTTAAACCCTGCGGGAACTTAACCCTATGGGTACTAGCTCTTAAAAACTTAACTTTACCTAATTATAGAAATAACCAAACAAACGAAATCTACCCACTCCCCCTTTTTTCAATTCATTCCAAAAAAGAAGGGGTTCGGTGCTCAACAAGACACTTTGAGGAAAAAAATGCCTAACCTAAATTACAATAAACATCTAATATACTTTTCCAACCCACCAAAAAGGTTGTTTTTGGTCCAAATTCGCTATACGGTAACTTGCCAAATGTTTCTTCTCTTCCAAAAATGTCACACACAGAATATTTCTCTTGGGCATACAAAGATGGTTATAAAAAAAGAAAAAAATCATCACTATGAAAATAAACGTACGTACTTTTAACCTTTATAGAGTATCAACGCCTTTTGAAATTGTACCAAATTGTCATACAAATCATCATGCCAAGTTTGAAATCGATAGGACAATTCTATCATTCCTAAATTTACGGATGGACGTACGGTTAGACTCAATTTTTAAAATTGCTTTGGTAAAAAAAATATTTTTAATTTTAGGAAAGACGTGGATTGGAACTCTGACAATGGACAATTTAGCCTGTTACAGTATGCTGCGGATCAGGTGCGTGACAACAATGGATTTAAAATGATTGAGATATCATTTTTCGAATAAAAAATGACCTCATACAATACAAATATCCAATGATAAGCCAGCATACGTTGTAATTGACCAATAATAAAATATATACTGGCCTATCATTGGTCTTTTGTATTGTCATTTTTTCTAGTGTAAATTCCCCTACATGGGGTATGTTTATTTATTTATAACATTAGCAGCCAATCTGCTTTTTAGCTGCTTTCATATTTTGAATTCATTTTACTTTTTCTCAGCTTCTATCAATGATAGCCCCCTGAACTGTTTTTTTTTTTGTAGATTTCCCTAATTCACTATTTTATAGAATTGCCTACCAGATCGATACATAACTCCTATTTTTTTTCTGCTGAAATAGATAAATAATTATAAAAAGAGGGTCATTTTATCTTGTATTTTCTGTAAAGTTATATATGTTAGCGTTTAGTCAAATCCGCTTATTAAGTCAAACTTTTCTTAAGTTTGACCATTTCATAAATATTCATTTGGTAAAAATTAATAACAGTTTGACTTTATAAATGCATTTGACTAAACGCTTACACACAACTTTATAAAAAATACGCAAAAAAATTTCCCATTTTTTAACGAAAACTAGATTTAAAGGCAAATAATTGAAGCTATAAGCTATCAATTGCATTTTTTACACACAACTTTATGAAAAATACGAAAAAAAATTTCCCATTTTTTTAACGAAAACTAGATTTAAAGACAAATTATTGAAGCTAAGCTATTAATTGATTTTTTCAGGGTCGACACGGGTTGGTACAATTTTTACTGGATGAGGGTGCGAATCCAAATCACACCGCCCCTTCAAATAGAACGCCTGCCCTTCTTATAGCCGCTTACCACGGCTACTATAAGGTGATGTATATTCCAGTATGGTTTTAAAACCGATGAATATCCTATAATAGCTTTTCTAAAATTCCAAATTGGTTCAGTGGTTAGTAAGATCGGACAACCAAAACACTTTGGTAATAAAATTAGCGGCAACGACCCAAGAGGCTTTCCAAACCTCCAAAGACCTATGAGAAGCTACACTGAAATGAAGAATCATATCGGTTTAGTGGTTAGCAAGATCCTTTTGGTGCACACAGACAGACCGACACACACACACAGAAAGACATCCTGTTACATTTATTTGAGGAGTAATAGAATTTATTTAGTAAGATGAGAGTTTGTGTGATCAGGAAGGGAGGGGACAATGCATTATAAATCACATTGGTACCCAAAGTTTTATAAATACACTATCTTATTCGTTGGCTCAAACGTTGGGTACCTTTATTGAATCATATTGTAGTGTGAAACCTTTTCAATTAATAATTTTAATTTACAGAAAGGATAATTTTATCTATCATCATTTGGGGATGAATATAAAGTTATCGTCCATTGTCTTATCCCTTATCTCCCTGGAATTAGAAGATAGTTTGTGCTCTTGTAATTGATAAAATTGTCACGTAGGTTTTCACAACTTCTTCAAAAGGAATAGGAGACCAAACGTACATGTACATACGGTATTCAGAATATCAATTTAAAATACAATTATCATTTAAAAAGTAACATGATGTTTGTCTGTTAAGAAGGATTTCACTAAAAACTGAAATGATATGTTTTTTTTTCTTATGCCAATGATCTCAGAAATTGAAGTATGGGTTGCAAGGGTAGTTTTTGGCTATTTTCCAGCACTGCCCCTTCCCTCTTACACAAACACTACCCTAGATGCTAGGGGCGAGGCATAATGACGAGATTTTAAAAAAATTTTACAGATCTATAGTATGGATGTATACCTCCCTTCATTTTTCAAAGACCTCTTTCTTCCTCTTCTAAATTATTTTCTGTACTTGTCTGTGTTAATATAAGCGACACCATTGGTTGATTTTCAATGACCCGATAGGAAGGTTGCACAAGGCGGTTGCGATGGGGAGACACAGTTATTTAAATCTTTCTCCCTCTAGTATTTTACTCTAATAGAACAATCATCACAAAAATAGCCCTCGATTAATGGAGATTTTCTGCTAGCCGTATAGTAAACTGACACAATGAGTTATAGAGTAACTACTTTACTGTTTTTAGAATATTTTTGATTCAATTTCCCCATCCTTTTAAAAATGGAAAATATTTCGTTCAGAGAATCTGAAGGGGATAGGTTTATGAAAGAAAAATTTATTTCTTTATTTTCAATTAATTAAGAGTCAATTTATCTTATAAGTTACTGTCCCTGTTTCACTTAAAACGTTTGGAAACTACCAGTTTTTAACTAAATCAAAACTTTTTAAAAGTATCCAAAGCTTCTGAGAAATAATATAGTTTATAAAACTTTGGGTACCAGTGTAATTAATCGCCCGATGTCTCCTCCCTCCCTGTATTTTCCAGAAACTTTTCGTAGATGTGGGAATAATTTCATTATACCAAATGGATTTTAAATTCAAGGGAATCCTCTTTAAGAATTTCATAAGCTTGGTTAATTAAAACTCTATATATGTCTTTCGGTTTTTTTTAATAAACGATTATTTATCCTTCACTAGCTACGCCCCTAAAGGTCCTCCTTGAGTCGACCAGACCCCATTTTTAAATTTAGTTTTAAAAAGAAAAATATTGTGATTTTTTTTTAGGGGCCATTTATCTTGGGAGGGCTTTAGTATCAATTCCATACCCTCAAGAAAAACTATATAAGACCTATGAGAAGCTTCATTGAAAGAAATGACCATATCAGTTTAGAGGGTATCCATCGGTATAGACAGATAAATAGATATCCTGTTACTTTTATATAAAGAAATTTATTCCACCGATATCAAAGAATCAAGTGACAGAAATTTAATTTCAGATTTGACATTGTATTTCAAGTTATCAGGGAGCTAAAGGGATAAGACAATTGATGATAAACTAATGCAAATCCCCTATGATAAACAAAACTATACCTCTAGACACTAAAAATGTTAGATGAAGATATAGGACACTAATCAATCAATATTCAATAAAAGTACACAATGATTTAGAGCCAACGAATAAGAAAGCATGATTGTAAAACTAAGGAACCAGTGTAATTTCAATTCTTTGTTCAGTTACCTCTTTATCCCATTCATTTCTCTCCTCATCCCTCATTTTTATGACGTCAGAATTTTTTGAGCGACTTTCTTCACTCACTCTAAATTGGCGAGAAAAAAATTCACCTGTCATAATATCCACGTGTAATATATATCCATTGTTTTTCAGGTGTTACAAGTATTCTTCAGTCACCTCACAGATCAGCAGTTGAAAAAGGTTTTTAATTATGTCTTAGCAATTCATCAAATATCACGCAGTATTTGGGCGTTTTTTTATTTATCTAGTCTCTAGGAGCACTTGAATTGGGGTGTGGGGAGAAGGAAGTCGAATCCCCCCTTAATATTCTATATTTAAAGTTAATTTTCAGGGGTTTAACTTTATGGACAATTTATCTTGGGAGGGTTTTACCCTCCCACAAACTAGTTAAACCTTTCCAGGACCTATGAGAAGCTACGCTGTAAAGGGAAACCAAATTTATCGGTTCAGCAAAATAGTTATTTATCGCATCGTATTATAAATAGCCTTCCGCGGATATTAAAATAAAAAATTATAAGTTTAAAACCAGTTTACCAAATCTGGTATTAATTATATGATTTTTTATTTTAATATTAGTGAAAAATTGTCTGTAATACGAGGCTATACATGATTTTTCAGTATGCCTGAGAACCGGTTCTAATCCAGCGTTTCGAAGCCATTCTGTGAAGAGTATTCATTAGAATCGCTGCTACCATATAATTATTAAAGACATAATTAAACACCATTTTAAAATAAGTGTATGGTGATAACTGACGAGTACCATAGCAAGAAAACTATTCTACATCAGATTGTCCGCCAAAGCTCACCAAAACTGGAAAATCCTTACAGGTAAAATCATTGGTTGCAACGTTTGGACACTTCTGGTTAGGAACTAACCAATCACTATTCAATAAAAGTGCAGAGCTAGAAAAAGTAAAATTAATGATCTGAATGGATTAGACAATGAATGATCAATTAATGTACATCCCCAGAATTGATAAACAAAATTACCCCTTCTGCAGATCCTAATTATTGGATAAAAAGTTTGGACCCATGGTTTTTAACCCAAGAATAAGATAACGTGATTACAAAACATTGGGTACTAGTGTAATTTATAGTCCATTATCATGTTATATATATTTACTTTAAAGTTCCAAAGAAAAGGTTTCGTGATTTTATTATTGTTGAATTATTAAATATTTTTATACAGAAATTTTTTTTAGTATTTATAGTTGTTTGAAACCAGAAATATCTAATGAGTTCCTAAATGAAATGCATTCTATGATTTATATATTTATACATTTTTAAAAAATCATTCTCAAAATAAGATAAAAGTTAAATATGATATTTTGAAAAATCTTAGATTAAATATAATAGTTACTGCAGAAAGGGAAGGGTAAAAATAATAATAATATAGAAAAAGTTTTCTTGGCACCTGCAATTAAAGTCTTACAAAGGTAGAATTTTTACAAATTATAGCCTCCTGCTAAAGCTTGTAGCATTTTGTCGACATACACTTTCAATAAAGTTGGTTATGATTGACATATTCTTTTACACAGCTAAAATTTTTTCCGGTATGGGTTTGAAACCGATTAATATCCACTGGTTAAGAAAAAATAGGTTTATTGTTTTTCTGAAAATACGACGAAAGGCCCCTTTAGAGGCGATGTCACAAAACTGACAATACCCCAAAATAGTTATAAACCTACCCGGGACCCATGTGAGGCTACATTTGTAAAGGAGAACCATATCGGTTTAGAATATCCTTCTGCACACACAGACAGACACAAACACAGTTAGACATCCTGTTACTTTAATTATTATTCCCTTTATCCCTGATATGTAAGTGACATTTCATGCTGGAAGTTGATGAGACTTTTGTGATATTTATACTTTAATTGATCAAAAGTATGAAACAGTTTAACTCTCAATAGTAATCAGGGAACGAAAGGGATAAGACAATTGCCAAAAAGTGTATGTACATCCTCAATGATGATACACAAAATTACCCCTTCGGTAGATTACAATTTGTGGTTGAAACGTTTGGATACTCAACCAACCAATCAATATTCAATAAAAGTTCCGAAAGATGTTGAGCCAACGAATGAGAAAATGTTTTTTATAAAACTTTGAAGACTAGCTTTGAGTAAAAAATAGTCAAATGTCCCCTCCTTCCCCGAAATTAATATTAAATATTGAATTATAAAGTTTTGGTCTTTGTTTGAAGCTTAATATCTCGGAAACTGCTGGTCTGATTGATTGTTCTATTCAGGAAAGCCTGCTAAATAACTTAAATGGTTTTAGGCTATTTTACTGCCACCAAGAAGCTAGGAGCAAAGCAAATTTTTAGCTTTATCGGTTTAAAGGTTTGAGGGGGTAATCTTATTTTTTTTTTTTAAATGATTGGTTTCAAAGTTTGAGTTGGGTAAACACCCCTTAACATCTGCGTGGGGCTCTAACCCAACGGGGCCTATTTTCTAACCCTGCGGGGTAATCATTAGCATTTACCTAAACTAACATAGCCTATGAAAATCTACTGTGAAAATACAACGAAACCCGCTACTTCGTTTTCTTGATCCTTTTTTATTTTTAGGGGCACAGACTCAGATTACGCTGAGTGTTTGAAGCTTTTGTTTGATGATAAGAAACAAGGTACGTTGCAAGCAGTGGCGTGCACAGCCATTCACCGCCAGGGGGGGTTTAAACCAATATAGGGTCGAAAAATAGGAAGGCAAGCCTTCTAAATTTTAACTTTAAAGTGGTTATTAACACATCTTACAACCTGTTGACACAGATGTAACAAGGAAAGTTGTACCCACAAGTAGCGCAGCAACAACAAGGCAATAAAAAAGGATAATCAAATTAATGCAGTTAAAATACAGAAACTAACATATTCATATGGTATAATTCCGCAAACTTAACTGAATTGACGCCACTGAAACGGTCTGATTATTTAAAACAACGATTAAGAATATAAATGAATTATTCACCTTGAAATAACAAAATGGAATTTTATATAAAAGTAACAGGAGGTGTGTTTGCCTGTTGCGAAATTTTACTTTACAGAGAAGTTCCTTATAGATCCAAAGAAAGTTTACTACTGATTGGTGGGTGGGTACCTCCTTCCTCCCAAGAAAAACACCCCACACCCCCTCCCACTAGAAAAAACTTCCCTTCCCTCAAGTGCCCCTAGAGGCCTCTAGGGGGCGTAGCCGCTAGTATATATTTCTATATCTCAGGTGCTGGTAAAGCTAGCTATGCCAAGTATACACAGAGAATTATAAACTTCCGCGATTCCAACGGCGAAACGGCTCTACACTATGCTACTCAGCAGCCAAATCAGGTCAGTTTATTTATTCTCAAGTAGCTGTCATTTAACATGGGTATGTCTGGCCGTCTTTTAATACTCTACTTAAAGTAAGTCAAACCTGAGCTTTCACAGAATCAGCTAGGCGAGAGCTCAACAGGCCGATATCAATTTGAAAATAAATAACGTATAACGTTAATTTTTGCACTAGATGGCTAACTAGGTTCATACAACAAAAAACGAGATATTATAGGTTAAGTATTGTTGATTCCAAAAAAGTAGTGTCCACACATTTCAACCAATAATTAAAATGTTGTTATAATGTAGGACATAATCAAGCTGCTATTGAAGCATGGAGCCAATATGGGTGTAAAGAATAACGAAGAGAAAGCTCCTGTGAAAAGAATTCTACCTGACACTCTACATGAGTTCCTCGATGACTGCATTGAATCTGAAGGTAAAATAGAAAGGATAAAAATATTTAAAAAGGTAATATCTGCATCTGCCAAAAGGGGTTTGAATGTTAAAGACTTGGCTTTGAGTTATCCGTCTGTAATTGCTAGCCTAAACAGTTATGGATGATTGAGAAAGAGTAGCAACTCTATCATCGTAACCAAAAAGTTTGTGGAAAATCATGTTAATTTTTGGCTTGACTAAAGAAAACAAGTGTAAAATAAATCTTTTTCGCACATTTATGTGTGCTACATGATAACTGTGCGAATTATTTGTATGCCTTATTTTATTGGTTAAAATTATGTACAAAGATAATATATAGGTTCAGTCGTTTGGCCGTTATCAGACTTTAAGGTTCATTGATTTTTGTAGATAATCGATCCCTGGAACATTTTACCGTGAACTGTACTGGTTCCTTTTCTAGGCGTTATAACAAACGACGACTTACGTATCATATTCGACTACGGGTTTCTAGCTCCACCCCCATCATCCCCAAAATAGCTATAAACCATCCAAGTAGTTATGAGAAGCCACATTGTAAGGGAGGCCATATCAGTTTAGGGATTAGCGAAATATTTTGGTACACAAAGACAGACAGACATTATGTTACTTTTACACAAAAAAGGTAATTTTTTTCTAGGCATTATAACGGACGACGACCTGCGTATCACATTCGACTATGGATTCCTAGCTCCACCCCTACTTGATGCTGAAGTCCTGCTGGACTTTGAGAGGACCTGCAAGGATTTGGAGCGAAGCGACTCTACCACACGGCATGCACGTCCAGAGGCAGAGGCGCTCTGGTATATGAGCCAATCACAGGTTGGCAATTTAATTATCTATATATTAAAAGGATCACTCTGTGTCTGTCTGCACCGATATCAATGGTACTCCTTTACATGTAACTTCTCATAGCTATTGGGAAGATTTTTAACTAGTTTTGGGGAGGGTACCACCACAATCCTGAGAGAAATTGCTCTGAAACAAAAATGTCCTACCTTTAATTCTTTTCCTTTTTTTAGAATTTAGTCCGGTCGACTTCCCAAAGTGAGAGTGGGTACCATTACCCATCAAAAATATTTTTGGCTCTCTAAAATTTTTAAAATAATAAAAAGCATACTGAAGTTAAAACTTTTTCAGGAGCACCGCAGCCTGTTGAAGCACCCCGTGATCTCCAGCTTTCTGCTGATGAAATGGCAGCGGATTCGAACCTTCTACATCCTGTCCCTGCTCATCTACCTGGCCTTTGTATTTTTCCTGACCGGCCTGGTCATCATGGAGTACGGAGGCTGCAGCCTCATCCAGGTAGACATGATTGTACAACTTGACCGCTCGTCGTCGCGGGTGGGTGAAGGATATAGAATATGTGGATATTGTAACAGGGAAATATTTGTCCCTAACTTAGGTTATAATAAAGTCCACGGAAGTTGGTCAATATGTTCCTTCATGGTCAGAGTAGGGGATGGGGATAAGTCATTTGAGGGAAGAGTGGAGACTATCGTAATATTAGCCAGACGGAAGAAATATTTATCGGGGTATACAAAAATTACTTAATTACGATATCCATGTTTGGGTGTCGGGTTCAAGCCATAAACAGGTGCTACTAACTGCTATGTACTAGTTTAACTTTATTAAAACCGTTAAATTACCCAGGGAGTAGGGCTACAGACAGATATACATCCTGTTACTTTTATATAAAGATACATTTTTAGGGAACTATTAATAAGACGGAAGTTACCGATTCAAGTAAAACGGATGATTCCAGGTAAAATTTAATATTTTCATGAGATGTAATAGAAAAATTAATCATTGAAGAATAGCTTTGTTTCAGTTGGTTATATATCAAAGCTTTACCCTTTAGGGTGAGTAGTATGTTCATTCGTTTACACGTCTAAGTAATATACAAATCGATTTAGTTTCAGACATAAAGACATCCTGTTACTTTTACATAAGGATATATTATTAAACTTATATACATATATCTTTCCAGTTCTGCAGACCCTACTTCGTCCTGCCGGGGTAACACCCTGTTCTGGAGGGTTTCTGTGGGCATATTCATCATCCTGCTGGCTATTGTTGAGGTTGTCCAGCTGCTTGTGTCAGTCAAACGGTACCTGGCCTCCCCGACCAATTATATCCAAGTGGCAATACTTCTGGGAACAGCGATTCTTATTTTTGACATGTAAGTATTACCCAGGTTGTTCGTTGTATAAGGAAAATCTTTTTTTTATATATGTTGTATACAAGACTTTTAACCATCTTAACACGTAAATGTTAGTAGAAAACGCTCATGACAAATTTAATTTATATCCAAGTGGCCATAGTTCTGGGAATAGCTATTTTGATTTTTGACATGTAGGTATGTTACTAGGTTGGTCGTTGGAGCCCTGAAATTGCCCTATTCTCCTAGAGTACCTCTAACCATAACCAGCAGATAGACAGAAAAATAATGTATAGACTATATGCACATATGTCATGGGATTTTGAACTGAAGCTTTGCTACAAAAAAATCTGCAAAGCCATACTCCATTGGTATCTAATTAACATTTAAAACATTTGTAGACCAAGTGAATGGGAAGAAAGACGACATTTGGCAGCTCTGCTTATTGTTTTCTCGTGGTCAGAGTTTATTATCCTCGTGGGACAACATCCCAGGTAACTACAGGGTTTTTTATTTTAATAGGACAAAAGTATTGCCTAATATAATTTTAAATTATAAATTAGAGTTTATCATTAATTAACCATCCCCCAAATTTTTATATCTAAAAACTAGTATCACTCTACCAAAACAGCAAACATTAAGTGCATCAATTGGTTTGATGTTATTAATGATACATTTGATTTTAAGAATTTGATTTTAGTTTGAACGTTAATGTAACCATGTTGTACCGAGTTGTGTCGACATTCTTCAAGTTCCTGTGCTGGTACATGGCCTTCATCCTGGCCTTTGCCCTGGCGTTCTACATCATGTTCCATACCGACCACAGGTAATTCTTATATAAAAGTAACAGGATATTTATTTGATTAAATGTTTTAACTGTACTAAAGGATTTATCTTACCAACGAAACCGAAATGGTTGACCTATACTGGTCTGGGAAGATTTATTACTACATTTTTTGGGGGAGGGTACCCCACCCTCCAAAACAAAAATCGCCCCTTAGGAAAAATCGCCACCTAAAACTTTTTTTTACACTTATGTTTATCTATAGCTTAAGGTATACTATTGAACTGATTGAGTTCTCCATATAGGGAAGAATCAGGTCCTGGAATTATTTTAGATTACTTTATTTTTATACTCAAGTCTTGATATGGTTTTAGACTAGTTCAAGAAAAGTATGTATTAGAAAAACTTTAAATGATCATTGATTATCCCTACTGTAGGGGGGAAGGGGGAAGAATAAAAATAAATAAAAAGTCGGTTAGTCTGCATTACAGTTAACCCTATTCTAATAATGAAATATTCATTTTTAGTGGAGGGGAAGCGAACCCAGACTACGTATTCTTTGATACCATCGGCACCTGCTTTGTCAAGACCAGTGCTATGTTTGTTGGAGAACTGGAATTCAGTGATATTCCTTTCAGGTAAAAAAAGGTTCTACCCATCTCAAACTTTGAAACCCCTCAGTTTAATCCGTCAAAATTTTTTTGAAAATACATTAGTTCACCCCTCTCCAAACCTTTAAAACCCCTCATTTTACTATAGGTAGGCCAAAAGCGGTAACTTCTATCCACATTTTCCTAGGGCACTAAACACAACTACTCCAATTTGTTTATTTTGTTGCAGCTCTAACCCCATCAGCTACCTGCTGTTCGTGGCCTTCATCTTCCTGGTGGTGGTGGTGCTGATGAACCTGCTGAACGGTTTGGCCGTCAGCGACACCGGCCTCATCAGGGAGGAGGCGGAGGTCATCAGCTTAAAGTCACAGGTACACAAATGGATATAAGATATGTGGATATATTGATAGGGGAAAATTTGTCAATTTGTCAACTTGCTAATATGAACGTCTTTTATTGGTCACTACACTCCTTCAGTAGGAAGGGAGGAAATGGGGTAAAGGAGGTTGATGGAGGGTATTGATATTTTAGCCAGCTGAGAGTATCACTTTTTGGAGTAAATGAAAATATGGGGTAACATTCAAGTAGAATAAAGATTAGTACAGAGGTTGCGTGATTTTTTTTGGCGTGATAGGTTTCATGAATATTGGCTGCAAAACTGAACATTTTTGTGTGACTCGTATCAGTAGCCTAATTAAGCAAGTAGCAAGTTTTTTTTGCTGAAAATCATGTATAGCATCATATTACAGACAATTTTAAATGAAAAATGAAAAAAAATCACAAATTGGTTTTAATCTTATAATTTTTAATTTTAATATCCGCGGATAGCTGTCTACAATACGAGGCGATGAATAAATATTTCTTATTATTTAGGTTGATCTGATATCGTACTGGGAATCAATCCTGATGAATGATCCATACAACTTTCTTACAAACTGGCCTAAGGTAAGGTTTTGTTTGCATATTAGATTTGTCCTATTGAGGTTGAGCTCTACGTCAAAATCTATAGATCCTTTAGATTTTGAAATATTTGTAATCACAACAAAGATATTTTTTATATATATTTTTCTCCAATTCATAAAGGGGTATTTTTTCAGGGAGGAAGGGGACAATGGCCTTTTTATTGCACTTGTCTCCAAAGTTATCTAATAGCGTTTGCTTAATAGTTTACTGAACAACTTTGGAAACTTTTATTGGATTTTGGTTGGTTGGTTTGTTTATTAAGTTGAGTGTTCAAATGTTTAACCTCGAATTGTAATCTAAAAAAGGGGTAAATATGTGAATCATCATTGAGGATGTACGTAAATTTATCGGTCATTGTCTTGTCTCGTTAGACCCTTTATTTTTTTCAATTTTCAACTAATTTTGTGTTTTTCATTTTAGTTTTTGTCAGCTTTCCCTTCATGCTCATGTTGTTTCTGGGTTAAGAAGATTCCTCTCCTTAATAAAGTTTCAGGTAAAATAATTTATTTAATTTTTAAAATCATATTGTAAATGATTTTTAGAAGTAAATCTACTTTATAAGTGTATGTCTTTTTAAATGTTTAAAGCTATTTTCTCATTTGTCAAATGTACTGTTGTTTAATTGGATTTAATTCTAAACTAGCAGTGTGATTGGTCAAACGCATACACTTATGTTGACCTTCTCATTAGTCAGCTGAATACAAACATTGTTGTCTGATTGGTCATCAATACAAACCCACTCACCAAACTAGCTCTCTCATTGGTCAACCACATAGCCATATAGCCAAACTCTCTTGTCTGATTGGTCATCAAAACAACCTCACAGACGTTTTAGTTAGAAGAAGTTTTCTAGTCCACAAATGAAAAACTTGCTATAATCAGTTTGTTGTTGTTGTTTAGCTGGAACCAGAATCTTGTTGTTCTATGAGTGCCTGCCTGGTAAAAGTGCCACTTTCTATCCTAACAGCAACAAAGCTATCTCCTGTATACCTTACAGAAAAAGAATTCAGGTTCATTCATTTTTTTTTACTATTTGCTCTAACCAAATAGTTAAGCTGGTGATAAATCTACATTCAAATTTAGATAAAAAAGTAAGAGGTATTTTTTATAGCTAGCAGTTTATAAGATCTGAATAAATATTCAGACAAAAAACAGAGCGGATAGACGACTGACATGTTTGCAATAACTTTTATTTGTCGGTTTAATTTGATTGGTTGGTGCACAAAGTCGATTGTCCAAACGTTTCAACCACTTATTGAAATCTTCAGACGTCACTTTAATTAATCGGCCATTGTCTTATCCATTTATTTCCCTATCTATCAAATGCTTTATTAAGGTCAAAAGAGCGCAAATATAAAATTTTTCTGCAATTACATATAGATTATTTGCCTTGACTATTTGTAATTTTACAAACTGGTTTAAAATTATACAATCGACGTCAAATTTAATGCAGGAGGGTTGACAAATTTCAAAACTCTTATGCTTTTTTATTAATATTTCATATATGATTTAATTTTAATTAATTTTAGGTTGAGCCGAGTGCAATAGCAAACACTCCAACTTTGCAAGTCAGGAAGGATGTTCTAGATCAGGCCAAGACCATTATTCTTGGTAAGAGCTTCATCATAACTAGCGGATATACCCCTAGAGGCCTCTAGGGTACTTTAGGAAGGGGGGAGTTAAATTCGACCTTCCCATTTTTAGACGAAGCCCATTTTGTTCCGAATTTGTATCACTTTTGAAAAGTGCGACTCCAGTTACGTCATATTTTTCTTTCCCGAAAAAGGGAAGGGGGGAAGAAAATCTCTTCAAAAGAGATGGGGAAAACCCCCTTTTCTCTCATCTCTTTTTTCTTCCCCCCTTCCCTTTTTTTTCTTTCCCCCTTCCCTTTTTCGGGAAAGAAAAATATGACGTAACTGGAGTGGCACTTTTCAAAGTGATACAAATTCGGAACAAAATGGGCTTCGTCCCATTTTTATATCAGTTCTTGAACAGAAGAGAAAAAGTAGAAAGAAAAAAATTGTTTTTTTTTCGGGGGGGGGGGGGAAGTTATTTATGTCGACTACCCCACATTTTAGTTAAAATATATTGGAATAATGCATAACTTAAACATTCGTTTTATTAAGCCGTGCATTCCACGTAATTATGGTTATAACAGATTATTATTAGGCAAAATTTAACAATTATCTGCGTTTCATACACCCCCCCCCCACACACATATGCAAGCAATTGTAGCAAGCCAACAATTTGCCTCATAAACAACTAGTCTAGTAATTTTATGGCTTTGAAACCGATTAATATCCGCTGGATTTAAACTAGATCATATATATGGCATCGTATTACAGTTAATTATCTACGAATATTAAAAAAATAATAAAATTAATACCCGTTTTGTTAGGCCATTTTTCATTTTAATATCTGCGGAAAGCTGTCTGTAATACGATGCGATAAATAACTATTATATTTTAGAACGTGAGAGAGGAAGTGAGGAGGGAAAAGTTTCCGAAAAGTTGGAGTCCATGGAGAAACAGCTGAAACAGCTGACGGATGCGCTCAATAACTTTCTACAAAAGTCGGGGCATGCTTAGACAGCCCATCACCCCCACCACAAAAAAGAAATATGGAGGGAGAAAACAATGTAAGATGAATGATTCTACACTCAATTCTATCCATCACCCCTCCACTACCAACAAAGAGTTTTGAAGAATATTGATTTATCTTTCATTGTCTTATCACTGAAAAGTTTCTGAAAAGTTGGAGTCCATGGAGAAACAGCTGAAACAGCTGACGGATGCGCTCAACAACTTTCTACAAAAGTCGGGGCATGCTTAGGCAGCCTTTACACCCCCCACCCCATCATGGAGGGAGAAGACATTGGCAAATGAACTATTCTTCCTCCAAACCCCCCAACCCCTTCATTTTTTTTCAACAACTAAATAAAAATTTGGAGGAATGTTGAATTCATCTTCTATTTTCTTATCACTGAATCACACTGTGTACAGTTTGTGTAACATATTCAAAGATTTTTACTTTATTTATAATGTTTTATAAAAGTTGTTAGGATGTTTGAATGGATATAGAGTACATGGATATAGTCAGAGATTCCCGCATACCCTGATAAAATATTTCTCCCAGCTGACTAATATAACGATACTTCCCCATTTTCCCACCTTTCTATGACATTACAACGGACCATGGAGGAACGTATTTACCAATATCCGAGGACTATATTAGCAACCTAAATTGACTACAAAAATTCCCTCGTCACAATTTCTATATCCATTTATGTATGCAAGTCTTTAATATTTTCAATAAACGAGGGTCTAATTTGTATCTCGTTGTTCAGGGAATCCTCAAAATGATCCTCTTTTTTTCTGGGCGTGTTTTTTTTTTTTTTGGGGGGGGGGGTAAAAATCACCTGGGAAATAGCTTCATAGTTCCGAAAGTAAATGATTGTCATTCGTACGTTCTCCCATGATTAATCTCTTAGAGACTACGGGCGCAGCCACTAGAAACATATAACCTATTATTTATTTACCAGTGACAGCTTTAATTTAAATTATATAATCCCCCAAAAAGTTATAAAATATTACGAAAAATTTACAAATTAAAACATTCCAATAAATTTTGAAAAAATGATTTCAAAACTTTTATGTTGATGTAAGCCATAAAAATCACAATAAAACCCTTTTTCCGTCCTATAAATATATTTTTTAAATTTTTTTTCCAGTTTTGTTTCGAATCTGACTAATATCCGCTGTATTAGAACAGGTGCTGAGCCATACGGAAAAATTATGTATATTATCTTGTTAGAGGCCATTTTTTAATGAATAATAAGATTAAATCTTAATATTGATTCCCTTTTTGTTAGCCGAGGCCTCTGGCTAATCAGAGCCAACAAATCAGATTTAATTTTCTATCCGCGGAAAACTGTCTATTATACGACAAGGTAGAGAACATTTTCAGAATACCAAAATACAAAAAAATTTGGGTATTAAATTAAAAAATTCTTTTAATCAATTTAAAAAAAAATGCAATTTCATGCAGTTTTTTTGTTTTTGTTTTCCATCAAAATTCCACTAAAATATGTCCAATTATGTTTGATTAAGTAAAAATTGATATTTTCATCAGATACTATTTAGATTAGAAACAATTGTATCATAGGTTATTCTAATAGTTT
Organism: Acartia tonsa; assembly: GCF_053477335.1. Lineage (NCBI taxonomy): Eukaryota > Metazoa > Arthropoda > Copepoda > Calanoida > Acartiidae > Acartia > Acartia tonsa. The sequence goes on along the minus strand of NC_137272.1, from coordinate 16,798,823 downwards.
TTCAATACATCTAATTTTATAATCTATGACAGATTTCTCATTTTAAATTTAAAACAATATAAGAAATTGTTTTCTCATTTTAGATTTATAACGCTATAAGAAATTGTTTTGTACACTTATGTGAAAAAATGTAATTTAATCTATAATAATGTATTTTATTGATGTGTACTTAAACCTAATCTTTAACATTAATTTGTGTATCTTTTATAAATTTATGAAATATATTTGTAAAATAGAATTTTATATCTTTTAAAACTTATATTTGCGGGAACTTTAGTTTAATGAAATCTTCCAATTTTTAACATTTACAAAACAGCCTGCTTAATTGCATCAAGATCCATGGCAGATCTATATAGGAAATAAATGTCTCTTTATAAGCTCAAGTTTTCCAAGCAATAAATATTTAAAACTCATAGTGCTCCAATAATCCGTAATAAACTCTCATTGACCAGAACGATAAGACCCATTATTTTACTGTATGAAGAATAAATTCATTATTTTTATTTAATGTTGCTATTTGAATTATATTGAAGTACTAAATTTCTATCCATAAAACAGATAATTTAAATTTATAATATAGTAAATAAAAGAAAACTTTAAATAATTTTATACTATCGATACGTGCATAATGTGATCAGATATTGAACTAAAATCTAACAGTTAACTAAACATTTTAACCCTTACATGACGATAATTTGAAATAAAAAATATTAAGATCCTAAAATAGTTTAAAGAAAGAAATCGTCAGGGAGAAGATAATGGAAGAATAGGGTTAATAGTCAGAATTCAGATAACCAAAAGAAAGTAAATAAAACATTGAATAAACCTAGCCAATAGCGAGATAATTATATCGAGCCCAGTTCTAGTCTATAATATTTGCCGCATTTTCAATGCATGATAGATAAATTATATCTAGATGGTCAAACTGTCTTTATAATCCGTCAAAATTTAAAAAAGAAAGTGTTAGCAGACAAAGATCTTTCCCTATTTTTTAACCATCCCAAGACATCTAAAAATCTTTACTGAAAAGAACATTAAAAAACACACACTACTTTAAACATTATAGGTTGTTTGTCATTTGCTGTACGTTATACAATTCAAGGAATTTTTACATGTCTTTATGTCTTTTTTTATGAGAACTTTTTTTACCCCACTTACAGTTATCAGAATTAAATGATTAATGGCTAATTCTCTTCGTTTTTTATAACCATTGATAGATAAGCAAAAAAATATTTAAGTTTTAATGTAGAAAGTACAGCAAATTAAAAAATTCAAGACTTAGTTGTCAACATCTAAAAATGGTTTTAGCGCATTTTTCTTATGATGAAATCTTCTACCCTTTGCAAGAATGGCTGCAAAACGCTTCAAAATTGATATATAGTGCTAAATATTGATACAGATACTATTGGTGACATGTACTAGAACATTGTAAAGTTTGAAGGCCATAACTCCACTAGGGAGGGAGTTTTGGCCCCCCAAAGTACTCCCTTCATTCTTGCAAAGGGTAGAAGATTTGAGAATAAGAAAAATGCGCTAAAACCATTTTAGATGTTGACACCTAAGTTTTGAATTTTTGAATTTACTGTACTTTTTAAATAAAAATTTAAATATTTTTATGCTTTTCTATTAATGGTTATAAAAAACGAAGAGAATAAGCCATTAATCATTAAATTCTGATAACTATAAGTGGGGTAAAATTGCTTTCAAAAAAGTTCTCATAAAAAAAACACACTGTATTTCATTCTCCTCTTAGAATTTTTTTTTCAATTTTGAAAATTTGAGTATCCCCCCCTCCCCCCGACAGCGACAACTATATTAGGTGAGGTTAGGTTTTAGGCTAGGGAGCCGAGCGCTGCGGCTGGGCAGGCAAGGGGGTCAAAAAAACAAATTTTCTAAGAGGATATTACCCATTATTAGTAGCGAAGCTACTCTATAATTCACTTTGTCCGTCAGTCCGTCCGTCCGTAACGCTATGGGGGAAATGGGATTTACTCAGTTCCTATAAAAGATAAAATGCTGAAATTTTTTGACAACATTCCTATCATTAAGGAGCACAATTGACTATAAAACATCAATGGCGCGGACCGCTTTTTAGCAGGTTTTAGGCTATTTTTAAATTTTTCACATTTTTCTCCATAACTTCAGTGTTTATGGTCCGATTTTCAAAATTTTTTCAGTTATAGATATCAAAATTAAATTTTCCGTCGTTTAAAGAAAACAACTATGACGGCCAGACTGCCTTTTTAGCAGGTTTTAGGCTATTTTTATATTTTCACATTTTTCTCCATATCTGCAGTGTTTATGGTCCGATTTTCAAAACTTTTTCAGTAATAGATATGAAAATTAAATTTTCCGTCGTTTAAAGAAAGCAACCATTTTTGCAGGTTTTTGGCCATTTAAAATTTTTCATGCATTTTTCCATATCTCTGGTGTATATGGTCTGATTTTCCTAATTTTTTAAGTTAAGGATAGAGAAAAATAAATTTACTATCATTTTAAGATAACAACTATGGCCTTTTATCAGGTTTTTGGCTTTTTTTTTTATATATTTAACATATATCCCTATATCTTTGGTGTTTTTAGTCAAATTTTTAAACTTTTTTGGGATATCAGTATCAAAATAATTTTTCCCATTGTTATGAGCATCTTTTATGTAATTTACTTTGATAATCGTCATCATACAAAATAAAACAAGGTTTGGTGTTTATTTTATCCAATAAATCTATTCTTGATTTTAATAAATACACTTTAAATCTACATGTAAGTATTCCCATCCATGATTTTTGTGCTTCGCTACTTATGGATGTTGTCATCCTTGTATAATTTAGTATTTACCAAAAAAATTATATCATAAGAAATATGTATGGTGAAAATAGACATAAAACCATGATGATTCCAGGTAATTTTTTTTTTAATTTTAAGTTCTGAATAAAAATGGAAAAAATTATGAAAATCTTTAATAAAAAACAAAATGATTTTTAAAATTTTTTACTAAAAGATACAAACAACTTATATAATTACTATAAGCTTTAAAAATTTGTAATTTTCAAATTTATGCCTCCTATTTAAATGTTTTTAGAAAAAAACCTAACAACAAATTCTAACATATTTCTGATCAACATGGCAATAAATAGCAGTTACTAAAGACTTTTTTATTTTATATTTAAACTTATTCTTTTCACATTTTTTAACTTTGAAGATTGATTTAAAAAAAATAAAGGTTGCGTGTTTTTTTATTCATAATTAATTCTCTAATTTTGAGATTCAGACTAAAAACCTTACTACTTTATATCATGGGATACTCTAATAGCAGCGGCTACGCCTCTAGAGGCATATAGGGGCCCTTGAGTTGAGGGGGAAGTCGAACCCCTCCTTAAAATTACAGTTTTTTAAAGAAAAAGTTAAAAACATTTAATTTGGAGGGGGTCATTATTTTCTAGTTGTGATATTGGGATATTGGTGGTACCCTCCCCCAAAATAGTTTTAAACCTTACTAGGACCTATGAGAAGCTACCATGTAAAGGAGAATCATATTGGTTCAGTGGTTAGTGAGATCCCTTGGTGCACAAAGACTCACATAGAACCTGTTACTTAATTATAAAGATAAATATATACAATCAGAGTATGTCTGTTAGTTCATCCGTCTGTATAAAAACTATTCAGAATATAAGTAATTGGTACTAGCGGCTACGCCCCTGGAGGCCTTCAGGGGCACTTGAGAGTGGAAGAAGGGGCTGAATTCTACAACTAGATTTTTATTTTAGGCTTAAAAGAAAATTTTTTTTTTGTTTGTATTTTTGGGTTATTAGTTACAGTTAGCTAACAGAAATTTGCGGTAATACAGTTGATTTGGATTTGTTGAGTCATATGCTATAATCAAAAGTAATTCCAATTAATTATAACTTTTGACGTCTTTAGAAATGCAAAGCTATGATAAGACAAAAAATGGAAAGTAAATTTATCAACTTTAATTCAATAGTTGTTTTAGTCTGCAACTTGCAGTTGACTTATTGCTTTGATCACTTATTTTGTGTAAACTGACCAAGCTAAATCTGCTTGATTTACTTCACTAAGAGGTAAAATGGCTTTTGGACAGAGACCCAGTGGGGCACAGTCTATAGTTTGTCAATTTAAGCTTGTTTTGTTAGGTGAAGCAGCCGTTGGAAAATCTTCTTTAGTCCTGCGGTTTGCCAAAGGCCAATTCCATGAAAGTCATGAATCAACAATCGGAGCTGCATTTCTTACTCGAACAGTATTTTTAGATGATACTATAGTTAAATTTGAAATTTGGGACACTGCAGGAAGTGAGAGATTCCACAGCATTGCCCCCTTGTATTACAGAGGAGCTATGGCCGCCATAGTTGTATATGATATAACCAACACAGACACATTCGAAAGAGCAAAGGCATGGGTTAAAGAACTCCAAATACAGGCAAGTCCAAATATTGTGATTGCTTTGGCCGGAAATAAGGTTGACCTAACAACAAATAGGGTGGTTGAGTATGATGAAGCTTCTACATATGCAGAAGAAAATGGACTTTTGTTCATGGAAACCAGTGCCAAGACCGAATTGAACGTGAACAAAATTTTCTTTGCCATCGCCAAGAAGCTACAGAAGGACGGTGATTCTGGCGGTCATGCCACTGGGGGGACCCGCCTTACCAAGACTGGCAATACAGAGGGTAACAAGATGGCAAATTGCTGCAGTAAATAAGGTATAACAAAAAGAACTACCCAACAAGCCATTCAACATCCTGACCAGGGGCGTCCAAGCTTTTTATTTTGGGGGGGGGGTATTTACCCCCCCAAAATTGTTTGGGGGGGGTAAATACCCCCTCCTAAATGGTTGGGTGTGCCTACGGCACCCCCAGGGTAGGGGTAAATTTTGAATGGGGGGGGGGGGTAAAATGAAAAAATCGTTTGGGGGGGGGGGGGGGGTAATCGCCCCATTACCCCCCCCCCCTTGGACGCCTATGATCCTGACCTAACCAAAATACTGAACTGATAACATTCATACAAAGCATGGAACACCAGATCCAACATATTCAACTTTACTCAGTGATAATCAAAAAAGACTCCTTTAATTCAGCAACTTCCCATAAACGGGTATAGTCCCTTTCGTGGCAACGCCTCTTAAGGGGCGTTTCGTCGTATTTTCACACTAGTTTTTATATGTAATTTTAGGTTTGGTTAGGTGATTGCCCCGCAGGGTTAGGCAATTGGCCCCGCAGGGGCTAGAAATAGGGTAAAAGCCATTAAAAATTCGATGAAACGCCCTTTAAGAGGCGTTGCCACGAAAGGGACTATACCCCCATAAACAATCAACAAAATTATCATCCCTACTTCATGAATGTATAAAATAAAAGTGAGCTAAGCTATTTTTAATAATAGCATCCTTGTTAATATCAACCATATGGTTGATAATTACTGTATCCTACTTTACTGTGCTCTGCTACTGTGCTTTACTACATACCAATGTCTAAATAACAATTTTATTGCAACTTATTTATATTTTCTAGTATGGCTATAAAAACGGATTATTGATATCCGCTGGATTAGAGCCAGTTCTAAGCCATACCAAAAAAATTATGTCTAGCATTGTTTTAGAGACAATTTTTCATGAATATTAAAATAAAAATAAATTGAATAAGGTTAAAACCAGTTTTCTTAGCCTCGGTTTTCGGTCCCACGGGGCTTATAAATCTAGAATTAATCTTATAGCACATAAATAAGGCACTTTTGTATATTTTTATTTATATTTCATTAAAATCTAATAACGAAATTGTAGTAACATAATATAGAAACAATGATGACAACATCTATTAAAGCGGAGTTCTGAAACGGTACGACAAACGAACATTGACACAATCAGAAAAAGGAGATTATAAATGTATAAGTCAAAACAAAATTGTAATTAATTTTGATGCTAAAATAATATTTCAAATATCAAATAATTATATCACATAAAAATATTTTGTCAAAAAATGTTAAAAATCAACATAAACGTTTGGACATTCGGGTAACGATTATAGAGCTGCTACGCTTTCTAAATAATACATTTAAATGCTATAGAAATCAACATGCATAGTTTGAAATCGATATGCCGAAAAAAACTACGGACGGACGGACGGACGTACGGACCAACCCTAATTATACAAAGGCTTCGTTTTTAACAAGTTTAAAAATATCTTAATACAAACAAATTTAAAACAGTGTATTTTAACTCAGGGAAAAGACAATGGACGGTAAAATAAATTGATGCACATCCCCAATGATGATTCACAAAAGTATCCCTCCTGTGGATGGATGTAGTGGTAAAAAAGTACAACTAGAGTTCATGGCTGCTAGTTTAAAAAAAAAATTTATTAACTTTTTAGCCATATGATAAATATATGTATAATTAAATGAACTTTTATCCCAATATAAAAACGACAGGTTTTTGGTTGTGTATTCGATGTTTTATTACTTGAATGTTACACCACATTTTTATGTACTCTAATTACTCACAGCTTGCTAAACCAAAGATGTTATTGTTAGGATGTTTTTTACATCAAAGTTTTATTATAACACTTTATTTATTCGTTGGCTCAACAACTTTGGGGACTATACTACTATTGAATTTTGATTTGTTGTTTCATCAAGTTGAGTGTTCATATGTTTCAACCATTAAATGTTAGCTATATATTGGGTAATTTCTATAATATCATTGGGATGTACATAAATTTTTTCGGCTATTGTCTAATGCCTCATCTCTTTAAATCTTAGAATTATAATATTTTTAAAGATAATCCTTCAAAGACGACATTTAATCACTCAATATTAAAAAATCTTCCAACCAAAAACTAAAAAATCCTCCAAAAATATTTTTATCACAGATTTTAACTAAAAAATATAATAATAAATACCTATGTTGTATTGTGATTTTTGGATTAACATAAAAAATGATTACTTAGTGAATAAATGAATAAAAAAATGTAAAACAAAGTTTATTGACAACTTCTGATTAAAAAAATCTTATCTTCCTGACACTTTTTGATTAAATTAGTCAGTAGTTTCAATTCATTCAATGACGTTGTTAATTTAGATTCTTAAAATGGAGTTTTATCATTTTTTAATACTTTTAATGATACATGTGACACATAGTTCTAGGACAGAATATCTTGCAATAAAACAAAGTGACATTGGAAGTTTTAAAAAGTATTCTCAGTTAAAATCTTCTGTTGTTGAGGATGGCACCGATCAAATAATTGAAGTTTTTGATTCATTAGTGGGTAACTTTACTAGCGAGGTGTCGAGAAACTCAGAAATCAACTATGGTAAGAAATATATATTTCAACTTTTTAAAACAAAGCTTTTCTATATTTAGGGTCGGTCCGTCTGTCCGTAACGGATAGCTCGTTATTTTACACATGAAAGAATTGTCCTATCGATTTCAAACGTTTCATGATGATTTCTATAACAATTAGGTACGATTTAAGAAGCGTAGCAACTCTATAATCATTACCAAATAGCCCATGCGTCAATTTGAATTCTGATTTTTGTCTTTTGACAACAATCTTTTATGATATAATCATCCCCAAAATCCAATTTTTGTTATAATGATTCCTAGGACAACAAAGTACAATTATAAAAGCAAGGCATCTCTATAGGCAAATCCAAAAAATGAAAGTATGTCCTTTTACTGTATCCTATACGGAATTTTGCAACAAATTTATAAACAATTTGTTTAGAATTACCAATAAATGTTCTTAATCTGATTATTAAGTTCTGACACTTTACACGAGTTATTGATTGTTCTTTTTTCGCTTTTATGGATGTCGTCATCCTTAATCTATAAACCCATAAATTTAACACTCTCAGGTGTGTAGCCGATAGTTAAAAGAATAAAACAATTTTACTAAGGAAAAACTTTCTAACTGATTGAAATTATCTAGAAATCAAACTGCCAAACCTAGAAGGATATTCAATAACTCTGGAGACTAAACTAATAATGGAGGACAATTATGTTTCTACTGACACCATCAACAACAACAATCATACTTTTGATAGTGTTACAAAGCCAGTAGGTAGGTAGTAGATTCTGTGTTATGGGATGGATTAATGCGTTTCATCTGAGGGTTAGCCTTCCAGTGAACAACTAAGTAGCTGTCTTTCTATAGTGCCCTAGCTAAATGGGGAAAAATGTCACTGCTTTTGGCCTACCTATTCTATTGGCGTTAGGAAATACCCTATACCCCAAGTCTTTTCTAGGGAGTTTCTTTCCTTCTTCAATTTCTCTTTTCATCTACTATGACGTCAATAGAATAGGTAGGCCGAAACTGGTAATACATGTAAATCCCCATTTTCTTAGAGCACTAAACTTTGCTGCGACAACTAATTATCGTTTTATACTTGTTTAATAATTACCATAATAAGTCCCAATCTATTTCTGTTTTGAGAATAAAATTCACAAACTTAAGATTGTAAAAGGTAAAATAACCTCTTGACTATTTCTAGGTAATTGTTATATTTTATACACTATATATAGCAACTTCAATAAATTTTATTGAATGTCTTTCATTTACTTTAAGTGGGCTCAAAGTTCATGTTGAATTTGATTTGATAATCTGCTTTAATTCAGAAATGTTAAAAGTAAAAATATTAATTGATACTGTTTTATTCAAGTATTTTAATGATACTGAATTCAAAACTTTCATTTAAACTTATTTCATTATTATCTTCAAAAGCATTTTCAGCTGTTTATGTATGCTAAGAGATAACTGTGCATTATTTAGTAATGGCTATTCGAGATTATTTATAATTTAGATTATTGGAGATATTCGAAAGCAGGAATATTTGCCGTGAACTGCACTATAGCTCCATATTACATCTTTTAATTAACTATTTTAAGAGTTTTTGGTTCATCTGACACCCAGCGTTTCCTATTGGACACTCTCTCCAAGGTAATTTATCACTTACTAGTTCCTTCGCCCCTTGCATCAAGGAGAGGGTGGAGGAGGTCTGTAAATAGCCTAAAACCACAACAATAAAGCTTCTCTGAAAAGTACAACAAATTTAGACCAGTATTATCGAGATCTTTAGCTTTAGACAAAAAGAATATACCTGCAAATTTAAGTGAATCTGTTATAAATAAGTAGTGGATATGCTACTAGAGGCCTCTAAGGGGAATTAAAGGGGAAGGGGGAGTCGTTCCGCCTTATTTAAGTATAAAAAAGGGGATATTTTTTTCTAAAGACGGGTGGAGTTACTCTACCATAAAATATCTATAAACCTTCCCAGGACCTATGTGAAGCTACATTTTAAAGTAAAACCATATCGGTTCAGCGGTTAGCGTTATCCTACGGGAAAGACAGACAGACAAACAGACCCTGTTGTCAAGGTTGTATAAATGATTAAAAGTTCAAGTTTTAAGTGTTTTTGTAAGGAAGCTACTATATAATTCAATTTCCTTGTCCGTCCGTCAGTCAATCCGTAACGCTATGGGGTAAATGTAATTATCTCAGCTGCTATTGAATTTTTTTAAAAAAGAACAACCAGTATGTAGTTTACTATGTCCCTCGGTCTGTCAGTTATGCCACAAAATATAAAAATATTTTATAATGGTTTCGTGATTTTTTCGCCAATACATTTCTATTCTTGATTTCAGCAAGTAGTCTTTAAATCTCCATGTCTTTATTTCAATTCACGAAGTTTTGTGCTTCGCTATTAATAGAGGTTGTCATCCTTGTTTTGACATTACAAAGCTTTTATTACTGTGCTATTCGTAACTATTAGTGTCCTTGACAAGAACACAGTAATAGTGTCTGACTGATTATGACGTAACAAAAAAAAATTAGCCAATGAGAGGCCACTATTAATTTTACCATTGGTCAATAACGGCCTCTCATTGGCTAATTTTTTTTGTTACGTCATAATCAGTCAGACACTATTACTGTGTTCCTTTGACAAAATCACACATATTTACATTTATATCAGGGCTCAGCGGCCGCGCGAATAAGCCTCAAATTTAAACCCGTTTGTATGCTTTGGATTTTTTTAAAAGCGCGATTGCCAATTTCTTATCATGTTTAGATGTTGATTTGATTTTTAAAATGGCAAAGATTGATTTCCCTGACGCTTACACGCAGCTTACACGCTCGGCTGCCGAGCCCTGATTTATTTTCAGGATTGGTGAAGAGTTTATCGAGAGAACCCTATGTCCTCCAAATGATGATAAACTAAGGTAAAGACTTGCCAACAAAAACAGTTTTTAAAACCTATCTTATTAGATCAAGTATTATTTTTTTCGTCTGTAGCGAATGATCTCGTTAACTGCTGAAACGACATAGTTCTCCTTTACAGCGAAGCTTTTTATAGGTCTATGAAAGGTATATAAACTTGATTGATAGAGTTTATTTTTAACAACTGCCCTCTAGGTGGTTTTTAGGCTATTATATTTTTAGTTTTAACTTTTAAGTCTTGTGATGGTTTTAGTCTATTTTTCTTTATGCTAGTTTTACTTAAAAGTAGAAATTTTTTTAAAAATTCAACAATCCAATTCTATTGTAACCAATGTATTATTATTTGGATGCTGCACCAGATTTTTATGTACTCTGATAAAGTGATAATTCCAACTGGCTAAAATAACAACATTACATAGACACTTCCTTAACCCCATTCCCTTCCATCCTACTGGATGAACGAACTGAAATGAGTGAGGTCCATGTTAGCAAGCTAAATTAACGACAAATTTCCCATGTCAATATATCCACGTATATATTATATCCATTTTTATTTTAGATTAACAGTTTCTACTTCAAATATTTCACCTTTGAGATTTTACATTGCTATTAGGTAAATTAAATATTTTATTGTATACATATAAGTACAACAACATCTATAAAAGCGAAGCTCAGAAACGGTAGGACAAATGAACTTAAAAATTGTTGTCAAAAATCAGCTTTTTAAAATAGACGTTCGGACTTTGTGGTAACGATTTAAGAGGTGCTACGCTTCCTATTCGTAATTAACTGTTATAGAAATCATCATGTCAAGTTTGATAATTCTAGCTTTGGGTACTTTTTATTGAATGATAGGTTGGTTCATTAAGTTTAGTGTCCAAACATTTCAACCACTAAATGTTATACACAGAAGGTGTAATTTTGTGTAGGGTCATTTAGGACGTACATAAATTTATCGGAAATTGTATTTTCCTCTTAGATAAGTGTGATGGAACAAATATTATCTTCTGGTTTTATTAGTAGCGAATATATATATTTAATATTTCCCTTTGTCTGTCCTTCTGTCAGTAACGTTATGGTGGAAATGTGATTTTATCAGTTGCTATTCAAGATAGACAGCTATTATTTTGGTGAAGGTTCACTAAACTAATTAGCTATTTTGTAATTTACTTCGTCCGTCGGTCTGTCCGTCATACTACATAAATACAAATATTAACAATATAAAAAATATGTTAGAAAGGTTTTGTGATGTGATAAAAGGTGTCGTGATTCTTGATTTTAACTAATACTCTTTATATCTCCTTGTAGTTTATTCCTAAACAATGATTTTCTTGTGCTTTGCTAATTATGGATGTTGTCATCTTTATTTTTTTACTTTATCTCGTTAGGTAGGTATTCTCGTTGATTCTTTATCCCGATATTATTAGGTCACTTTCACTTGATAGCTAAGTTTAAAAGTGCGTAGGAACAAATATAATCTTCTGACATTATTTAAATTAAGATTGTATGAATATGAGTTGAAATTAAATGAGCCTGTGGACCAGATAATTCTCCACTCTAAAACCAGAAGTTTTTTCTATTACAAGTTTCAAGACGACGTGGAACATATAAATATTAGGTAAAAAATATTTCCCTAAATTTTTTTTTAAATACGCCTTCGCTAAAATAGTTATTTCTCGCATTGTATTATAAACAGCTTTCCGCGGATATAGAATGTACAATTATAAGATTAAAAGCAGATTTTTAGCACCGAGGTGCCGAAGGCACCGGCTAAAAAATGGTTTTAATCTTATGATTGTACATTTTTATATTCGTAGAAAGCTGGATATAATACGATGCAAGACATAGTTTTTTCGTATGGATGAGAACCGGTTCCTATCCACAGGATTCGAATGAAAACGAGAAAAAGTATTATTATTATGTTTTTATTTTATTATATTATTCGTAGGAAATTATCTGTCATACGATACAATACATAATTTTTTTCAGTATGGATTAGAACCGGTTCAAATACAGGGGATTTAAAATGACCTTATCTGATATATACGTAATTGGATGTTAGACCAGATTATCATTTATTCAAATAGAGTGATGCTCCCGGCTGAAATATAAACAACTTTTTACCCCTTTACCTCATCAATGCCCCTTCTACTGGATGAACGAACTGACCAATAAATAATGTGTGTGTTGGCAACATAATTATATAAAACAAATTTTTCCCTGTCAATATATACATATATTTTATATTTTCATCACTTTTCCAATTTATATAGGGTAAAGAGTGAAGGGTATCCTACATGATATTATATATAGGGTAAACAGTAAAGGGTATCAATGATATTAAATAGGGTAAACAGTTAAGGGTATCCTACATGATATTTATATATAGGGAAAGAGTGAAGGGTATCCTACATGATATTATGTATAGGGTAAACAGTGAAGGGTATTATTTATGATAATATAAGGGTAAATAGTGAAGGGTATAATCCTTTATGATATTATATATTTATAGGGTAAACAGTGAAGGGTATCCCACATGATATTATATATAGGGTAAACAGTGAAAGGTACGCTACATGATTTTATATATAGGGTAAAGAGTGAAGGGTATCCTACATGTGGACTACTGTATGTTCAACCTCATAACCAATGTCTAGATCAAGAAATACCAGAATCTAGTTTGGACATCCAGGTTATATTTTATACTTATACCAGCAGTTGCGCCTCTAGAGACATCTAGGGTAATTGTTGGGTGGAGTGGATGGGAAGTCAATCTCCCCTCTTTCATCTTTAGTTTTAGAAAGAAAAGGAAAAAAATTGGGGAGGGGTATTTTTTTAGCGGCGATTTCTCTTGTTGGTGGTATCCTTCCCAGGACCCATGAAAAGCTACCCTGTAAAGAGAAACCATACTGGTTCAGCGGTTAGCAAGATACTTTGGTACAGACAAAAAGAAAGATAGACATCCTGTTACTTTATGATAAGGATATATGTATAAGAAATTCATATTAACGGCTATGCCCCTATCTTATTATCTGTGGAAAGCTGTCTATAATACGATGCAATAAATATGAATAACTGTTCCAGGAGGACGAAGGGACGAAGCATCTGACATTTCTTGAGAAAGGCCTCATACCATATTCCAGATCTAGACAAACATCTGGTATCCTGGTGGTTGTGTACAGCTACCACTCACAGGAGAGCTGCTACAGTACCTTGGACTTCCAGGACAGGTACAATTTATTAAATAAGAATAATAAGTCCAATAAACAAACATATCATTTATAATACAAAGTAGAACGATGTCTGTCTGTTTGTTTGTGTGTTTGTATGTTTGTTTGTAGCGAAGGATCTCGCTAACCGCTGAATCGATCGGGTTCTCCTTTACAGGGTAGCTTCTCATAGGTCCCGGGAAGGTTTATAACTATTTTCTTGGGGGGTGGGACACCCCCAACCCCCCCAAAAATGAAAAATACCCCCCCCCCAAAAAAAAAATAATTTTCTTTTTAAAACTAAAATTAAAATAAAGGGGTCGACTAAAGCCGCTAGTTTATAATATAAAGTGGAATGATGTCTATCTATATGTCTCTCTAAACCTAAAGATTTCGGTAACCGCTGAACCAATTGTATTCTACTCCTCAGGAAATATATCTACTAGTTCCGTGGTAATATTAGGCTATTTTCTTTGGGGGGGGAGACATCCCCCCCCCCACTAAAAAATTTCATACCTCTTAGAGCAAAGCCACTAGAGGCTAGGGGAGAAGCCGCTTGTTTATATAAAAGTAACATGATCTTTGCCTGACTGTCTGCTGTTTGTACAAAAGGATCTTTATAACCGCTGAACTGATATGGGTTTCCTTTACAGTGTCACTTATTTGGGAGAGGATAATACCATCCAACCAAGAGAAATCAACCCTAGATGAAATGCCCATTCCCAAAAATTTCTCTTTTTAAAGCAAAAATTGGAAAATAGAGGTCTCAAGGGTCATAGCCGCTAGTTATGTAATAGTATTATCTTAATATATTTCAGTGACAATCCCAACAATACTATGCTGACATTGGTAGTGGAGGAAAGGGTTGAAGATTTACTTTCTTCAGTGTTGGCTGTCTCAATAACTGCTGTCATGACTGTTCTCATTGCCCTGACAGTCAGCTTCTTTATCTACAGAGAAAACCTTCAGAAGAAATTCAAAGACCTAGTTTTAGAGCTGAAAAAACGTAGCGAAGAATCTAAAAATTTAAGCAGTGATGCAGAAGATGATTTGACCGAGACTGATGATTCTGTTGAAATAGTTAGAAATCCTTCAGTTAGTGATTATTATACAACAATGATAATGCTGATGGGAGTTTTCTATACCCTTCCAACTCTACAACTGGTGTTCAATTATCAACATACATTTAATATTAAAGGTATATTTGTTTTAGTTTACAAAAAGAAAAAGAAAAACCTTTTGGAGGTGATTTTTTTTGCTTTTTAGGGGCTGTGGGGATATCCCAACCCCCAAGAAAATAGCCTAAAACAATCACAGGACGAGTAGGTATTTTCCCTGAAGAACACCATAGGTTCGGCTATTACCGAGATCTTAAGCTTTACACAGACGGATAGACTTACATCATTCTACTTTGTGATATAGACTAGCGGCAATGCCCAGCTTCATTTGTATTTTTTTTTGTGGGGGGGGGGGTATTTTTAGTGGTTACAGAGACTCTTGGGACAGACAGATAAACACACAGATCCTTTACTTTTATTTAATACCTATATTTGCGAAAAATTTTATTACATGGAAGCTTCTAGTTTTAAAATTCGCAAAAGGGCTTGTATAACATATATTTGCGTATCTTATATACTGTCTAGCTAAGATTTTCTTTATAATTTCAGGTGATCTTGATCTTTGCTACTACAACTTTGAGTGTCTGTACACAACCATTGGCTTGCAAGACTTTGGCCATGTCTTCAGCAATATTGGATACATCATTTTTGGAATAGCGTTCAACATTATTGTCTACATCCGTCACAATTTTGACAGTAAAGCGACCAATAACAGATATAATGATGGGGATAGAGTTCAGCGTGGAGTTCCTCTTGATACTGGCATATACTATGCTCTGGGTGCTACCTCTATTGGAGAGGGATTTCTGAGTGCCTGCTATCATGTCTGTCCGACAGTTGTTAATTTCCAGTTTGATACAACTTTCATGTACACAATGAGTTTGCTGATGCTACTCAAGCTGTACCAGTTTAGACATCCTAAGGCCACACCAACATCATTTCAAACATTTGGTCTACTATCCATGATTCTTGTCATAGAAGTTGCGGGTTACTTCTTCATAGCACTTTGGTTCTATATAGTTTTTGTTTTAACGCACGCACTTCTAATGGCCTATGCAGTGTACCATATCCTGAAGAATATCAAGAAGGTTAAACTAGATATATCAGTGCTGTGCTGCCACAAATGTGAGACCAATTGTCAATGCTTAACTCTGAGACTGACCCTGCTAGCTGTGCTGGTAAACCTTGGTCTGGATGTGTATATCCTGATGGAAAGAACACCTGGATGTTCGTCTTATATCCTGTTAATTATCATGACAAATATGGCAATGTATAATTTTTACTATGTCACCAGGAAATGGATATATAATACTTGGATATATAATGACACAGTAATTTTAGGGTTGCCTATATAGTGTTTATTTATTGGTCAGTAGGTTCCTCAAATAGAATGGGAGGAGAGAGTGTAAAGGGGATAGGAGTATCATTATATTAGCCAGCTGGAAGTACCATTTCATTAGGGTAGGCGAGAATCTGGTGCAATATCCAAGTGATTATATATCGATTGGCCAGGAAACTGTACTGTTATCACTTGAAAGGACTCAAGAATGAACAGATTGGAGTGGATAGCTATGCATATATAGCCGGAGCTGCTGTATGTGTTGTATTTTCAGGTATTCGCATATACAAGTAACAGGATTTCTGTCTGTCTGTCTCTTTGTGTGTACAAAAGGATCTCTGTAACCGCTCAACCAATATAGTTGTCCTTTACAGTGTCGCTTCCATGGGGTCCTGGAAAGGTTTTTAACTGTTTTGAGGGAGGTTACAACCACGTCCCTATGAACATAAATTACCCCTCCCACCTCAAATTTCCCCCAAAACCTATACTGGCATAGCCGCTAATAACATAGAATATCTACATTGTAAGCTGACATACTCAACAAAACGTAGATTAGCTTTACAATAAAAAGAATTTAAAAAATATTCTGATTTACACATAAAACAAAAGCTTAATTTTACCCCTATAGTTAAACCAAAAAAAGCAAGGACGACAACATTAATAAGTAGCGAAGCACAAAAATCATGGATTGGACAAACATAAGTGAGTTATAGAGCAGATGTTTAGTTTTTTATCAGAATAGGCAATAAATATGAAAATGGTGAATTCTTTAAGAATTAAGGTTAATGTATTTTTAAGAATGGCTGACAGATCGACAGACAAAACAATGTGTAGACTAGATGCGCTTATGTCATAGGAATCTTTACTTAAAATTTCTGCTATCTATCCTATATTGCAGCCTAGAAAATCACATTTCCCCATAGCGTTACAGATTGACTGATAGACAAGATATAGAGTAACTTTGCTACTAAGAATAGTTATAGATAAGCAGAAAGGACTTGAAAATGTATAAAACCCAATATCATTGAATTTCTTAATATTTAGGGAAATATTACACTGATATAGAAAAGAGCACTCTAGTATCCCCGGCAGAATCAAGGTATTAATCAGGGCTCGGCAGCCGCGCGTCATCCGCTTGAAAGCCACATGAAATCAATCTTTTACAATTTTAAAGATCAACTTGAAGTCTCAACCTGACAAAACTGTTACAATCCCTCTTTTTCAAAAAAAAATTTGAGTAATCAAACGTGTTTAAAATTAAGTCTTACTAACGGTTGACTTGCGGCTGTCAAGCTTTGCTTTTTCTTTCATAAAAATGTATTATTTAAATTAATTCGTTGCCACCTTGAGGTTGGGCAAGAGGGGGGGGGGGGGATGAGCAAAAATATCATAGGAGTTATCACAATAAAAAAGCAAGTTACTTAGAAATATAAATATTTTGATTAAATGTATACCAGTGGCGTGCAGTATCAGCATATACCAATAGCGAAATTAATCTGGAAAAAAATCACGAAACCTGTACGTGTTTTCAGATGTCGTTGGGGGGCAACACTTCGTAAAATTGACGACCTCTCCATTTGCCCCCCGAATATTTTTTTTGATTTTTTTCGCTTGTTGATCATACCTTGTACCTGATGCAATATACATTTAATTAAAATTATAATTGGGAAGGCCTACTTTTCCTTTCTTCAACCCCCCGCCCCCAGTTTTAAATAGTTTTAATACCCCATGGGATATCCCTGGGCACGCCACTGCATGCTTCCGTGTGTAGTGTATTGTTAATAGCTTTAATGTAAATTCATAAATAACAGCTTTTTAAATTTTTTTTAGTAAGCTACTATTTAATGCACTTTGCCTGTCCGTCCATAACTCTATGAGAGAAATGAGATTTACTCAGCAGCTATTTAAGCTAGACTTATGATTTTTCTTGTCATCTTACTGGACATATTTGAATACATAATATCCATAGCAGTCCAATTGATTTGAGGCAGCTTTTTTAACCATGATATCTGTTTAGAGAACTGACAAGCAGTTGCAAGCTTGGCATATTTAATAATCATGATATCTGTTTAGAATACTGAATAGTGGTTGCAAGCTTGGGATATTTGACAACCATGATTTCTGCTTAGAGTACTGAATAGCAGTTGCAAGCTTGGGATATTTGACAACCATGATATCTGTTTAGAATACTGAATAGCAGTTGCAAGCTTGGTATATTTGACAACCATTATATCTGTTTAGAATACTGAATAGCAGTTGCAAGCTTGGGATATTTGACAACCATGATATCTGTTTAGAATACTGAATAGCAGTTGCAAGCTTTGGATATTTGACAACCATTATATCTGTTTAGAATACTGAATAGTGGTTGCAAGCTTGGTATATTTGACAACCATTATATCTGTTTAGAATACTGAATAGTAGTTGCAAGCTTGGTATATTTGACAACCATTATATCTGTTTAGAATACTGAATAGTAGTTGCAAGCTTGGTATATTTGACAACCATTATATCTGTTTAGAATACTGAATAGTAGTTGCAAGCTTGGTATATTTGACAACCATTATATCTGTTTAGAATACTGAATAGTGGTTGCAAGCTTGGTATATTTGACAACCATTATATCTGTTTAGAATACTGAATAGTAGTTGCAAGCTTGGCATATTTGACAATCATGATATCTGTTTAGAATACTGAATAGTGGTTGCAAGCTTGGTATATTTGACAACCATTATATCTGTTTAGAATACTGAATAGTGGTTGCAAGCTTGGTATATTTGACAACCATTATATCTGTTTAGAATACTGAATAGTAGTTGCAAGCTTGGCATATTTGACAATCATGATATCTGTTTAGAATACTGAATAGTGGTTGCAAGCTTGGTATATTTGACAACCATTATATCTGTTTAGAATACTGAATAGTGGTTGCAAACTTGGTATATTTGACAACCATGATATCTGTTTAGAATACTGAATAGTTGTTGCAAGCTTGGTATATTTGACAACCATTATATCTGTTTAGAATACTGAATAGTGGTTGCAAGCTTGGGATATTTGACAACCATGATTTCTGTTTAGAGTACTGAATAGTGGTTGCAAGGCTGGGATATTTGACAACCATTATATCTGTTTAGAATACTTAATAGCAGTTGCAAGCTTGGTATATTTGACAACCATGATATCTGTTTAGAATACTGAATAGTGGTTGCAAGCTTGGCATATTTGATAATCATGATATCTGTTTAGAATACTGAATAGTGGTTGCAAGCTTGGTATATTTGACAACCATGATATCTGTTTAGAATACTGAATAGCAGTTGCAAGCTTGGTATATTTGACAACCATGATATCTGTTTAGAATACTGAATAGTAGTTGCAAGCTTGGTATATTTGACAACCATTATATCTGTTTAGAATACTGAATAGTAGTTGCAAGCTTGGTATATTTGACAACCATTATATCTGTTTAGAATACTGAATAGTAGTTGCAAGCTTGGTATATTTGACAACCATTATATCTGTTTAGAATACTGAATAGTGGTTGCAAGCTTGGTATATTTGACAACCATTATATCTGTTTAGAATACTGAATAGTAGTTGCAAGCTTGGCATATTTGACAATCATGATATCTGTTTAGAATACTGAATAGTGGTTGCAAGCTTGGTATATTTGACAACCATTATATCTGTTTAGAATACTGAATAGTGGTTGCAAGCTTGGTATATTTGACAACCATTATATCTGTTTAGAATACTGAATAGTAGTTGCAAGCTTGGCATATTTGACAATCATGATATCTGTTTAGAATACTGAATAGTGGTTGCAAGCTTGGTATATTTGACAACCATTATATCTGTTTAGAATACTGAATAGTGGTTGCAAACTTGGTATATTTGACAACCATGATATCTGTTTAGAATACTGAATAGTTGTTGCAAGCTTGGTATATTTGACAACCATTATATCTGTTTAGAATACTGAATAGTGGTTGCAAGCTTGGGATATTTGACAACCATGATTTCTGTTTAGAGTACTGAATAGTGGTTGCAAGGCTGGGATATTTGACAACCATTATATCTGTTTAGAATACTTAATAGCAGTTGCAAGCTTGGTATATTTGACAACCATGATATCTGTTTAGAATACTGAATAGTGGTTGCAAGCTTGGCATATTTGATAATCATGATATCTGTTTAGAATACTGAATAGTGGTTGCAAGCTTGGTATATTTGACAACCATGATATCTGTTTAGAATACTGAATAGCAGTTGCAAGCTTGGTATATTTGACAACCATGATATCTGTTTAGAATACTGAATAGTAGTTGCAAGCTTGGTATATTTGACAACCATTATATCTGTTTAGAATACTGAATAGTAGTTGCAAGCTTGGCATATTTGACAATCATGATATCTGTTTAGAATACTGAATAGTGGTTGCAAGCTTGGTATATTTGACAACCATTATATCTGTTTAGAATACTGAATAGTGGTTGCAAGCTTGGTATATTTGACAACCATTATATCTGTTTAGAATACTGAATAGTGGTTGCAAGCTTGGGATATTTGACAACCATGATTTCTGTTTAGAGTACTGAATAGTGGTTGCAAGGCTGGGATATTTGACAACCATTATATCTGTTTAGAATACTTAATAGCAGTTGCAAGCTTGGTATATTTGACAACCATGATATCTGTTTAGAATACTGAATAGTGGTTGCAAGCTTGGCATATTTGATAATCATGATATCTGTTTAGAATACTGAATAGTGGTTGCAAGCTTGGTATATTTGACAACCATGATATCTGTTTAGAATACTGAATAGCAGTTGCAAGCTTGGTATATTTGACAACCATGATATCTGTTTAGAATACTGAATAGTAGTTGCAAGCTTGGTATATTTGACAACCATTATATCTGTTTAGAATACTGAATAGTAGTTGCAAGCTTGGCATATTTGACAATCATGATATCTGTTTAGAATACTGAATAGTGGTTGCAAGCTTGGTATATTTGACAACCATTATATCTGTTTAGAATACTGAATAGTGGTTGCAAGCTTGGGATATTTTACAACCATGATATCTGTTTAGAATACTGAATAGCAGTTGCAAGCTTGGTATATTTGACAACCATGATATCTGTTTAGAATACTGAATAGCAGTTGCAAGCTTGGTATATTTGACAACCATGATATCTGTTTAGAATACTGAATAGTGGTTGCAAGCTTGGGATATTTGACAACCATGATATCTGGCATTTCTTCTCTTCCATGGGAATATTTCTGACCTTCATGTTCCTGCTCACTCTAGAGGCATGGATATATTATTAACTGGATGTTACACCAGATTTTCATGTTCTCTAATAAAGTAAAACTTGCAGCGGGCTTAAATAACACAACCCCTATTCATTCCCTTTAATCATCCCCTCCCCTAGTACAATAATTATCCTGATATATTATTAATGGATGTTGCACCAGATTTTTATGCATTCTGATAAAGTAATACTCACAGCTGGCTAAAATAAAGATACCCTCCATCCATTCCTTTACCCCATCCCCTCCTCTACCCTCTTACTGGATGAACAAACTGACCAATAAATAAGTTCTATGGTAGCAACCTAAATTGAAATCATTGTATTCCCTGTCATAATATCCACGTATATTATATATCCAAATGTTGAGGACAAGAATAAGACAACAAGAACAGAGCAGATACAAACTTGGAATAAAATTAATCCAAAAAAAGGGAACAGTATAAAAAAGGCTGAAACTATAGTTTAAATTTAGAGTAAAGTTAAAAGAAATGTAAGGAAATAAGGATGGCAACATCCATAAGTAGCAAAGCACAAACAAAATCGTGTACAAACAGATAAAGTGATTTATAGAGCAGTTCCTATAGCAAAAAAAATAATACAAAAACTCCAAAATCACGAAACCTCAAAATAATAACGTTTACATCTTTTAAAGCATGACCAACAGACGGACAAAATAATGTATAGATTAGATGTGCATATGTCATTCGATTTTTCACTAAAAATATAGCTGTCTCTCTCTGATAGCAGCCGAGAAAATTACATTTCTCCATAGCGTTACAAACTGACTGACAGACGAAAAGACATAGTGAATTATAGAGTAGCTTCGCTACTACTAAAGACAAATATTGATTTGTTAAGATGCTATTTTATGTTTATTGAATTTTTTCTTAGTTTTTGTTATATTAGTTGTAATTGTAAATAATTTGTTCAAATATAAATTGTTTAGTTCTTGTATAATTTCATGCACAATATGGTACACTCATTTAACAAAGATGATAACATCCATAAAAGCGAAGCTCTGAAACGGTAGGACAAACGAACATTAACACCTGTAAAGTGTCAGAAGTGAATAAGCAGAAGATAAATGCATGAGTCTAAACAAAATTGTTGCAAAACTGCTGAAATATAGATAATGTTTAAAGACATGCTTACATTTTTAGGACTTGATTGTTTAGATGCTTCGCTTATATCGTTGTACCTTGTTTTAATAGGAATCAGTTTTCCAAAAATTAGAAATAAACAGTTCAATCCATAAACAAAATGAAGAACTACGAACTGAACTTAATATAATAAAGGAAGATGATCAGAATATTTTTAAAAAAATATATTTTATACAAAAATTATTTTGTATTAAACATAAAATATCGATTATAATTCATGGAATTTGAATACAATTCACATATATGTATGTACATATAACAAATATATTATATTCATACATGGATATTACACTGGATGTTAAATTAATTTTCTTTTATTGGTTTTTAAGAATATGTTGTCTTATTTAAATTTTTCCTTTCAAAAATTATAAGCAGAAACAAGTTTCCGGTATGACTTTTAAACCGATTAGTTTCGGCTTGATTAGAACGGGTTCTAAGCCATACTGAAAAATCATGTATCGTATTGTATTATATCCAATTTTCTATGAATATAAAAATGTACAATCATAAGATTAAAAACAGTTTTGTTAGTCCGTGCATTCGGTATCTCGGGGTTAACAAAACTGGTTTAATTCTTATAATTGTATATTTTTTATCCACGGAAAGCTGTCTATAATACGATGCGATAGATAACTATTAACAATTCTGATTTGTAAGATTCAATTAACTAGTTGCTAAGAGCGGGTGGATATATCTGGAATACAGCCTCAAACCGACCCCCCACCATATCGTAAAACTTTCCTGACGAGTATAGCTTATTCGGACCAACAATTTTTAGACTTTCAAATTTAAATTAAAATCAAATGATTAAAAATTTCAAAAAAACATTTAGATTTTATAGATAGGTTTTCATTTTTTTGGAAGCTAGTAAAATTGGCAGCACAGATCATGACGTCAAAAAAAGTTAACCAACGAGAGGCCACTATAAATTTTACCATTGGTCAATTACAGTGTATACTGGCCTCTTATTGGTTAATTTTTTTGACGTCATAATCTGTGCCGCCACTTTTACTAGCTTCTTTTTTTGACATGTGGTCACGGACAGACAGACAAATATTACCTAATAATTGGCCAGTATACATTGTAAATGACTAATGGTAAAATGTATACTGGCCTATCATTGGCCAATGTATTGTATAACGGCATTTTTTATTAGGCACTATAAGCTGCTTCTCACTTTGTCTGTCCGTCAGTCCATAACGCTATTGGGGAAATTTTCTCAAATGCTATTCAAGATAGACGACTGAAATACTATGTGAGGATTCCCTATACCAATGAGCATCCAGTATGTAATTTATATGGTCCGTCAGTCATCCAACAAAAGTATACATTTAAAATACTTTGTCTGTTCTCCATCCATATTTTTTTTTGGTTTCGCTACTTGTGGGTTTCATCTTGTTTTGATTAGTTTACAGTTTTATACGCAGGAATCTAAAGGGTTAAGACAATGGCCGATAAATTAATGTACATCCTAATGATGATACACAGAATAACCCTTTCTGTAGATTAACATTATTGTTTATTGGTATGAACCAACCAATCTAAATTGACTAAAGTCCCTAAGGTAGTTAATTCAATGAATAAGAAAACGTTATTATAAAACTTTGGGGACTAGTGTAATAAACAGCACATTGTCCCCACGCTCTCTGGTTTATACGAAACCCAAAAATTTTGTTACGGTCCACTCGATCACAATAATGGACATAGGATATAAGTGGATACATTGACAGGGGAAATTTTGTCGTCAATTTAGGTTGCTAAATGGACATCATTTATTGGTCATTTCGTTCATCCAGTAGGAGTGGAAGGGATGGGGTAGAGGGGATTGATGGAGGGTATAGCCAGCTGTTAGTTTCACTTTATTAGAGTACACGAAAATCTGGTGCAACATCCATGTAATAATATATCTAATATCACAAGATTATTATTGTGGGACAAAATTTATTCAGAACAAATTATCACCTTCATGTAGCCACTTTCTTCATAACTTTTTATAATACATCCCCATTGATGCTAAACAAAATTACCCATTGTGTAGACAATATAAGTTTGGAATCAAACAATCACAATCTGAAAATGTACTCAAAGTTTTTGAGCCAACGATTAACGTGGTTAAAACTTTGGGTACCAGTTCAATCTTTAGTCTATTGTCACCTCCCTTCCTGATCTAAAATTAGATTCTATGAAAGCAAGTGCGTGCACAGGGTTTGCCAGCACCGGCCTTGGCTGTTTAGGACGATGTATTGGGGGGAGGGGGGTGGTTGGGTTGTAGACCCTTGAAAAGGGGGTATATCCCCTTTAGATCCCACTTTACCTCCCCCTCTGAACGCCGCTGACTGAAAACCAAAGACAACATCTTTTTTTTCAGAAGTCTTCTTCGATGTCGTTAAAGTCACTTCCCCTAACACGGTTTAAATACCTCCAACCCCGTTGGGGTATGTAAACAAACATACTAAAATTAGAGGGATCTTAAGGGAAAAGACAATTGAGATGATTTGATCTCTAATAATTACATACACATTATCACCAGTTTAGATTACACATGATGGTTGAAAAGTTTAGACACTACTGTTTAAATAATATTATATGACTTTGGTACCATTACATTACATAGTCCAATATTCCCTTTTTCCCAGAAAAGGTAGCTCCATATGGGTTAAAACTAAGAGAAATGAAATCCTATTATAGGAAGTAGAAAGGATTTTTGTAAGAAGATAAGGATCTCCGAAAATGCTGGCCCAAACGGGTTTACATTTGTCATGAAATTGTTTTAGGCTATTTTAAGCCCTCCTCCGTGATCCCTTAGAGGCAAGGGGCAAAGCAACTATCAAAATATTATTTAAGAAAGTTGACTCTGGTTATAAGATATTATAGTGTATCATTATTTTCCAATCTATATTGAGTTTTGGAATCTAATTCATCTTGGTGTTAAACATCAATTTCTGACATATATCAATTTTACCCCCCCCCCCCCCCATCGCATTCTTAGAATAGTTATTTATCGCATCGTATTATAGACAACTTATAATTAATTAAAAATTATAAGATTGATTCCAGTTTTATTAGCCCCGAAGGCACGGGCTGATAACTGGTTCTAATCCTGCGGATATTATACGGTTTCTAAGCCATAATGGAAAATTGATTAGTACGTTGTTGATATGCTATTCACTTGAATTTTTAAATGTTGATTCCTTAGACAACTAGACATAATATTAATGAAACCGATTAATTTCCGCTCTTTCTGAGCAATACTGAAAAAAAACATGTATCGTATTGAATTGTAGAAATGTTTTCTCAGATAATGAAATAAAAATCATGAAATCAATACCAGTTTAGATGGCCCGGGCCGTCGGAAAACTGTCTGTAATACGATGCGATAAATAACTATTGTGGAATTTTGGTTCTGACCCAAATAAAGTTGATTACTTGATTCGTTGTTACTCTATAGTCTATACATATGTGTTAATGTTCGTTTGTCTGACCATCATATTTGCATTATTGGATGGTGTCACTTATTTTTACCAAATTAAACTAGTACCTAAAGTTTTATAACCACCTTATCATATTCCTCGGCTTAAAAACTTTTGGTATTTTTAATGATTTTATTTTTTTGTTCTAAATTGAGGTGTGCAAACTTTTCAACCAATAATTTTATTCTAAAGAAGGGGTAATCTTGCTTGTCATCATTTAGGAAGTTTTACAATTTTCAAGAAATTTCTAGAAATCTTGGACGGGTGTTTGGTGTGGGGTTCAAAATAAATTTAAGTGGATATTTATGAAAGCTCCATCTTGAGGTTAAATATGCGTTTAACACAATCTGAATTAATCATCCAGTCCTATAAATGTGTGTTTTATCAAGGAGGGAGAGAACATTGGGCTGTTTATTACACTAGTTTATAACACCGTTGGCTTAACAATTTGGGGGTCTTATATTGAATTTTGATTGGTTAGCTGAAGTGGAGTGTAAAACGTTTCAACAAATAAAGTCTAGAGAAATGGTAATTTTTTTGTATCATCATTTGGGATGTACACCGATTTATTGGCCAGTGTCTTATCCCTTTAGATCCCTGTTGTTTTAAAGATCCCTCCCATAGATAGACTGGCATGTAGTTAATTCTGTAATAGTTGAGTGGTGGACAGACAGAAGGACAGACAAAAGCACCTATATGAAGTATCTTTGCTATGTAAAAGAGCCCTACAAGGCAGGAATGTAGCTATGTAGATGGGGCTATGTAGAATTTGAGCATCCCCGCAGTGTTAATGATAATAAATGTAAAGTATAGATGTATAATCTAAACAACCACCTGCCCCTTTTCGTCTTTAAATTATGCTTTGTTATTTTGTGTTCATATTTCCCACTCTATTAGCTGATTTCAAAGACCCAATTCAAAATCGAGACAGAACCTTGTAATTTGGGCAAAGTTATTTAAAGCTCATACCCAGTCTATTCTTTAGCTTAAAATTTATAATTACATTTAAAAAATTGTAAATAAGAAAAGTGGGGGGTGATAAGACCAACAATTGTTTTTTTTAAGAAAAATTTTTCCCTGTAAAAGTAAAATGGTCACGTTCCTAATGTTATTATAGTTAATTTAAGCTAATTGGGGTACTTAACAATAAGTTTCCCCTAGCTAAAAAATTCTCATGTACCACCGGATTTAATAAAAAAAACAAGGATGATAAATTGTAGAGTGTCAGAACTTTATAAGCAGTACTTTAATTTGTTAGTCTGAACCAAATTGTACATAAATTTGTTACAAAACTGTTCTCCTATTTTGGAAACATGTGGTTTTATTCCATTCTATTTTCTACATTTAAGCCTTAGGATGGTTTCAGGCTATTTTCTGCCTCTGTCTTAGCCCTTTCAAAACATAGCTCCTAGATGCTAGGAGCGCAGCTGCTAGTTACTTTATATAATATTTCAACTTTTAGCTTGCAACAGAAAGATAAGAAAAACAGAAAGTTTTTTAAAAAAAGAATGTTGTGCTCTAAATTTTAGATTTTCTACAACATAATTATAAGCACAGTCAATAACTGTAGATTAGTTTTGCCGAAGTTAAATGGAATTAATAAAAATCTCTTACTATTAATAAAACTTAGACCCCTATCTTTTTCAGAAATAAAGTGATTTGAAATTGAAAATTTATAATAAAAATAGGAAAGCAGCTTGAAAAATAAGAATTTTTTTCTCCAGATTGCTTCGTAATATTCGCTGGATTAGAACCGGTTCTCAGTCATGCTGAAAAATCTTGTATCGTATCCAGGGATGTCCATGGGGGAGGAGGGAGGGGTAAATTTCCCCCAAATTAATTTTTTACACCCCACACCAAAACTAAAAAAGTTGTGCTTACTTGATCGTATCATATAATATACAGTTTTTTTACGAGTATAAAAATGTGCAATCATATTATTTTTAAAAATTGTTTTAATCTTATAATTGTACATTTTTATATCAGCGGAAAGCTGTTTTTAATAAGATGCGATAAATGACCATTATTATTTGTGGTTTTACTTTTGATTATTTAAATACTTAAAAAAAAAAAAAAACAATACCTACCATTCCTGATTACTAATTGAGTGTGAAAACAGTGATTTCTTCAGTAAAATACTCGAATGTATTATAATGTATTGGGATGGAAGTCGAAAAATTTTTTTTTGTAGAAAATGGGGATCATGGAAAAAAACAAAGTAGCGGGTTTCGCCGTATTTTCACAGTAGCTATTGATAGGTTATTTTAGGTAAGGTTAGGTTGGTGAATGTTAATGATTACCCCACTACTGTGAAAATGCGACAAACCCCCTAATTCGTTTTCTTTCCATGATCCGAAAATTGTTTGTAAATAGAGTAATTGCTACGGCCTTATGTGCCTCTAAAAGTACTTTATAACCCCTTCAAAAAAAAGAAAAGCCCCTTTGGCACTTTTGCACGCCACTGTCCATAACAAAGAAAATAATTAGCAAAACCATTCCAATACACAACAATCCAATAGTTTACCAAACTGTTAAAGCGGAAATGAAGAGTAATATTTTACAATTAAATTGGGGGGAAAAGCAATCGATTTATTAATACTTGGATGTTGCACCAGATTTTCAGGTTCTCTGATAAAGTGATGCTCGCAGCTAGCTAAAATAAGCCTATTCACTCCCTTTTCTCCATTCTCTCCTTTTTACTGGATGAACGAATTGGCCAATAAATGAGGACAAATTTGCCCCTGTCAATATATCCACGTATATTCTATATCCATTGAGGGAGGCGAAAGCATATTAAATTTGATACCTTTGTGCCACATTATAGATCAATTTACACCAAATTAGATTTTTAGTAGCGAATCTACACTACAAGGCAAACATTTATGTCAGTCTGTGTCTGTCTGTCAGTCAAATACCGGTGTGCTATCACTTCAGCTTCGCCTCATGAGAGGAGAAATCAAAGAAAGTTGCACTTCATGTGAACCTATATTTATATCAAAAAAATTGTGGAGGGTTTATTTGTTATTATATATCTTAACCCACTGCATAATAAGGTCGGTCTGGCGGTCATAGACATAGCTCTACTTGTTATAATTGACCCACTAAGATTTAAAAACTCGTTCTGTCATTTGTATGACCTGAACAAAGAAATAATGTTCAAACTTTTCAACCAACGTTTATCATTTATCGAAGGAGGGATTTTTTATTATATCTAAAAGGTCCAAGGAGTAAAATCAGTGAAAATTCCCATCCTAAGTGGTAAGGTTTCTTTTTGTTTGCAGCTTAAGATTGTAATTTATAAGATTCACAATGTTCGCAAGATTCTTTAAGATATTTATTTTATTAAACATTATTAAGTCTTGAGATGGTTTTAGTCTTTTTCTGATTCCTTCTTACTCCTTTGAATGCAGAGCCACTAAATGCTATGGGGGGGGGGGGGGGGGCATACACTTGTTTATGTTAAAGTGAAGGCTTTAGAAAGCTATCTAACTCTAGGACGTAGTTGTACTTGTTTAATGGTCAATTACTTAAATAACAATAGGAGTGTAAATAAACGGTAAATAGTGATAACAAGGATAACAACATATATAACAAAACTAACAAATTAAGTTACACATGTGTAGCACTTTTTTTTAGGAAGGTAGGGTACGTTTTTACAATAGTTTTATATTAATATTTTCTTATTTGTTGGTTTAACAACTTTGGAGACTTTTATTGATTTTTGATTGGTAGGTTCGCTAGGTTGAGTGTCCAAACGTTTCAACCACTATTTATGATCTACTAATTTTATATATTATTTTTGGCATAAAAATCAATTTATCAGCCATTGTTTTAAAACTTAAGATCCATGGTAAGTTACAGATATATAGTAGATACTTATTGGCGATAGGAATCTACAAGTTAAATTAGTCATTTTTTCATAGAATTTATATTTAGACTGTAGATTTTTTTTTTTTTTTTGGGGGGGGGGGTGGCCCGTGGGCGCCTCCCCCCTAAGTTTTATTTTTTTTTTTTGGTTCAATGGTTAGCGAGATCCTTCGGTACAAACACACAGACACACATACATCCTGTTACTTTATTATAAGGATTCTCTTTGGCTGTCGATTTGTATTTTACATTCCTTGAAAAGAACATCTACATATATACATACAAACGGAGTTATAGAGTAGCGTTGATACTGAAAAAAGTCTTGTTGAAAAATCATTAGTTATAAAGTCACACAGAACATATTAATTTAATTTCTTACATCCATTAGAAGTTATTAATTTAATATTTAGTTTTTAAAATATGTTTTTATTATGGCCCGGACTAACTAAACTAGTATTGATTCTATGATTATATTTTATTAGTCGTGGAAAATTGCCTATTTTACTATACGGTACATTATTTTTCAGTATGGATCAGAACCGACTAATCCAACGTTTAAAAAAATTGGGTACTTTTGTTAAATCTTAATGCATAAAAACGAGCGTGACAGGACTCGAACCTGCAATCCCCAGATCCGAAGTCTGGTGCCTTATCCATTAGGCCACACGCCCTTCTTACATTCAAAAAAAAAATAGGTTTATTCAAAAGCAACATCACGTATTGCGAAAAATGTTGAAATTTTATAATCACGAAACCTTCTACTCAACAAGAATAAATTTTTAAAAGCGAAGCTTTCCTGTAATTAGGATATGTACGTTCCTATATAACGAATAGCTCTTATTGTTAATTTAGACATGTTAGAATTGTCCAACCGATTTAAAACTTTGCCTGATGATTTAATAGTTATTTCTCGCATCGCAATATAAACAGCTTTCCGCGAATATAAAATGTACAATTATAAGATTATAAGTTTTTTTTGCCCAGATAACAATTGACATAGTTTAGGTGGATAATATGGACCTCATTTATTGGTCAGTTTGTTCCTCCAGTAGGTTGGAGGAGGTTTTTTAGCCAGCTACTTTATTAGAGTACATTAAAATCTGGTGCAACATCAAAGTTAAAACCATATCGGTTTACATAACCTAACAAAAAGTAATTTGGTCAAAAAAATACAACGCTTTAAGCAAGCTATTAACTCTAACAGAAATTATAATGTTAAGTGATTTTGAAAATGGTGTTCAAACGATACGAACAATCATTATCAAAATAGGATTGATGGCTATATGCCAGGGGTCTAAAGGAATATGACAATGTTCGATAAGTTGATTTACATCTCCTATTATGATACACAAAATTTCCCTTCTGTAAATTACAATTAGTGGTTTAAACGTTTAAATACTCAACTTAATTAACCAACCAATAAGAATTCACCCAAGTCCCCAATGTTGTTATGCCAACGAATAAGAAAACTTTGGGGACCAGTGAAATAAACGGCTCATTGTCCCCTTTCTCTCTGGCTTAATGTGTTATAAACATTTTTTCGCGATTTTTTAATAATTTTAAAATAATTTTAGTTGTTCTTGATATTATTGCAAAAATAAGTTTATTGGCGAGATTGTTGTTATACCATTCGGAAAGCTTAGGCATTGCTAGGGAGAATCGAGTGGGCGGCGGCATAATAGTTGGCCGAATAATTGGCGTTTCCACATTCTCGTTAATTTAACAATTTAAAAGTTTTCGCATGATCAAAACGTTTTAAATTATAGCCTTTTAAATACAACGCGCAGCTACTTATAGACGTTGAAATTCTTACATATTAATCAATTTGGGAAAGGTCTTATACAGTAAAAAAAAGGGTTGGTTGTCTGTTGGGCGTCGCCTTACAAGATGACCCTAGCCAAGGTTACCATGTACCCACAACATGTAACTTTTCTAACTTAACCTTACTCACACATAACTTGTTTGCTTAACATTTTGAGGACTTTTAATGAATTTTGATTGGTTGGTTTATTAAGTTAAGTAATCAAACGTTTCAATCACTTATTTTAATCTACAGAAGGGGTGATTTTGTGTGGCTTTATTGGGGATTTACATCAATTTATCGGTCATTTAAGATCCCTGTTAGCTGTTAGATTCAAGATATTAATCTGCAGTATTGGATGCCCACCAATATTCATAATGTTTTGTGTATGTGTGCCATAAATAATTACGCACTCATAAACAAGAACAATTACCTCCATATCATATTTTTTGGAAAAAAAATAAATAAATGGTAGGAGGTAGCTGGTCTAGATAGAGGATTCTAATGGTGGTAAGAAGGGGGGGGGGAGGAGGTTATCCACCCTCAACTTTTAATTTTGGTGGTAAATTTTTTCTAGAGGCGGTTTCAATAGGAAATTTAAAGGAACCCCAATGTTATTACACAAAATTACCCCTTAAAGTTAATCTACTTACAATTAGTGGTTGAAACTTATGGACACTCAATTCAATAAACCACCAATCAAAATTCATTGAAAGTCTCCAAAATTGTTAAGCCAACAAATAAGAAAACGCTATTATAAACTTTTAGGGTGTAATAAACAACCCATTCCCTTCTCTATCTGCAACCCTTCACTTTCAATTTTAGTGTATTTTTTACAGAAGCGATTTCTCTTAAGAGTAATAAACCTTCCCTGAACCTGCGAAAAGCTTCACTGTAAAGACAAACCATGTCGGTTCAGTGGTAAGCAAAATTCTCCGCTACACACAGACTGACATACATCCTGTTACTTTTATACTTTTATAATACATTAACATTAACACTTGTAGAGTGTCAGAAATTAATAATCAGAAGATGGATGTATAAAAGTCAAAATAAAATTGAAAGTAAATTTGTTGAAAAGCTGCTTACTTAGCCTTACATACAGGATAATGTTTAAGGACATACTTACATTTTTAGGACTTGATAATTGAGATGTTTCGCTTTTTGTTAAATGTTAAAAATCTCAATGTTTAAAATAGACGTACGAACATTCTAGCAAAAATTATAGAGTTGCTACGCTTTCTAAATACTACATGAATCATCATGCTAAGTTTTAAATTGACATGCCTAAACTAACGCTTTTAAAAATGAATGAATCCTAAGCAATAAAGAACACAAATTGCATTGAGAGATGAAAAAAAAATAACTTGACTACACAAGAGAATTTATCATTTGAAATTTTTTCTCAGGGAGGAAAGGGACATTGGACTGTTTATTGCACTGGTGCCCAAAGTTTTATACTAAAATTTTCATATTTGTTGGATAAGCAACTTTGGGTAGTTATTGAATTTTTAATGGTTGGTTTACTAAGTTGTACAAACGTTTCAACCACCAACTGTAATCTACAGAAAAGATAATAAATGTGTATCATGATGGGGGATGTGCACCAATTTATAGGCCATTGTCTTATCCCTTTAAATCTCTGAATTTTTGTTGGCTTTCTTTGTGAGTATTTAAATCCTCTGTGTGTTGATTGTTGGGCACTTATCCACGGATAGGGGATAATTTATGACTTTATAGCGGTTACGCCCCAAAAATTCTCTGGGGTGAGGGGGTGGGGGGGGGGGGGGTGGGGTGGGTAAGAAATTGAACGGTAGAGGGTGGGAGCCAGGATTTTTTCCAGGGACGATTTCTCTTGGGAGGTTGGCGGTATCCTCATTCAAAATGGTTATAAACCTTCCCAGGACCTATGAGAAGCATCTATGCTTTAAAGAATACTAATATTGGTTCAGTGGTTAGCAAGATCATTCTTTACAAACAGACGGATAGATGATCATCCTTTTACTTTTGTTAAAGGATAATTTTAATTTACTATAACTATTTATGAAAAAGCAGCATTAGGAACCATTTTTAACGTCTTTAGTTATGACACGGTGTCGGGCCAAGATTCGAGCCTATCCATATTCCCTGTAAACTGAGTTTGGCAAACCGCTGAGATTATAAGCATACTTATATCATCAGAATTATAATTTCCAGGGCGAGAGGGGACGTCGGACTGAAAGATTAAAAACACGTTGGCTCAAAAACTTTGGGTACTTTAATCGAATTTGGATTGATAAGTTCCATCCTTATAGTGTCTAAATTTTTTATCCAAGAATTTAATCTACAGAAGGGGTAATTTTGTTTATAATTATTGGGGATGTTAATCAATTATCTTATCCCTTAAGATCCCTGATAATTTCACACACAAACATTAGCATGTAGCATGGCTCAAAAAAATGAATATAAAATATATCTGGATATAATGACAGAGGAAAAATTGTCTTCAACTTAGGTTACTAACATGAACATCACTTATTGGTCAGTTTGTTTATTCAGTAGGGCAATTCGAGTACATGATTATCTGGTGTAGGCTCCAAGTATTGAAAATTTCATTCTCAAAAGTGATAAAATTATCGCGTTTTTCCTACAAAGTTTTCACCAGAAAAACTTGTTAAAATTATGAGTGCAGAGGGGGAATAAACTTAAACATCACATTAAAATTCTCAAGAATTAGACCCATCTTACAAAACTCTGTGCATACAACTTCATAAAATTCATGAAAATAATTTCAAAAAAAATTATACCAGGCTAATATGTGGCTTACTAGCCCGCGGGGCAATCATTTGAATCATTTCTATGGTTAAGGGAAAATTGATGCTGCCCACTTTTATATTTGGGATAAATGGGTAGATTCCAGGGATCAAAAGGGATAAGACAATAGACGATCAATTTATATAATTCCCCAATGATAGTAAACAAAATTAGCCCTTTATGATGAAATGTAATGGTTGATTCGTTTCGACATTAAAAGATTTAACTAGCCTGTCAATATTTAGCCTAAAAAAACTATGTTATTATGCCAACGATTAAGATAAAAACTTTAGCTACCAGTGTATTTTATTGTTCAATGTCCCCTTCCTCCCTGGGTAAAATCAATCTGTATTACTTGCAGATTAGACCCATAGCCTCTCCCTCTCAACGAAAATTTAAACTCAAGAACACATTGTCAATTTAAATCTATAATAAAAAGTAGAACGATGTCTGTCTGATTGGGTTCTACTCTTCAGGGATTATACCTACTGGTCCTTTAGCTATTTTAGAATATTTTCTTGGCGTATGGGACACTATCACCCCCCCCCCCTCAGAAAAATACATTTTTATTGTTATATGCACATTTTGAATTTTACTTTCAATGTATGGAATATTTAAGAAAATGGATTTATTATTACTTGGATCTTACACCAGATTTTTATGTTCTATAAAAAAAATGTACTCTGTAGCGGGCTAAACATGTAAGTATGTCCTTAAACAGTATCCTCTATTTAAGCAGTTTTTAAACAAATTTACTTACAATTTTTTTTAGATTTTGTACATTTGTATTCTGATTATTCAGTTCTGTTACTCTTCAAGTGTTAATGTTTGTTTATCTTACCGTTTCAGAGCTTCGCTTTTATGGATGTTCTCATCCTTTTTTTTTTATGAACTACGGGGTATCTTTTTCTCAATAAAGCGTCTGAGATCACGAAAATAATATGTAGAGTTGCTTCGCTGTGAAAACTTTGTGAATAGTTTCACTAAGGGTTATGCATATTCTAAGAAACGAGACGTAAAACATTCAAGTTTCAAAATTGGGGCAAAAAATATGGTAACATCCCTTCAGATCACAATGGACCACATAACACCCCTCCCCCCCCTCCTCACACAAAGTATGGGGAGATAGAAATTGGTAATAATTATTTATGGCATTATATTATTGACAGCTTTATGAGAATAGTAAAATAAAATAAATTATAAAATTAATACCAGTTTTGGTAGACCCTAATTATTACAAACTTCTTATACACACCCCCCTTTATTTCGTAGAGATTTTCAATTTAGCTGATTGTTCAGGGGGGACACATATGCTCTACTAGACGCCTTAAGGGAAACTGCCCCAAAAAATTGAACCATTCCTCCCTGCAAGAACCAAAATATTTGATAGATTACAAGAAAAAGAACTAGGAGAAAACAGGAATGTAGATTTCCATATAAATATAAATAGTTTTTGGATCATAGAAAAGGACGCAATCGGTTTTAATGTTGGGAATAAGAAAAGAAAAAACTCAGAGTTGAAAACAAGGACTCTTACGTCTAATAGAAGCGAAGCTGTTTAAAACAAAGAGAGAGAGAAAGCGAAGTAAATAAAGGAGGGTACAAAAATGGATGTAGAATTTACGTGGATATTATAACAAGAAAAAATTGTCGTTATTTTAGCTTGCTAACATGGCACTCGTTTATTGGTTGTTTGTTTATCCAGTAATTGGGGAAAAAAGGTGTAAAAGGGTAGATTGGAGAAATCGATATTTTAGCCCCACTTTTTACTGACTTCCGGACAGCCAGACTGACTAACGAACAGACAAAAAGAAATAGTGAATTATATAGTAGTTTCGCTACTGTATAGTTAAGGTGTGTCAGACTGAAGGTCCAAGTGATATTTTTACATTTCTTCTTGTGCTGTACTTTCTTATTTGTAGCGAAGCTACTCCTTGAATAACTTTGGCTGTACGTCAGTCCTCCGTAAAGGACTTTTTGGTGATGATTCTCTATACCAATGAGCATGCAGTTTATAGTTCAAATGAAAAGAAGTTCTTTGTACGTTTGTCTATTCATATTTTGGGAGTTACATAAGTATTAGTATTTAGTATTAGAAAAAGACTGAATAAATGGATGGGAGGGTAAATAACAATCCACTATCCTGGCCACATTTACTTATTCCTAGTTTTTGAGTAGCTGCGCCTCCAAAAATTTGACAAATAATCAAGATGATGATTTGGACAATACAATGTGAACAAGTCGCGAGCAAAAGGATGACAGCATCCATTAAAGCGAAGCTCAGTTAATCAAACTGTAGAAGCCTCTAGAGGCGTAGCTGCTAGTATCAAATGTAGGGTGACAAAGCTCTCTTATTTAAAAATAAGAAACTAATTATTATTATTAAGAAATGTTTAGCTGTAATGATGTCAATTAATTATTATTTTAGACATTTTAGAAACTTTAAAACTAAATTCAAATAT
This sequence comes from Acartia tonsa, assembly GCF_053477335.1. Taxonomy (NCBI): domain Eukaryota; kingdom Metazoa; phylum Arthropoda; class Copepoda; order Calanoida; family Acartiidae; genus Acartia; species Acartia tonsa. The sequence goes on along the minus strand of NC_137272.1, from coordinate 16,762,064 downwards.
GACATTTATTCATAAAATCCTATAGTAATCCCATCGGAAATTGCTGGTCTGAATGAGTTATACTCTTCAGGCAAGCGTAGTAAATTTCTACGGTTAGTTTTTGGCTATTTTATTGGCCTTCTAGCAGAACCTAGTTACGGAGGAAACAACTGGTATGTTTAAAATGGACGTACGAACGTTTGACTAATGCCGAAAAGCTGTACTTCAAGAAATAATTATGTTGTGAAATCATAAGTCAGAAGAAAAAGCTTATGTGGGAGAGAGAGAGAGAGAGAAAGAGAGAGGGGGGGGGATGGAGAGAAATAGAAACAGAGAGAGAAATACTTAACTATAGCAAAATCAACATAATAGAGTGTGGAATATGAGTGGATTACAAATTACTTAAGCGGTTTAATAAATCAATGAAATCATAAGTCAGAAGATAAATACAAAAGCTTATGTGGGAGAGAGAGAGAGAGAGAGAGAGAGAGAGAGAGAGAGAGAAGGAGAGGGGGGATAGAGAGAAATAGAAACAGAGAGAGAAATACTTAACTTTAGCAAAATCAACATAATAAAGTGTGGAATATGAGTGGATTACAAATTACTTAAGCGGTTTACTAAATATTTTCTTCCAATTTTATTAGCTTAATCATATAATATAAAAGCTACATAAAAGTAGTAGGGAAGTGTAGAGGGGTGTTAACTCTCCCCTTAAATTTAAATTAGGAAAGCCTGACTTCCCCCTCTTTTACTTTTGTTGGTTTTTCCACCCCCCTGGTAAATCGGTCTGCACACCATTGTACATAAAAATAAACCCATAAATTTAAAATTGACATTCATATGTGATGGTTGAACAATAACATTTGTTATGAACGATGAAATGGACATATTTGGTCAAGTGTAATCGGGATTGTACTTAATTAGTCAAATAATTTTTTTAAAACCTAAATTTAACAAACATAGGGTATATTTTCAACCTTTTTCATGTGGGAGAGTGGTGCTAACATTTCCTTAAATAAGTTATTAGAAAAAAAACTGCGGTTACCTTTTTTCAATTTATCTATATTAATGTTTTAACAATATAAATAATTAGAAAAAGGTTTTAAAAATGGCCAATTAGAGTTTTATTCTGAAAGTGAGTATTTAAATATGTTTAACTAATTTTTTATCTATAAAATGTCCTCAATAAGGGTTAGCTTTGTGCTTTAGTAAGATTATTTACAGCCTAAGTTAATAAAAATCAATTTACGCGCCACTCTGTTAAATACGCGAATCTTAACCCTCTCTCTTTATCTAACTCTCTCTCTCCCTCCCTTCGCCTCACTCCAAAGGCTTAACCATCTTCGCACAAATAAAGCGTATAATCTCTCCCTCTCTCTGTCTCTCTCTCTCTCTGTCTCTCTCTCTCTCCCCCTCTCTCTCTTTCTCTCTGTCTCTTTAACTCGCGTAAATTTAACGTCTTCAATATTTCTTTAGTTAAGACCGTAACTTCAAAGCGTATGGGTGAACCTACGTACGCAATTTTTATAATTAATTTTTAAAAAGTGAAAATAATAAATTTAAGCTTATAATATTTGTGATATGTTGTGAATAAGTGACTTTTTAAAATAAGAATTATTCAAAAACCTCAAGTGAAATACTTTTTAGTTTAAAAACTAAAATTATTTTGTTTTTTTTTCTCTATTTTCAATGTGCCCATAAAAAAATAGTTATTTCTCGCATCGTATTATAAACGGCTTTCCGCGGATATAAAATGTACAATTATGACATAAAAACTAGTTTTTTAGCCCCGAGGTGCCGAAGGCACCTGCTAAATAAAACTGGTTTTAATCTTATGATTGTACATTTTTATATTCGTAGAAAGCTGGATATAATACGATGCTAGACATAGTTTTTTCGTATGGATGAGAACCGGTTCCTATCCACCGGATTCAATAAATACGAGAAATAATATTACAACTTTTCATCAATTAAATATGATTATTACATAGGCTTTGAATAAGTAGGAGAAAAAGATTTTGTTGTGATATAAAATTTTAAAACAATAAAGATACTATTGATTAATAAAAAAATAGATGAAAATTTTTACTTAAAAATTCTTGCTTTTACTAGTTTCATTCCGGTTGAAAAGAATTTGTCAGAATTACTATAGTTAAATCACTGGCGGTTACGTCCCTAGAGGCCTCTAGGGCCACTTTTCGTGGGGAGAAATCGACCCCAATCCCAATTTTTAAATTTGATATCAAAAATGTTTTTTTTTTGTGGGGGGGGGGGGGGGTTATCGTATAATTCTACGTATAATTTATCTTGGGAGGGTGGTGGTTCTTCCCCTAAAAATAGTTTTAAACCTTCCCTTCACTAAAAAGGAGAACCATAACGGTCCAGCTCTGAAGCTACAGACAAATGGACATCCTGTTACTTTTATCTAAGGATTATTTCTATGCTGCTTATCATGGATCTAAAGGGATAAGACAATGACCGATAAATTGATGTACATCCCCAATGACGATACATTTAGTGGTTGAAACATTTAAACACTCAACTTAATGAACCAACCAGTCAAAATTCATTAAAAGTCGCCAAAGTTGTAAGCCAACGAATAAGAAAACTTTGGGGACGAGTGTAATAAACAGCCCATTGTCCCCTCTCTCTCTGCTACATATAGACATACTTGTACTTTTTTTATTCACTAGCGGTTACGCCCCTTGAGACCTCTAGTGGCACTTTAAATATTCAAAAAAATAATACAATACCTATCTGTGTTGCCTTCAAGTTTCTACGATACCTAGCTATGTTGCGTTAAAGTCTTTTTAATTTTTTTTTTGTGATTTCTCTTGGGAGGGTGGTGGTACCCTCCCCCAAAATAGTTATAAACTTTTCCGGAACCTATAAGAAGCTACCCTGTTAAGAAGAACTCGATTGGTTCATCGGTAAGCTAGATCCTTCGGTACAGACAGACACACAGACAAACAGACACACAGACAGACAAACATTCTGTTACTTTATTATATTCATTCACTTAATAAAGATTATTGAAGAAAAGAAACTTCGCAACTTATGGACATAATTATCTCCCGTGATACTTAACAATTGACAATAAAAGGTCCTTAGAATGTAAAAAGCGACTGTGCCCCATTCCTTTTAGAAATTTTATGAATTTTTTGTTAGCAAAGCTACTCTAGTTTTAGGGCTATTTTCAAATCTCCTGTTACATAATCCATATATAAAAGTAACATGATGTTTGTCTGTCTATGTGTGCAGTCAAGGATCTCGCTAACCGCTGATCCTATATGGTTCTCCTGAAAAGGAACGTTTTTCTTATCCAGGGAAGGTGTTTTAAGGAGTGTACCCCCAGCCTCCCAAAAGTAATCGTACTCAAATCCTAAAACTCGATTAGAAAAAGCTTGAAAAAAGACGCCCAAAAGGGGGTGAAGGGTATAGGGGGGATGTCTTCAACCACCTGAAAAAAATAAAGGGGATGGATTATTACTATTTTAAGCTGCACTCCTTATAAAGTTGTTATCCTTGTTTTTGAAGATTTTAGGCGACGGAAAGACTTTTACAATGTTTACAAATATGGAATTTACTGTTCAAACGCTTTTTGTGGTCTAAAGTAGGAAAAAATCCTTAAAATATCCATTTCTCTTTTTTAGAAGGGAGGTCCATAAAAAGCAATGAGGGAGGGGACATTTTGAGGTTTATTACAAAAGTCCCCAAAGTTTTATAATAACGTTTTCTTATTCGTTGTCTAAACAACTTTGGGGACATTTATTGAATTTTGATTAGTTGGTTTATTAAGTTGAGTATCCACACGTTTTAACCACTTATTGTAATCTACTGAAAGGGTAGTTTTTTTTTATCATCATTGGGGATTTACTAATAATAATTTCCTGATTTTTCATAGTTATTCCTTGTTCGATTGGACACAATATTAGAGACACTAAGACTTTATTTTCAAAATACCATTTATGGATGTTTTCATCCTTGTTTAGCTCTGATAATAGATATAATCTAGATACATACTCTCTATATCAGCCAAAAGGAAAACAGTAGAGGAACAATCCAGCTACATTAAAGGTTATAAAGTGTACAGATCTTAGGACGAAAGGACAGTTATTTTTTTCATTTCATTCGCATTATAAGTCAGCTATAAACAGTCGAATTTTTTATGATCATGTTTTGCTTGGATTAATTATATGCAAATTTCGGCTCTCGTACTATAAATAAATCGAATATGATTAAATAAACTAAAGGGTTCGTCCGCTTGTAATCCTTTTAGTTTGACGGATTAAGGGGTTGGATTGACAATCTAGTTCTAATAAATTTATTGCTCTGATACTTATTATTAAACTATGTATCATCTATGAAAGGTATTGTCCATAGAGAGAGAGGACTATGGGCTGTTTATTACACTAGTCCCCAAAATCCTATAATAACGTTTTTAACTTTACAACTTTGGGGACTTTTGTGAATTTTGATTGTTTGTTTCAATAACTTGAGTGTTCAAACGTTGCAACCAATAATTTTAATCTACAGAATGGGTAATTTTGTGTATCATCATTGGTGATGTACATCAATTTATCAGCCATTGTCTTATCCCTTTAGATCCCTGGGTATTGTCCCTGTTAATAATTTATAGATGACATGCTACGAAGCTATTAGCATTTAAAAACAAAGCATTGCAAACTTTTTGCAGTGCAACACATACACACACACCTAAACACACACACACACACACACACACATAAAGAGATGATTTGGCACTTGCAATAACATTTTGGGGCCATCTTCGCTATGCAAAACAATTCAGGGATCTAAAGGGATTAGACAATGGCCGATAAATTGATGTACATCGTCAATGTTAATATTTAAAATTACCCCTTTTGTAGATTACAATTAATGGTTAAAACATTTAAACACTCAACTTAATGAATCAATCAATATAAATTCAATAAAAGTCCCCAAAGTTTGTAAGCCAACGGATAAGAAAACTTTATTAGAAAACTTTGGGGACTCCAACATTTAAGAGTTTTAAATGATCGTTATTGAGAAAGAATGTATTATTTTTCTGCATCTTATTGCGTAACAGAATAAGCTGGCCTAATCTTATATAATTGGCACTGTTCTAATTTGATGAAGCCATTAAAATATACAATTATACATGTACATATAAATTCTTTTACAGTAGCCCTTCTCAAAAATTTTTTTTGGGGCTAATATTAAATTTAGATACACCGGTTGCATAATTGCTTAAATACAGGATACTTTTTAAGAACATATTTACATTTTTAGGGCTTGACTGTATAGATTCTACTCCTAAATTTAAAAAAAGTTGTAAAAAAGTAAAAATCCTAACTGTTACAGGATTCATCATCCAAAGTTTGAAATCAATAGTATAATTCTAACATGCCCAAATTTATGAAAATGGCTAATCGTCTTTTTGTCCGTCCGTACATATGAAGCCTAATAATAGAAAAACTTCGCTTTTACAAGACACAAATAATTTATTTTTTTATCCAAAAAGATTTGAGAAGCCAGAAATATGATAAAATTTTGAACAGAGCTATTTTACATACATATTAATGAATGAGTTGCTCTTTAAATAAAAAGTTGTAACTGTAAAAAGGTTTAAATAGTTGATATAAAGAAGCATTAAATGCTAAAAGTATGCTAAGAAACAAAAATGGTATTCAAGCAAAATCACCATTATTTAGCTTTTTAGTAGCGATGCTTTGTTTCACTTTGTCTGTTCGTCAGTCATTCAGTCTGTTGTACGCTATTTGGGAAATGTGATTGAAAATATAATACAGCGGATATTTTTAGTGAAGATTCCTTTGACAATACATGCACATTGTTTTATACGTCTGTCAGTCGAATTTTCAGAAGGTTTCGTGATTTTCTTTGGGTTTTTGCACTTTCTCTCTTTTTCCTCTGTTATGAAAACTGAACATCTGCTCTATAGCTGATTTAGACTGTTTGTCTATAAAAATTAAAAGGATAATCTTAAATGTAATATCAATATTGCTAAGCTCATACATTATTCAGAATGAAAGCTAGCTATTCTTAATCCTTAGTACCTCTATACTATCTATCCAAGTGGCTACCCAACTACCCACCCTTAATCCTTCAGTACCCTTAAATTTCAAGTCAGAACCTTTCAACCCCCCCTCCCCCCCCATCAATGGATTTTCTATATTAATCTATCTATAATACAAAGTAGAACGATGTCTGTCTGTTCGTCTGTCTGTCCGTCTGTCTGTCCGTCTGAAGCTTAGGATCTCAGTAACCACTGAACCGATTGGGCTCTACTCTTCAGGGAATATACCTACTGGTCCTGTGATGGTTTTAAGCTATTTTCATGGGGGGTGGGACACCCCCAACCCCCCCCCCCAAAAAAAAAAATGAAAAAGACCCCCCCCCCCAAAAAAAAAAAAAAATTTTTTTACTTTTTCTTTTTAAATCTAAAATACGAAAAATTAGGTTGATCAAACCTCTTGGGGCAAAGACCCTAGAGGCTAGGGGCGAAACCGCTAGTAAGAGATATTGGACTGTAAATCATACTGGCACCCAAAGTTTTATAAACACATTCTCTCATTGATTGCCTTAAAAAACTTTGGGTACTTTTACAAAATCCTGATTCATTGTTTCAATCTAGCAGTGTCCAAATGTTTCAACCAATTATTTTAATCTAAATATGGGATAATTTTTGAATATATACATGTATTTATCGTCCATTGTCTTATTCCTAATAAAATCTCTATAAAATACTAATCATTTTTTAATATATTGTATAGCTTATTTGGATTAAGTTAAGACAACTAAAGGACAGGCAATCCCCGCAGGGCTATAATTTGTCATATAAACTTAACTGCAAGGAAGGGAGGGGGCTTTCGAGGTCCACTCGTATTATGCGGGGGAATTATACCATGATTTTGGTCTTAATCCTAATTCATAGCTTCTTAGAGATGACATGAAAATAGAAGAATAGAATTTAAGGCCTATAGTAGCTCACCGAATAAAAAAATCTTCGAAAGTTATTTTTTTTTTGGTGGGGGGGAGATGAAGTTACCCACTTATCAAAATATATATTAGGAAGCTCATAAAGCAGCTTATAGTGCATTTACAAAAATGATGTCTTACAAACACAATACAAATAACCTATGATAGGCCAGTATGAATTTTACTATTGGTCAATTAAAATGTTTACTTGCCTATCATTAGTCATTTGTATTGAATGACGTCATTATCAGGCACTTTAAACTTCCTCTAAATTCTTAACTCTCTATTTAAAAAAATTTGAATTGACTGACGAGAGAGAGAGAGAGGGGGGACAATGGTTTGTTTGTCACACCAGTCCCCAAAGTTTTATAATAACGTTTTCTTATTTGTTTGCTTAACAACTTTTTGGACTTTAGTAATTTTTGATTGGTTGATTCATTCTAACGTATGAACCACTTATATTAATCTACAGAAGGGGCAATTTTGTGTATAATTATTGGGGATGTACATCATTTTATCAGCTGTTGTCTTATCCCTTTAGATTCCTGTGCACATGCTCTATATTATTGCTGCACTACTTAGGGACATAATTGCCCTTGTCTCGTTATATACATCATCCATGATTATATATGCTTAAAATTTCCCCCCCAAGTCAATATAACATCCAATTAAAATTTAGCACAGCGAAAAACACTGGCAAAATTTTCGCCAGGCGACCTTGCAATTTATATTTCTCCTTCAATTAAGAAGATGGTAGCCAGGAACCCTAAGGGATAAGGCAAATGAGAATAAATTTATGTACGGTACATCCCCCAGTAAAGGAAAACATAATTACCAGATCATTTACAGTCTCCTTCCTCCATATTTATAGATTTGAAAAAAAGAATTTTTCTCAGCTAATTTATAAGATAGGTTTCTGAGTTTTTAGTTTATTCCTCGTATAATATCAAAATTAAAAGAGACTAAAATACATGTATTGAATAATTATTTTTTTCCTTTTTAGGAAATCACTCACATGGGCCTTTTACATGGTTTTAGGCTATTTTTATGTACCCTTCTTTTCCCTTTGATACTAGGATCTTAGCCGCTAGTATATATATAGAGCAATTGTACCTTTTCATTATAGCTGCTCAAAACAGGATTCTACAAATATGAATTTTGGTTACCATCCATTGTACTATCCCTGTAATCCTATATAAAATATGATTTTCAGACCCAATTAGTATATTTAGGAGAACAGCGAAATCCTTTGTTACATACACACAGATAGACATCCTATTACTTTTATATATATGATTATGCTATCCCTGTAATCCTGTATAAAAATATGATTCTCAGACCCAATTAGTAGATACAATACTTTCATTGTACGTTTTCTTTTTTAGTTACGAAGCTACTCTATAATTCTTTATCCTCTCCGTCTGTACGTAACATTTTTCTTTGTTTAAAAAAGACATATTAGAATTGTCCTATCAATTTCAAACTTTTTATGAGGATTCCTGTTACTGTTACAAATTAAAAAGTGAAGCAGTTATATAATTGATACCTATAAGTTCATTTAAATCATGTAATATTTTTACAACACTTTTTATAGATTTAGTTATTTCTTTATCTGAATTTTTGAACAATGATTCCTAGGACAACAAGGTACAATGTAAGTGAAACATTTGTATAAACATACATTTATGGCAAAAATTTCGCACATAATACACAATATAAACCCTAAACGTAGCTGTCAAACGAGGAGACTAACGAACATTATAATTACAGAGTAGCGCCACTACTAAAAAACGTAAGTTTTATTTTTTTCTTTCCATATTTTTTCTCTCCATTTTCCAGGGATCGAAAGGGATAAGACAATGGCCGACTAATTGATGTACCACCTCCAATGTTAATATACAAAATTACTCCTTCTGTATATTACAATTAGTTGTTGAAACGTATGGGAAATCAATTTAATAAACCAACCAATTAAAATTCATTAAAATTCACTGAAGTCCCCAAAGTTGTTAAGCCAACGAAAAAGAAAACGTTATTATAAAAGTTTGGGGACTTATGATGAAATAACAGCCCATTGTCCCCCCTCTCTCTCTGTCTCTCTCTGCCATTTTCTCTCTTTTTTTGACAATTTTGCTGTTTGCATGACGTTAAAACTGTGATCAATCATTATTCAAATAAGGCCTTTGTCTAAAGATAATTCAGGGTTCACAAATTTTTTTTCCGTTCGTCTGTTTGTAAGAAATAGTATGGTGAAAACGTAAATTTCTCAGCTGCTGTTTAAGATTGACAGCTGAAAATTTCCTGTACCATGAATTAGCATTAAGTGTACAATGTATTTTGTCCGTCTGTCTGTAGGTCATGTCACAAATAGTATAAATCTAAATATGGGTTATATTTTTCAGCTTTTTATAATAACTGAAAATATACTTAATATCTCACATTGTTCGTATGTCAATTCATGATTTTTTTGCACTTTGATGGTTTTCTATAATATTTAGTAAAGAGTGATTTGCGCGCGCCCTTTTCATTCTTGAGTCTTGGCTATTAAAAATCATTTCTGGACCTTTTCTACTTGTTCTAATGTTTTGCCGTATGGCCGTTTCTCCCTATTCCCGACTTTATTGAATATTGTGTTTAAAATTATTGAGTTGATAACCATGATAGTTTTAAAAGTAAGAATATATTAAGATTTAATATTATTCCAATAGATATAGAATACGTGGATATTATGAGAGAGAACGCATACCTTAATAAAATGTTTCTCCCAGCTGGCTAATATAACCATACCCCTTCTCCCCATATTACTTTGCCATAGCCTTTCCCCTGACAATGGAGGAACGTATTGACCAATATCTGAGAACTATATAAGCAACCTAAATTGACAACGTAATTTTCTCTTGTCACAATATCCATGTATGCTATATCCATTATTAAGATTAAATATTATTCCATATTCTGTGAATATTGTCAGTGATATGGGGGATAAGACAATCATTAAATAAAAGTAACAGGATGTCTGTGAGTCTGTCTGTTTGTACAGAAGGCTCTTAGTAACTACTGAACCGATATGGTTCTCCTTTTCAATGTAGCCTCTCATAGGTCCTAAAAAGGTTTATAACTTTTTTTTGGGAAAGGGTATTTTTTTACTTTTTCTTTTTAGAATTAGAAAGGGGGGAGCTGTTTCGACCCCACCTCCCCCAAAAGAAACTGAAATGCTCCTAGAGGCCTCTAGTGAAAGACAAATTAATCTTTCCCAATAACTTTAACGCATCGGATGTTCTTTTTTGGTGAATTTATTACATTTGGTTACGGATTATTTTATCTGTCATTATCCCTTCCCTCCCTGGCATAATTTCTTTGGTGTCTTACTCAGGGAGGGAGTGGACATTGGACTGTTTATTACACTAGTCCCCAAAGTCTTTTAATAACGTTTTCTTATTGGTTGGCTTAACAACTTTGGAATTTTAGTTAACTTTGATTAGTTTATTCATTAACATGAGTGTTCGAACGTTTCAATCACTAATTTTGATCTACATGTGGGGTAATTTTGGAGATGTACATCAATTCATCGGCCGTTGTATTATCCCTTTAGATCCCTGGCATAATTTCGGTGGTGTCTTACTAAATTCAATGTTTCTTTAATTCAGACAATCTTAAGATTTAGCAAAACCTTTGTTATTGGAGTCAGAGAAAGAGGGGACAATGGGATATTTATTACACTAGTCTCTAAAGTTTTACAACAACGTTTTCTCATTCGTTGGATCAACAACTTGGGGGACTTTACACAATTTTGATTGGTTGGTTCATTATGTTGATTATTCAAACGTGTTAACAATTAATTTTAATTCACAGAAGGGGGATTTTTTATTCATAATTAGAGGTGTACAACAATTTTTCGTACATTGTCTTATCCCTTTAGTCCTTGGTTCCTACTAATGCTATGCCAGTCATCTGACGTACATAATTACTATTCGTGGGCTAAAAAATAGGAAAAATTACTAATATTATTCAAATTAAGTACTGTTAGAAAAAGGTCATATAAAAAAGGTTGACTGACTTTAATTAAAGTACATTTGGCTTTAATAATAAACATTATTACATTAAAAATAGGATAATTTAAAAATGTTTAAAAATGTCTGTAGCATTATGAGAACAGCGATAATTTGAGGGTGTCTAACTGCGCTAACATGGTCTTGGAAAAATGGACATAGAATATGTGGATATTGTCAGAGATTCTTGCATAACTTGATAAAATGTTCCTCCTAGCTGGCTAACATAACGATACCCCCCATCCACCCTTTTTACCCCATCCCCTCCTTCTACTGATCAATTGCCGAGAATTAAAGTAGCAACCTAAATTAAGTATGAAATTTCCCCTGTTATAATATCCACGTTTATTATATCCATTACGCTAACATGGTCTTGGAAAGCCAATTTTCTCTCACTCATCATTATGCACTTTATGCAGGGGTAGGACAATGAATTTTAAATTGGCTTTAAAATTTTTACTCTTTTGAGGGGAAGGCGACATTGCACCTTTTTAAATTTTACACAGATGCTGTTACTTTTCTAAAAATGTTTGCCTTTTTTGATAAACGTAGCAGTGTATTTACTTATGAAAATGCTAGAGGCAAAATACTTTTTCTTCCAATGCAATCTCTGTTTATGTATATAGTATTCAGAAAGAATAACAATAAGGTAGCAAAACTCATTATGGACGGACAAACGGACAATTCGAATATTAGAATAGCTTCGCTATTAAATATATTGTTTAATGCTGCGCTACTTAAGGATTCGAATGTTGTCGGTAATGAATATTCTAGTTTTCAATATTTTTAAAAGCGAAGCTTTTCTATAATTAGGGTCGGTCCGTCCGTCCGTCCGTCCGTCCGTACGTCCGTCCGTCCGTCCGTCCGTACGTCCGTCCGTCCGTCCGTCCGTCCGAGATAGATAGCTTTTATTCGTTAATTTAGGCATGTTAGAATTGTCCTATCGATTTCAAACTTTGCATGATTATTCCTGTAGTAGTTAGGTACGATTTAGAAAGCGTAGCAACTCTATAATCATTACCAGAATGTCCGTACGTCCATTTTAAACATGTTGATTTTTCTAATTTTTTAACAGCTTATTTTTATGTGATCTAATTATCCGTTTGATCTGATTTTTGGTATATTGATTCCTGGGACAACAAAGAACAATATTTTAAGCGAAGCAACTCTATAATCAAATCCTAAAAATGTAAGTATGTCCATAAACTCAATAAACATTATCCTGTATCAAGAAGTTTTTCAACAAATTTACTTACAATTTTGCTTCGACTCTTATACTTTTATATTCTGATAATTCAGTTTAGACACTATACAAGTGTTAATGTCCGTTTGTCCTACCGTTTCAGTGCTTCGCTTTTATGGATGTTGTCATCCTTGTTTTTCTCGTATTCATTCGAATCCGGTGGATAGGAACCGGTTCTTATCCATACGAAAGAACTATGTCTAGCATCGTATTATATCCAGCTTTGAATATTATTATTTCACTTTATACCAGGGAGGCAGGGGATTAATTAATTAAGTAAATTATACTAATCCCCAAAGTTTTACAATAAAAAAACATTTTACTTACACCTTTATAATGTTCAAAGGTTTCAACCAATAATAATTCAATCTAAATATTATTATATCATAATTTGGTTGTATATCAATTTATCATCCATTGTCTTATCCCTTGAGATCCCTGCTTTTGACCCTTTGAAACAATGTGTTTTGTTTTGAATTCTTAATTACAACATTCAAAGATGAATATATATACAGTTAGAATTATCGGCAGTTTCCCTCAAAGTTTTTAGTCGAGCACGACTCCCCTCATCTCCCCTTGTTTTAAGATAAGTTCTAATTAATTTAAATTTTTACTAGGTTAGGTTATATTTGTACAAGTAAAACACTAGATAGAGCAAGGGGTTATATTTGTACAAATAAAACACTAGATAGAGCAAGGGTTAAATAACTGTATTTCCCTCTTGCTATGACCTTGTCTCAATTGGGTCTTTCAAAATCAACCAATGGTAACGGTAATATTAACACAGTCAAATAGAAGAAAACAATTTCAGGAAAGCCCTGCATGGTTAAAGATCATTGAATGGAAAATGTTGAAAGAAAAATAACCCCCTTTCCCATTTTTTCAATTTATTAAGAAAAATCTGGCTGGGGTGGTTTCAGTGCTCGTTAGGCAGAGGGAAACCCTGATTTATCTTTGAATTGCTTATAATTTCATTAGTACACATATTTACAGTTTAGTAGCCTAACTTCTGTAAAACTTGACAAGTCTGTCCGCCTGACCATGCGTTTTTTATTTTACACATTTAAGGGACTTTCTTCGTGACTACAGTCTTATGTTATTTTAATAACAGCCAAAATGATCAAAAAACTTAGGGGATAAGACAATGGACGATAAATTTCTGTATACTTAAAATTATGATAAAAGGTATTTTATATCAAACAATCAAGATTTAATAAAAGTCCCAAAAGTTTATAAGCCAAAAAAAAGAGCATTGGTATATAAAACTTTGGGGACCAGTATAATTTACAGTCTAATGTCCTCTCCCTTCCACCCAGAAAATACTGAATATTTTAAGTAGAATTAGTTTCTAAAATTCTTAAATTAATATCCTAGTGGGATTATGCATATCAGGGATTAGGAAACTAAAGAAAAGTATTATGCCTCCATTTTTATTGTCGGCCAATGTACACTTTTTAACCAATGATATTGTAGGATTGTCCATACGCTGTTTTCCTTTGGGGCACATTTAAGGTATTTACCTTATGTCCATGACACTTAAACACTAGGTCTAACAACCCAGGATAACTAAGGGGGGCCAAATGTCTCCTTTTTTGTACCCGGGGTAATGAGTTGTTCCTGCTCTGGGCCAAGGCATTCCCCACACTCTAACTATATATGTTGCGCACCTGACATAGTAGCAGTAGGAACTACTTTAACTTCTTTAGTTATGACGCAGTGTTAAGCCGACATTCGAACATATTACCTATTTAAGGTATTTGGGATATAGACTTGTATATTTATTTCAAATGCAATCCAACCGACATAAAAACATTTAAATTGTATTTTTCACGATGCTTGAGGTGCACAGTCAAGTTTTTCTAGAGTTGCAACATCTCCCCCCCCCCCTACCCCTGATGATTATGACATATTGTTAAAGTGATGGCTCAAGTACTCAAAATTTTCCACCACATTAGTCTTTCTGGGCCAGGGATGAAGGAGGATAATGTTAATCATAATTGTGGTATAAAAACTATAAAAATACATAGAGAGTATAGAATTAAGAAAAGTCAAAAGAAAGAGGTTAAAAATAGATAAAATTATCCTCATATAAAAATAACAGGATCTGTTTCTGTCTGTTTGTGTATACCGAATGATCCCTCTAACTGATAAGGTCCTCATTACAGGGAAGTCTCATAGATCAAGCGAACATGAAAGCGAACATTTTAAAATTAAAATAGAGGGTCGCCACCCCCCTCCCTGTTCTTTCCTTCAAGAGCCCCTAGAGGCTTTTAGCGACATAGGCGCTAGTTATAGTTTAAGAAAGAAAATACATAAATATAGAATAGAAATACGAAAGGAAAATATAATGTATATATTTTAATATATCCCCCTATCCCTGCGACAAGTACATTGAGAAATTTAAAAATTTCGCTGCAAGATTAAATATAGGCCTTATTCATTCCATACGCACACACACACACGCACACACACACACACACACACACACATCTATACTCAAGCAAAAAATCTCACACATAAGCATATTTACAATTGGGTTGTGCTTTAAAAGTAACCAAAAAAATGTCTTTATTTTTAAAAACGAGGTGTTTCTAAAATTAAAGTCGGTTCATTCGCATGTCCGTACGTAAAGAATAGCTCTTATTATTAATTTCGGCATGTTAAAATCATCCTATCGTTTCCAAACTTTCTATGATAATTCCGGTAGCAGTTAGTTAACAATTAAGAAATCGTAGCATCTCTATAATCGTAACCAGAAAGTAAATAGGTCCATCTCAGACCTGCAAAAATTTTACTTTTCGTCATTTTTATTTGATATAATTATTCCATTTATCTGACAGTTGTAATAATGATTTCTAGTACAACATGGTACACTATTACTTAGTGAAATATTTGTATAATCAGATTGTTATTATATCAAACAAGGTTGATCTATTTGTCTAGTAGTAATGCTTTTCTATTATACATGACAACTTTTTAAAAATGTCATATCCTTCTATTATGTCTGTGTGCTTGTTTGTCTGTATCAATATGGGTTTCCTTTACAATGTAGCTTTTCATAGGTCGTTCGAAGGTTTTTAACTAGTTTTGGGGCTGGTACCACCAACCTCCTTAAGGGAAAATAATAGTGTGCAGGAGTCACCCCCCCCCCCTTTTCTGTAGAGGCCTCTAGGGGCATAAAACAGATTTTACTGGAACCTATTTCACTATTTTTTGCTGGAATGTATGAAATCTCGCACAGTTGGGTGCAGTCCTAAGGTATTTATGTTTTTGAGTATGGAACTCTTACATTACAGTTCTACTGGCAATTTTACAACCTTAGTTTTAAGTATAGAACTCTTACATTACAGTTCTACTGGCAATTTTACAACCTTAGTTTTTGAGTATGGAACTCTTACATTACAGGTCTACTGGCAATTTTACAACCTTAGTTTTTGAGTATGGAACTCTTATATTACAGGTCTACTGGCAATTTTACAACCTTAGTTTTAAGTATGGAACTCTTACATTACAGGTCTACTGGCAATTTTACAACCTTAGTTTTTGAGTATGGAACTCTTACATTACAGGTCTACTGGCAATTTTACAACCTTAGTTTTGAGTATGGAACTCTTACATTACAGGTCTACTGGCAATTTTACAACCTTAGTTTTTGAGTATGGAACTCTTACATTACAGGTCTACTGGCAATTTTACAACCTTAGTTTTTGAGTATGGAACTCTTGCATTACAGGTCTACTGGCAATTTTACAACCTTAGTTTTTGAGTATGGAACTCTTACATTACAGGTCTACTGGCAATTTTACAACCCATTGATGATACACAAAATAACTCCTTAACTTATGATAAAAAACATTTAGACACTTAAATAAATGAGTTTTTGAGTATGGAACTCTTACATTACAGGTCTACTGGCAATTTTACAACCTTAGTTTTTGAGTATGGAACTCTTATATTACAGGTCTACTGGCAATTTTACAACCTTAGTTTTAAGTATGGAACTCTTACATTACAGGTCTACTGGCAATTTTACAACCTTAGTTTTTGAGTATGGAACTCTTACATTACAGGTCTACTGGCAATTTTACAACCTTAGTTTTGAGTATGGAACTCTTACATTACAGGTCTACTGGCAATTTTACAACCTTAGTTTTTGAGTATGGAACTCTTACATTACAGGTCTACTGGCAATTTTACAACCTTAGTTTTTGAGTATGGAACTCTTATATTACAGGTCTACTGGCAATTTTACAACCTTAGTTTTTGAGTATGGAACTCTTACATTACAGGTCTACTGGCAATTTTACAACCTTAGTTTTGAGTATGGAACTCTTACATTACAGGTCTACTGGCAATTTTACAACCTTAGTTTTTGAGTATGGAACTCTTACATTACAGGTCTACTGGCAATTTTACAACCCATTGATGATACACAAAATAACTCCTTAACTTATGATAAAAAACATTTAGACACTTAAATAAATGAACCAACTAATTAAAATTCTGTAAAAGTCCCCAAATTGGTGAATTTTTAAAAGTTACTATAAAGCTTAGGGAACTATAGTTATAAACTGCCCAAAGTCCCCTCCCTCCCTGATTCTATAAAAAAAAACATTGTTGAAATTTTCTAATTTGTGAGTTGGTGAATTAGCCGGTGTCCAAAGTAACTATGGGCCCTATTGTGTAATGCCACAACTTTATCAGATCTTGAGCGGGCCTATGCGGTTTCTTTAATTTCATATAATCACAATTCAAAACTACTTTTGGCCACTATGCTAGCATACTGTGACACGAGTGGTTAAATGTTTTTGGGCATTAAGCCAATAGAAAGGGAAAGTGGTCACTATTTTTTCTTGCAGGTATGCAGGGAGGGAGAGGACATTGGACTTTAAGTTAGACTGTTACCCAAAGTATTATAACCTCGTTATCTTATTCATAGACTATAAAACTTTGGGTACTTTAATTGAATCTTGATTTGTTGGTTCCAAACTATTATTATCTTAACTTTTCAACTAATTGTATTAATCTACTGAAGGGGTAGTATTATTAATCATCATTTGGGATGAATAATAATGCCTCGTCCATTGTCTTATCTCTTAAGATCCCTGTAATATGGGCATATAATAGGCCTGCCGTGCCTAGGCACCGAGAAAACATGGGGTGAGGCGAATCGACTGCAAAAAATATTTTTTTTTTTTCAAGACTGTTCTGGACAGCGGATAAGCCACAAGGGCCTAATTTATGGGCTAACAAATAAGAAATTAATCGTTTCTGTTAATGATACAATATAAAAATGAACTATTATTCTTTTATTAACATACATTTTGGCAGCCAAAATAGTTTGAATGCCATATCTAATACTAGCAGCAAGCTGCTAGAGGTCTCTAAGGGTACTTAATTTACTAGTATTTTTTTGGAGGGTTGGGGTCAACCTCTCCCCATTTTTTAATTTACAATTTGTCTCCAAATTGAGCTGGTAGAATTGGTTTTTTTGTCTGTTAGATGGAGACAGATTTTTAAGAGTGACTTAGAACGCCTGGGGGAAGGTGGTAGACAGGATATAGAGGACCCAGTAACAATGGGGGGGGGGGGGGAGGTGGGTAGGAGAAATTTTATTGAGGGACACGTCAAGTCAGGGAGGAGACATTGGGCTGTAAATTACACTGGTACCCAAAGTTTTATAGCAACTTTATCTTATTCGTTGGCATAAGTAATTTGCGTATTTTTATTGAATTTTAATTGACTAGCGACTGTGCTCCTAGCATCTAGAGGCTATACATTCGATGGGATTTGGAAGGGCAGAAAAATAGCCTAAAACCATACCCAGACTTATTTACAAAAATAAATAGCCTAAAACCATCTTATGATAGATAAGAAGCTTCACTGTAAAGGAGAATCATATCGGTTCAGCGGTCAGCGAGATGATAGGATTGCTTTCAAACAAGTAAAGTCAAAAATTTTCAACCATTATCATCTATATAAGGGGTAATTTTGATTATCATCATTGGGTTGTATATCAATTTTTCTTCCATTGTCTTATCCCTTAGATCCCTGACGTTAAATACATATTTTAGAACGAAAGGGGGGGGGGGGTGTAGTGGTAAATGGAATGTCGACTTTGAGTTTGTGCATTACGAGTTTTTTTGGAGGGGGGGGGGGGGACGAAGCTATTCTTTTTTAGTAATGTCTGTATGTCGTTCCTGTATTATCCTTTTAGAAATATTTTTTTTTTCAATTTTTAACTATAAACTCTGACCGCGGCGCTTGTTAACCTAGCCTGGGCCTTCAGCCTCTCAGGTCCAACAAATCAGGCTTTTATCTTATATGTTTTTGATTTTACTATTTAAATAAAAAGATACGCGATGTGATGATTAACTACTCTTGAATGTTGGATATAACAAATATACGTATTACTCATATGGTTTAATACCTCTTTTAATTGCTTTGCAGTAGCTTGCAGGGAGGCAGGGAATATTGAATTGTAAATTTACTAGTACCCAAAGTTTTAAAACCACGTTTACTTATTTTTTTACTAAAAATCTTAGGGTTATAATTCAGTTTTGCTTATTTGATTCTACCTTATAGAAGTTTTGAAACTTTTCAACAAATGATTTTAATTTACATAATGGTTAATATTGTTTTACACCCATGGGGATGTACATTAATTCATCTTCCATAGTCTTATACCTTAAGATCTCTGAGTATGTAGAGAAACTTTTAATGCATTTAACTTTAGGTATTTTATTCACATTCTTTAGCTAGATAAACTTTATTTTAACCGGTTTTAAGCCTTTAGAAATATTTTCTAGGTAATTTTTGTGACACTAGAATCTTGGGCATTAAAAGTGAAAAGAGGGAGCATAAAATATCCAAATGCCAAACCAAGGCTAAAATCTAAAAATATAGTAGCCTAAAACCATACCAGGGCCTAAATTAAGCTTCCCTCAAAAGAAAAAAGAGCCCAATGTCCCCTCCCTGCCTGGTATATCCTAATAAAGGTGGTTATAAAGTTTCTTAATTTGATTTATAAACAGACAGATATTACATCGAAAAATAAATGTTTTTATTCTAATCCTTCTATCCTTGTCCCTCATGTTTATAGAGGGATACGACAATGGACGATAAATTGATATACATCCCCAAAGAAGATAATGAAAATTACTCCACTTAGTTCAAAATTATTTGTTAAAAATTTTGTACACAACCAGCTTGGAACTAACCATTTCAAAACACAATAAAATTACCCAAAGTTGCTAATCCAACCAATAAGAAAACGTGGTTATAAACTTTGGGTACAAGTGAAATTAACAGTCCAATGTCCCCTCCCTCCCTGTCTTTAATGATTCAAAACTGTGTTAAAGATTAGGATCAGTTCTCCATTTGAGAATGTAAATTTCAGTCTTCTTCACAAAGAAAGCTCAGCAAAATCTTTTATTTTACAGTAATACCCCCCCCCCCCTCCCCACCTTCTAAATAATTAAAGTCAGTCTGTAGCGGATAGCTTTTATTATTAATGTAGCCTTGTTAGAATTGTCCTATCGGTTTCAAACATAACATGATTAAGTTTAATACTTTAAACTTCAACTTCTTAAGACTAGTAGATGAAACTTTTGAACACTCAACTTAATGAACCAACCAATAAAAATTTAATAAAAGCTTTATTGAAACAAACACTAAAATATAATTTTTAATTTGTTAACATATACCAAATTTGTATAATGATCAAAACTGTAAGAGAAATCCACATACTGCGCTGGACAATTGACGTCTTCCCATTGGGGCATATATGCTGGTCATTCATGTTGATAACTGTGCCAGTCGCATCATCCACATGTAAGGTCGCCTTGCAGTTGTACCTCCTATAATATTTGCAACGGTAGTATATCTTGTTTCTTCGTTGCAGAATCTTTGAATATTCACAGTTCTGGAACATAACTTTGGACTTATATTGAACTCCTGGCCTTCATTCCATAATTGTCGGCACATTGTTGTTGTCTTGAGCTTCCATCTTGAAATGTTAACAAGTAATACTCATTTCAAGATTCAAACATTTTTTCTTCCAACTTTGGAAGATTTTTAAAAAATTTTAGAAGATTTAAAAATTAAATTTTTTAGGAGTTTATTTTTCAGAGATGTCGTATTAGGAGGTCTGTCCTATAGGACTTTTGTCCTTGAGGAGATTTGTCGCATTAGTAGGTTTGTCGCCTAAGGACGTTTGTCAGTGTACCATTTTACCGAATGCTTTTGCTCTATGTTTATTCATAATCTTATCAAAAGGACAATCTAATACTTTAATCTATATTAAAATAAAAATATATTGTAGAATATTACATTAGTTTGTACGTGTACTTGAGTTTTTAAAATGGCGATTCCTAAGGAGATTGGCCATAATGTTATTAATTGTAAATATTTCCATAATAAACAGCGTGCAATCAAAATTACATTAAATTCTTGTTTAAACTTCTTAACAATTTGTTTTTGATGGTGTTGTCATCCTTGTTTTAAAGTGACACAAACTTTTGTAGTATTCCTTTAAGTATTATATTTCATTCTTTAAAAGTTCTTCAAAGTGCTCCTTCAAAGTTCCTAAAGAAGAACTCTAGAAATAGAGCTAAATATGTATTTTTTTCAGACTGTTCTAAGAGTGTCTGTGTGCTACTAAAGATCTCTAAAACATCTGTACAGATATATAAAAGTAAAAGGAGGTCTATTTGAGTTTCGTAACCGCTGACCGATATGGTTCTTCTTTAAAATGTAGCTTTTCATAGGTCCTGAGAATGTATATATCTATTTTGAGGGTGGGTATAACTATCCTTCCATGAGATATCGTCCCTAACCCCCCCCCCAAAAAAAAAAAAAAAATCATTTTTTTCTTTTTAGATTGAATAAACACCTTAGCAGGGATCTTAGGGGATAAGACAATGACCGATAAATTAACAATGATGATACACAAATTTACCCCTTCATGTAGATCACCAGTGCATGGTTAAAACTTTGAAAATTAACTTTAATAAACCACCCAATCATGATTTAATAAAAGTCCCCAAAGTTTTCAAGTCCACGTTATTATAAAACTTTGGGGACTGTTGTAATAAACAGCCCATTGTCCCCTCCCTTCCTTCATGCCTTTGTGGTTGTTTTGGGGTGGTACAGCTTGTTAATGTCAGCTATTAACAAAAGCTTGTGGTGCTCTTCTTATCAGGGATTGGCAGGGAAAAGGAAATGGCCGATAAATTCATGTACGTCAACAATAATGTAGATTCAAAAATAAACTTTATTAATCAGCCAAAATTGGTAGGCAACGAATAAGAAAGTATTACTATAAAACTTTGGGGACTAGTGTAATAAACAGCCCATTGTACCTTCTCTCTCTAGTTAATAACAAACAATTCCCCCCTCTTACTAAGATTGGTTTGTTGTTTGAATCCAGAAAAATCGACCCTATAAAAGTATGACTTCCCCCCCCCCCCCCAACAAAAAATTCCTTTTAATTCTCTAAACAAAGAGCAAAACTGGGGAGGGGGGGTCGAATCCTTTCTCTCTTCACTTCAAGTGCCCCTAGAAACCTCAAGGGGCGTAACTGGTAGGTCATAAGTTTACATAAAGCTTGAGATTATTTTTATCTCTCCTTCACTTATCCCTATGTCTATGAAGCTTTCTTATTCTTATTAGACTAAGCATTTAGATAACCATATCTTGTCACTTTGTTACACAGGAGTGTAGCCACTCTGTAGTTTAATTTAAATATCCATATCTTGTTACTTTGTTACACAGGAGTGTAGCCACTCTGTAGTTTAATTTATATATCCATATCTTGTTACTTTGTTACACAGGAGTGTAGCCACTCTGTAGTTTAATTTAAATATCCATATCTTGTTACTTTGTTACACAGGAGTGTAGCCACTCTGTAGTTTAATTTAGATATCCATATCTTGTTACTTTGTTACACAGGAGTGTAGCCACTCTGTAGTTTAATTTAGATATCCATATCTTGTTACTTTGTTACACAGGAGCGTAGCCACTCTGTAGTTTAATTTAGATATCCATATCTTGTTACTTTGATACACAGGAGCGTAGCCACTCTGTAGTTTAATTTAGATATCCATATCTTGTTACTTTGTTACACAGGAGCGTAGCCACTCTGTAGTTTAATTTAGATATCCATATCTTGTTACTTTGTTACACAGGAGTGTAGCCACTCTGTAGTTTAATTTAGATATCCATATCTTGTTACTTTGTTACACAGGAGTGTAGCCACTCTGTAGTTTAATTTAAATATCCATATCTTGTTACTTTGTTACACAGGAGTGTAGCCACTCTGTAGTTTAATTTATATATCCATATCTTGTTACTTTGTTACACAGGAGTGTAGCCACTCTGTAGTTTAATTTAAATATCCATATCTTGTTACTTTGTTACACAGGAGTGTAGCCACTCTGTAGTTTAATTTAGATATCCATATCTTGTTACTTTGTTACACAGGAGTGTAGCCACTCTGTAGTTTAATTTAGATATCCATATCTTGTTACTTTGTTACACAGGAGCGTAGCCACTCTGTAGTTTAATTTAGATATCCATATCTTGTTACTTTGATACACAGGAGCGTAGCCACTCTGTAGTTTAATTTAGATATCCATATCTTGTTACTTTGTTACACAGGAGCGTAGCCACTCTGTAGTTTAATTTAGATATCCATATCTTGTTACTTTGTTACACAGGAGTGTAGCCACTCTGTAGTTTAATTTAGATATCCATATCTTGTTACTTTGTTACACAGGAGCGTAGCCACTCTGTAGTTTAATTTAGATTTCCATATTTTGTTACTTTGTTACACAGGAGCGTAGCTACTCTGTAGTTTAATTTAGATATCCATATCTTGTTACTTTGTTACACAGGAGCGTAGCCACTCTGTAGTTTAACTTAGATATCCATATCTTGTTACTTTGTTACACAGGAGTGTAGCCACTCTGTATTTTAATTTAGATATCCATATCTTGTTACTTTGTTACACAGGAGCGTAGCCACTCTTTAGTTTAATTTAGATAACCATAAGTCGATTTTTAATCAATTAAACTTTCCACGTTAATATACTTAATTGTTACAGGAATCATCATGCTATGTTTTAAATCTATAGGACAGATCTTTGCCTAAATGTTTGGCCAGATCTATCAGATATGATCTTAAAGTGTATCTTTGAGAATATGTAGTTGGTTTCTTTGGAAAATATTGTACTTGTACTTTTAAGATTTTATATCAGTAAACATCTCTTTAGTAATGGTGGACCTCAATTATTCTTTTTAATACTCTGCATGTACTACAAAGTACATAATTACAGGGATCATAAGGGATAGGACACCCCCCCCCCTTTACAATCAACAAAATTACCTATTCTGTAAATTATAGTTATTGATTAAAAACCTTGAACACTGTTCAACCCAATCAAGATTTATTATTTTTTTTGTGAACGATAAAACTTTGGGTACCAGTAAAATTAAGAGCCTAATGTCCCCTCCCTCCCTAAAATGTAGTAAATGAACATAAACATTTAAAAAGATTTATATAGACTTAAAATATATGTAGAAATATCACTGCTAAAAAAAAGACAAACATATTCTCTTATTTTAGGGTTGCTTAATTGTATTAAAAAAAATTAATAAAAAATAATAGGTAAAGATACAAGGTGTTGTTAAAGCTTAGATTAGCTTTAATAAAACTTGGTAAAAAACGTTGAAATCAGTGGCGTGCACAGCGATTCACTATGGGGGTGTGAAATCCTTAGGTGAAGTAAAAAGATAAAGACATACCTTCCAAATTTGAATTTTAAGTTGGGGGGAGTTGACACCCCTCTACAACCCTCTACCTAACACCAATGCAATGGTAAGAATGTTTCTAAGATGTTGTATATAACAATTTTTTGGTTGATTGTAGGGACAAATAGGGGGCTAAAAATAGCCTAAACCCACCCTAAGACTTAAAACTAAAAATAAAACAGTGCCAACTATCACAGGTCCTATGCGAAGCTTGTCTAAAATAGAGAACCCAATCGGTTCAGTAGTTATCAACATCTGCAGACAAAAAAAACCCTTACTTTTATATAAAATAGGATAATTCATTTTACCTTATAGATGAATGTTCTTATGCTTTTTTAAAGTGTGTCATAAATTGTCAAGTTCAAAAGCAACATAGTTGGGGGCAAAAAATCCAGAAAACTTGATTTAAAGAATTTTGTACACGTTGTATTTAAGATTTATAATTTTTGGAGTTGAAATACATTTACGTGGCATAATTTTAAATCAAGCATCTGTTTTTCCTTCAAATTTTATATGTTTTAAGTAAGGGTTGGTAAAACTTAGCACACATAGCCAAAAACTGTCTAGCCAAAACCTGACTAGTAGAAATAATACATAAAATTTATTATTTGAAATTTTCTACATATATAGACTTAGTTTCGTTGTCCCAACTGTCTTAAAACAATACTCAGAACAAATGTCAATGTTTACAACTCAATGGAAATAGACAGAGCAAGCCAACCGCGCGACAGCCGCATTTTAGCTTTGCGGAAAACTCAAACTATTTCGGGTATTTGGATGGTTATTTATCGCTCAATATAGGCAGTTTTCCGTGGATATAAAATGAAGAATTATAAACATAATATAAGTTTTGTTAGTTCGAGCCCTAGGCCCCTTGGAGCTTTTTATTTTGTAATTCATAAATTCTCTACAATTTTACGGTTCGATGTATGATTTTTCTAATCCAGATGATGGTAATCGGCTTCGAAGCAATACGGAAAAATTTAATAATTACCGTATTGTACTTCAAATTGATTTTGTTTTTATTTGTCTATTTCCCTGCGGTTTGAATGTGTCTTACACGCGGGTGCCGAGCCCTGGAAATAAACAACAAGACATGGTTTGTTTTACTTTAGGGGATGCAATAAAAACAAGGATGACAACATACATAAACAAACAGAAATACAAAGTAATATGAAGAGTACTTGATCATAAATCAGAAGAATCGTCTAAAAATATTTAAAGCTTAAATTTAATTCAGCATTAAAGCTACCTGCCTCTTTTTCTACATATATATACAGAACGTATACATAGACGGACAAATGGACATTTCGAATTATAGAGTAGCCCCGCTTCTAAAATAAGGACAATTGTTTTCAGTAATAGAGAAGAACTAAGAACCTAGAATAAAGAGTTTTGTCTATGTTAGACCAAAAAATTAAAATTGAAAATTTAACTATTATATCAACCCTTCAGTAATGGTTTAAAATTGATGAGACGATTATACCGATCCTATACTTTAATGGACAAACCCAAAATGTTTGATAACTTTGTTAAAAAAAATAGTAGTATAAACTTAAAGCTCTATATTAATTATAAGTAATTCAACAGCTAGACACCCTTAATTTTGGCCCATATTCTATAATCCCTTTATATGAGAATTATGGGGATTAGAATTTAAATCCCGTTCATTTAAACGGATTAAATTAATTAGTCAAGAAGGAGGATTTGAAACTCAGGGTGTTAGGGGTCATTGGGCTGCTTTTTTTTATCAAAAAGTTTTATAATAGCGTATTCGTTGACTTATCAACTTTGGGGACAAGTATTTCAATTTGATTGATTGATTCATTAGTTGGGCGTCCAAACATTTCAACCACTGATTAAATTGTTTCAATTTTACCTTATATACAGAACCTCTGATATAGAGTAGATTCGCTACTAAAACAGCAAAGTAGAGAAGAACAGACATACAAACATTCAAAAATACAGACACAAATACTCATAGAGTAGCTTCGCTACTAAAATCCGTGAAATTAAATATAATTTAGTAGATTTTTCGTAAAAAAAGTACGCAATGATACAAATTAATGTTTTTTTGATAAATTTGATAAGTAGTTTTAATCAAAATTATTTATCAATGACAAATATCTGTAAAGATTTTTTTCTTGGAGAGTTAAATTTTGAAAACCTATAATTTACTTTGCGTTCCTCTATATTAGACCATACTAGACTAGATGGCACATTTTTAGGATTTATACAAAATAAACTTAAATTTTTTGTTGTTAAATATTAATGTTCATAATATAATCATAATACCATTATTAGAATGGCGTTCTATTGCAAACATGGATTATTTTTGCAATAGTGCTTGATATCATATAAAATATCTACGTAAATAAGTGACAAAATAACGTACAATTTTACAAAATCAGTGTTAAAATATCCAAACAATAGACGTATAAAGATGATTTGCTTTCTGATTTATACCTAATTGTTTTATGAATCTGTATGAAAATGTTAAAAGAAGCTGTATCAACTTTTTTTTTTATAGCTAGCCGGTTCTTTTAGTAAGTAGTAGATGTAAAATTTTTCATAGAATTCAGATATGCAATCGGTTTTTTTGTAGACCTCTTATTTTTTATGTAATTTAAGTTTTAAAAAAAAAAATTAAATCGATTTTAAGGTACTAAAATGCAACAAAAAAAAGAAAGAAAATGGCCATTATGAACAAAACTAGTAAGATCTTTAATTTGACACCTTACTTTTTCAATTATGTCAGGTAATTATTGAAAAAATCGATTTTTTTAAACCCATGAGAATAAAAACTTTGAACTTAATTTTTTCATTTCACAGGTTAAAAAATATGGGTTAATATATACCTTTAGAATCAGAAAAATATTACGAATCCATTGTAAGCAAAATTGAAATAAAATGTTTACTATATAGTATATAAACTACAATAAAAGGAATTATATGAAAATATCATATTATATTATACAGGCAACGTCTTAATTCTTGAATTGAGTATAAAAATGGGAAGGGGGTAAAGAGGGGGTAAAGATGGGGTAAAAAAGGAAAGACGATAGTGTTGCCTGAACAAAAAATATATTGGGCCATTTGTTTATTTGTTTATTTTTTATTTTTTTACTTTTTTTTCAATTTTGCTTACAATGGATTTGTAATATTTTTCTGATTCTAAAGGTATATATTAACCCATATTTTTTTACCTATGAAATGATAAAATTAAGTTCAAAGTTTTTATTCTCCTGGGTTTAAAAAAATCAATTTTTTTAATAATTACCTGACAAAATTCAAAAAGTAAGGTGTCAAATTAAAGATCTTACTATTTTTGTACATAATGGACATTTTCTTCCTTTTTTTTGTTGCGTTTTAGTACCTTAAAATCGACTTAATCTTTTTTTTTTAAAACTTAAATTACTTAAAAAATAAGAGGTCTACAAAAAAACCGATTGCATATCTGAATTCTATGAAAAATTTTACATCTACTACTTACTAAAAGAACCGGCTAGCTATAAAAAAAAAGTTGATACACCTTCTTTAATGTGACTTCCAATAAGAGCTTTTGTTATGCCAAATGGATGGATGGACTCCAAAAATAGAAAAGCTTCGCTTAAAAAACTATGTGGGTCTATTCTAAACTAAGTCTGTATGTCCAACCCCGAGTCGCGTCTGTCGCTGAAAACCATAAACCTATCAACATTATATACCATTTTATCCATCTATTATAGCCACCTCAGCCATTTAAGGATATTTACTAAAGATTTGTTTTATGATTAGGTCATATTGGGTACTGAGTAGCCCTGCAGGGTTTTGGCACAGCAGATATACCCGTCCCCTCCCCCCTCATTCCGCAAGGGTTAATCAAAGGTAAAAACTAAAAAAGAGATATAGAAAGGGGCTGCATTTTGAGGAAAAGCACTGAAAAAAACGTATTTAGAACATTAGATATACCCGACACTTTAATTGCAAGATCTTTGTTTGGATGTCTTATCTATGCATGGTAATGAATATAGAAACCGGTATTGTTTTAGGCTATTTTCTATCCTTGCCTACTCCTTTGATTATAAGGCCTCTAAATGCTAGGGCCAAGTTTTAGATATAAAATATTACCATATTTAACAATTATGAGTTTTTTCTGCAAAGTTTACTTTTTTCCTTATCCCTTATTAAATCAATCAAGGACATATTTTATTCACAAAATACAAAATTATCATTCACCAAAATATGGTGTCCAATTGATTACGCCAATTGTCGCATCCACAATTCACATTATATAAAAGTAAAATGATGTCTGTCTGTGTGTATGTCTTTGTGTCTATCTTTGTGTCTATCTTTGTGTCTATCTTTGTGTCTGTCTTTGTGTCTGTCTTTGTGTCTAGCTTTGTGTCTATCTTTGTGTCTGTCTTTGAGTCTGTCTTTGTGTCTATATTTGTGTCTGTCTTTGTGTCTGTCTTTGTGTCTATCTTTGTGTCTGTCTTTGAGTATGTCTTTGTGTCTATCTTTGTGTCTATCTTTGTGTCTATCTTTGTGTCTATCTGTGTGTCTGTCTTTGTGTCTATCTTTGTGTCTGTCTTTGTGTCTATCTTTGTGTCTATCTTTGTGTCTATCTTTGTGTCTGTCTTTGTGTCTGTCTTTGTGTCTATCTTTGTGTCTGTCTTTGTATCTGTCTTTGTGTCTGTCTTTGTGTCTATCTTTGTGTCTGTCTTTGTGTCTGTCTTTGTGTCTATCTTTGTGTCTGTCTTTGTGTCTGTCTTTGTGTCTATCTTTGTGTCTGTCTTTGTGTCTTTCTTTGTGTCTGTCTTTGTGTCTGTCTGTGTTCCTTTCTGTATGTCTGTCTTTCTGTGTATGTCTGTCTTTGTGTCTGTCTGTGTTCCTTTCTGTATGTCTGTCTTTCTGTGTATGTCTGTGTTTCTGTCTGTCTGTGTGTGAATCTTGTTAAGCGCTGAACCGTTATGGTTCTCCTTTATAGTCTTGCTTGTCATCTATCTAGGGAAGGTTAGTAAATATTTTAGTGGATGATACCGTACCATCTTTCTAAAAGAAATCCCCCCTAGAAAAAATTACACCACCATCAAAAAAAGAATTTCTTTTCAGGGATCTAACGAGAGGGCAATGGCCGATAATTTGATGTGCATCCCCAATAATGATATACTAAATTCACCCCTCTTACATTACAATAAGTGGTTGAAACGTTTAGACACTTAACTTAATGAACCAATAAAAAATGCAATAAAAGCCCCCAAAGTTGTTGAGCCAATGAATAAGAAACTTTAATAAAAACTTTGGGGACTAATGTAATAAACATTTCCCCTCCTTCCCTGATTTTTTTACTTTATCTTTTAAAAATTAAAACGATTTTATAATGTAAAACATTTGCGAAGGGGAAGGAACAGCTTCACCAAAATGTATTCTATTTAGAATACACAATAGCATGGTTCAATATTTCAGCTTTGGCCTTTTGTGACATTTTTTAGCAATAAACATGGATCTTAAGGGATAAGACCTATCAATGATTATTAGACGTACACTGTGAATTTCAATGTAAAAATGCCTATCTGTAGATTAGAATTATTTGTGGAAAAGGTTTAACACTTCTAGTTTTTACTTAATTATAAAGACATAAAAAAAGTTAATAAACCAACTAATGAGAGAACGTGTTTACACAACTTTGGGGACTATTGCAATAAACATCCCATAGTCCCCTCTCTATCTGATAAATACCACCCTAAATGAAATCCAATTTCAATTTAAAAAGTTAAAATTTTGAAAAGGGCTAATAAACACACAAATCTATTTCCCGGTTTGGGTATGTGTACAATCATGGAGCCCGGGAGGGTACACTAGTAACAAGTATCAGAATATCTTTCTGTGCAGTGTAGACCGATTTTATTTTCCTTTACAATGTAGCTTCCCATAGGTCCTGGTAAGGTTTATAAATATTTTTGGGGAGAGTACCACCACCCTCCCAAGAAAAATCACCCCTAGAAAAAATTGCCCACGAAAAATGTTTTTTATTGTTTCTTTATGAAACTAAAATTTCCCCCCTTTTACCACCTAAGCTGCCCCTAGAGGCCTCTAGTAGTAATATGAAGCACTCTGCAGTGGAAGTGTAGGCACACTGGTTGGGACGCGGGTTTATTATAAAAATTGTTCATGACAAGGGGACAAAAGAAAGGAAATATCTTTCCTTACATGGATATAAAGGGATAAGACAATGGCCGATAAATTGATGTACATCCCCAATATGATACACAAAATTACCCCTTCTGTAGCGTAAAATTAGTGATTGAAACGCCTACTTGATAAACCAACCAATCAAAAGTCCCCAAAATTGTTATGCCAACGAATAAGAAAACGTTATATAAAACTTTGGGGACTAGTGTAATAAACAGCACATTGTCCCCCCTCTCTCTCTCTCTGCTTTCATTAACATGGCTGTGAAGTTTGAATCTGGTTTATATCCGCATTGAAGCTGGTTCTTAGTCATACTGAAAAATCATGTATCTTATCAAATTGTAACATACACAATTTCTACACATAATATCATAAAATCAAACTAGAATAATTTTTCATTCTAATAACCGCGGAAAGATGTCTATAAAATGATGCAACAAATAAATTTTTACAATATGGCTTTGAATCTGGTCGAATTTTGGTGGATTAGAACCGGTTCTGAAATGTATGTATCAATATTAATATATTGAGAATTATATTCTTTAAAAAAATATTTTTTTTTGTTACGGTTGGAAAAAATTAAAGCCTTTTAGGCTAGAGGCAATTCGACTAGCATTGATATATTGGACAAAAGAACATATATAAATGTTTTTTTTTTAATACATTTTTTTCCTTTTTAGGCTTGACCCCTTCAATGTTACACAATAGTATCGTTTATGAGTTTTACCGTTCCTAATTCAAATCTCATAATTTGTATTTTTGATAATACGATGAAATTCTACTGAAAACAAGGCCACTTATGTCCATAAATAGCGTTATACAAATACCTAAGGATAAGACAATGGCCGATAAATTAATGTACATCCACAATAATGATACACAAAAATACACCTACTGTAGATTTAAATTAGTGGTTGAAACGTTTGAACACTCAACTTAATGTAACAACCAACCAAAATTCAATATTAGTCCTCAAAGTTGTAATGTTAACGAATAAGAAAACATAATTATAAAACTTTTGGGGACTAGTGTAATAAACAGCCCGTTGTCCCCCCTCTCTCTGTCCATAAATATAGCGTAATACCAAAACTAAAAATTATTTAGCAAAATTGGCGCTTTCTCTCAAAGTGCCTAACAATACTAATTTCATTATTCTGGTAATTAAAGTAGCTTCGCTACTACTTGAAGAAAAAAATATTCTCAATTTCGGTGCCTTTACCACCCATAAAAATGGTAAAAGCGCAAAGGAAAAAAGCGCACAGCAAAGCAAAGCAATGCCAAAAAAGAATGGATTGGTTTGAACTCACTGTATCATTAGAGGGTCTTGTAAAACAGCTGATTTTAGGAAAAATAGCCAAAAAAATGCGTTAAAGATAAAATAAAAAGCTAAATAATTTTGTAGCCTTTCAATCTTTATCCTATTATGTAAAGTGGTACAGTTTTTATCTTTAGCTTTGGAGTTTAAAAAAACTAATTAGAATTGAGTTCTATATTTTACTTTTAGGTTTTAGTCTTTGAATGGTTTTAGGCCATTTTTCAAAAATTTCCTACTCCTTTGAATACAATACTCTAGATGCTAGGGGCGCATAGTCTAGACTATAGAAATAGAATAATAGTGGTAATTATTGATTTATTATCAAAACAACGTTTTGAAAGTCAAAGATATGACATAAAGTAAAAGTTTTATGTCATATAACTGATATATTAGTGGAGTAGAGTTGTTTTCGTTTTAACGTCTTTAGTATTTTTTGGACTGGAACCGAAAGTATCTGAAATAATGTTAAATGAAGTTATTAGCTGTTATAGATGAAATTTATTTTTTATTATTGTCTCCCCCTCCCCCCTCTCTCCCTCTCTCTCTCTCTCTCTCTCTCTCTCTCTTTCTCTCTCCTCTCTCCGCCTACTTTCTCCCTTGCTTGCCTAATTTGAATATTGACCAAAAAGGAGCTCTCGGTAATTTTATAATCTTCGGCAAAAGCTCAAACTATACCCTGTTAAACTAAGGAGTTAATATTATAATCTAAAGTTAATTGGATGTATTTTCATAAAGTGTCTTTAAAAAATTGGAAATAA
The DNA here is from genome assembly GCF_053477335.1 of Acartia tonsa. Taxonomy (NCBI): domain Eukaryota; kingdom Metazoa; phylum Arthropoda; class Copepoda; order Calanoida; family Acartiidae; genus Acartia; species Acartia tonsa. The sequence goes on along the minus strand of NC_137272.1, from coordinate 16,729,737 downwards.
AGGGGGATGGTTAATTTTTCTTATGCCTAACCCCTTCAGGGCTATAACCTTCAGGTGCTAGCCATTACCTAATATAACCTAACCTAGCCTGACCTAAATTAATAAAAAACCCTTTTAATTGTCAATTAATTTCCCGAATAAGTTAAGAGGTGGGGGTTCGGTGTTCAACAAGGCAATAGTCCCCAAAGTTTTGTAATAATGTTTTTTTATTCTTTGCCTTAACATTAACTTTGAGGACTTTAAATGGATTTTGATAAGTTAGTTATTAAGTTGTAATCTACAATATGGGGAATTTTGTGTATCAACATTGGGGATGCACATCAATGAATCGCCCATTGTCTAATCCCTTTAGATCCCTGGTTATGTGATGTCAACATTATTCCTCCGAGGTTAGCATGGAGCTTTCTGTGTGCAGTGCACCATGGAGGAAGGGGACATTGGGCTGTTTATTTCACTGGTCCCCAAAGTTTTATAGCACTGTTTTCTTATTCGATGGCTCAACAACTTGGGGGACTTTTAATGGATTTTGAGTGTCCAAACGTTTCAACCACTGTTTGCAATCTACAGAAAGAGTAATTTTGTGTATCATCATTGGGGATGTACATCAATGTTTTCGGCCATTGTGTTATCCCTTTAAATCCCTGGCAGTGCACACAACCTAATTTGCCAACAATTTGTTTAACAGAGTTTATTAGAAATTGTCAAAATTAAGAAATTGCAACAATTCAATACATGTAAACAATATGTCTTTTTATCTTTGTCCTTAGAGGAAAGGGGCGAAGCCACTAGATTTTAATGTTTGTTTGTCCAACTGTCTAATATGTTGCCCTTATATTTTAATTTATGTTGTTGTAGAATTGATTGGAACTAATTCATGCACATTGTTATTTTAACACCCAAACATGGCAATCTAGTAGAATAAACTCTATTATTTGTTGTTTTTCTCATCTTTTGGCTAAAATCTTTATATTAGAGATCGGCATTTCAAAAACCGTCTTTTCTCTTATATGGCTTTTATGAGTAGCTAAGGTTTTCTACATTTAGAGTAGGTCCGTTTAAACGTTCGTCTGTACGCCACGCATGGCTCTGATAAAATTGTTTAGCTTGTCCTAAGATTCCTGTAACTATAAGGCACAAGAGTGAGACATTTAATTATTACCAGAAAGGCAATTCAAGCATTATGAATTATAAACCTTTACTATTTATAAACAAATTATAATCTTATTTTTATTGATTTTTGATAGAGATATTTTTTAAGCAGATCAATAAGTCTGTCAATAAGTAAAATAAATTGATATAATATTACTTGGATATTACACCAGATATTGATGTACTTTGATAAAGTGATGCTTGCAGCTGGCTATAATAACGATACCTTCCACCCCCTCTACCTCATCCCCCCTCCTACTGGATGAATAAACTGACCGATAAATGAACAACCCAAATTGACAGCAATTTTTCCCTGTCATAATATCCACGTATATTCTATATCCATTGTGAATAAGCAACACTGTATTTGTGTGTATTCACATCCGCACATTTGTCACATTATTAAAGCAACAGAACCGCATATCAATACATAAAGCAAAAACTGCATTTCTTCTTTCTGTTACTGTAAAAAATTAAATACTACATATTTATGTGTGCTAGCGGCTACGCCCCTAGGAGCTTCTAGTAAAAATTGGTGGGAGGTCGTTTTTTCGGGGAGTGTGGTGGTGCCCTCCTCCAAAATAGCTACGAACCTTCCTATGACCTATGAAAAGCTACGCTGTAAAGGAGAACCATATCGATTCAGAAGTTAGCGAGACCCTTCGCTACACACAGCCAGACACAGATTCTGTTTCTTTAATAGTGTTTTTTTTTAACACAAATGAAACTCTATATGTTTATGATTAAATGGGAAAGTAAACGCACACTGAATGTATTTCCTTATACTACACTATGGTTTCTTTCTCCTAGCTGCCTCTTCTTCTAAAGAAATGATTTTCAAAATGTTTTATAAAATTTTCATAAAAATGACTTCATTATACTTTATTAAAACTTAACTTGATTTTTAGAGTCTACTTTCAAGATATAAACCTTGTACTTATATCAAAAGCAAAGTTGATAAAACAATTAATATACTTGAGAAATGTTTTTTTTACCAATTTAGAAAATTAAAAATAATAAAATAACAATAAATATAAAATATGTTTTACTTTCAGATTAAACAATGATCTACTTGTTGTTAAGTTAAGAGGTATACAATTATTTCAACAAATTGGTAAAGTACAAAAAAATTGTTAAATTAAAACATTTAGGTAATTAGTGATTCGTGTTTTAAGCATGTTTATAAAATAACTGTTTTAGTTTTTATTTTTAACAGCGAAGCTTTTTTATAAAATGTGGCGATGCGTTCCTAGGTCAGTAAAGGATAGATCTAATTTTTAATTTAAGCATGTTAGAATTGTCCTATTGATTTCAAATATCGCATGATGATTTCTGTTACAGTTAGGTACAACTTATAAAGCATAGTAACTCCATGTGTTATTCCTATTTATTTATAAAAGATTGTTTTGAGCTATTCTTTTATGAATGTTGTCATCCTTGTTAGATAAGAAACAAGTTCAATTAAATCCATAACTAATACAGAAGTAACAAAGTTAAGCATTTTGATTGATTTGACAATAAATTACTAGATATCACAAATTCTATATTAAATTTTATTATTTAAGGGATTAATAGGAAGCAGAATAATAGCCTAAAACCACCACTTATGTGTAGATTTCCTATAGTATATTTCAATATTAATATCTTTATGGACAAACACAAAAATCCATACTTCTTATACATTATGTAAGAAGATTATACATTTTGCCTAATTTGAAATTAGTTATAAAAGTTGAATTTTTAACAATTGCTATAGAAACTTTAATATATTTTGTATGAATAAGATTATTTCAAGATTTTGTCCATATTATTAAAATTCTATACCATTGTTAAGCGTAATCAAAATTATTGAAAAAACAAAAGCAAAAGCTCTTCCTGCTTACTCCCTCTACCACTTTTTATATTGCTCTCTCTTCCTTTCTCTCTCCCTCTCTCTCTCTCTCCCTCTCTCTCTCTTTTGCTTTCCTTGATAATCCTAATTCCCATTTATCCCTCTAAAGGTTTTTACAATATTGCCAATTTATTAAAATGTCTTGGTGTGATGAATCCTGTAAAAGTTAAATACAATCTAAATAGCGTATTAACTCTTTAATTATAAACAAGAGAATTTGTATGTCAATGTTGAAATCATGTCGATTTTTACTTTTTTGTAATTGTAAATATTTTCTTTTCCAGAATGGGTTCAAAACCACATAATATCCGCAGGATTAGAACCGGTTTCTAGGCATACTGAAAAATCTTGTATTGCATCATATTTTATATAACTTTGGCCCCTTAAGTCTAACAAAACTGGATGTTATCCTATAATTTTGCTTTTACTATCAGCGGAAAGCTGTCAATAATACGATGTGACAAATGACTTTTCTGTATGCACACTTCTCTTAGTTTTTAATGCAGTCACTTAAACAATAGCACACACACACACACACACTAACACACACACACACACACACAGAGTTTAATTTCTTTTCCCCCCTTATCTTTATTACTTTATGATCACAATTATGTATTATTGTTCGTATCTACTTGTTATCAGTTTTGGCGGCTGTCTGGACATATTTTTAATTGTGACAAACGTACGTAGCCGCTTAGTGATTGTTATAATGTGGTTAATAGTTAAAAATGTTAGTACTTTTATTGAATTTTGATCTGTTAGTTCCAAAAGATTTTTCTTCCTTTAACCTGTTTGTACTGTAATGAATATTTAGTATTTTTATTAAACTTTTGTTCAGACGGACAGATTGACGTACTCAACATAGTTACTATAAAGTAGCTGAGCTACTGAAGAAGGATTAGTTCAGGGAGGGAGGGGACAAGGGGCTGTTTATTACACTAGTCCCCGAAGTTTGATGATAGAGTTTTCTTATTCGTTGGCTTAACAACTTTGGTGACTTTATCGAATTTTGATTGGTTAGTTCATTTAGTTGAGTGTCAAAACTTTTAACTAATAATTGTACACAAGGGGTAATTTTGTGTATCATCATTGGGGATGTACATCAATTTATCGGCCATTGTCTCGTCCCTTTAGATCCCTAGGATTAATTGCTATTAATCCTAATCGTTGTGACCAAAGCAATTAAATTAACCTTTATTTAAACTTTCCTACAATTAAAATTTAACATCCAAAAAAATGGATTGAGTTTATAATGCTAAAGAAGGAGATTTTGCGTTACCTTATAAACATTCTATTCATTAATATTATTGGTTGAAAAGTTGTGACACTGTTAGTTTGTACCAGCCAATCAAGGGTTAAAGTTGTTTTATGTTTGAGTAAACCTAGACAAAGGGGTCAGCCATTTGGATGTTTAATCATCCTTTTAAAATACCAAAAAAGGAACCTTTTGTCGTGTTTTTTGGACTTAATCCAAATGACTTTTTCCCTTTATTAATCAGGACAAAACAAAGCAAAATTGTGATCCAATTAATCAAATTATCAAAAAAAGAATCATAACAAGAACAAATGCTTAATGTTTAGTGCAGCAATAAAGTCAATAAAGGGGTAAGACAATGGCCGATAAATTGATGTACACACCCAATGGTGATACATAAAATTACCCCTTCTGTAGTACAATAAGTTGTTTAAACGTTTGGACACACAACTAAATGAACCAACGGCAATCAAAATTCAATAAAAACTCCCTAAGGTAGTTAAGCCAACGAATGTATTTTTTGTCTGTCCCGAAGGATCTCGCTAACTGCTGTACCGATATTGTTCTCCTTTACAGCCAAGCTTCTTATAGGTCCTGGGATGGTTTTAAACTATTTTTGGGAGGGTGTCTTTACCCCCCCCCCCCAAAAAAAAATATATTTTTCACTACTCTTTTGAATCTAAAATTTAAGATGAGGTCGACTTTTCCCCCTCCTACCTTAAGTGCCCCTAGAGGCTTCTAGGGGCGTAGCCGCTAGTATGTATATATTTTACTTTGTCCTAGTATAACGTAGAGACTAAAAACCCTTTAACGTACAGACATACGGACGTACCACAGTTCAAGAGTAGCTTTGCTTTTTAAAAGAAAACTCAAATTAGAGCCATAGAATAAAATGACAAAATATTCGCCAAGCAGAACACAATAATTGTGAGAAAAATCTTCGCAAAACATGAAAAAAATTGAATGAAGATTTTTTTCTACATTTTTCTTTTTATTTTGAGTAAAATAGGGTAAATTTATGATTTTAATTTACTAAGTTACTCTATAATTCACTTTGTCTGTCCGTCCATAACACTCAAATTTCTAGCGAATTAATATTCATTGTGCCAAAAAAGCACCCAGTATTGTATGGTCATGCTACAAAAGACACCAAACTTAGTTTCTTATTATTTTTCATAAGTTTTATATATGACAACTAAAAATCTGCTCTAATTGATTTTCTTTCAATAAATCTAAAAACATTACATTACACTATAATTTTCTTCTTGTATTTTAGTTTACTTTCCATTTTATTCGAAATTATAGGATTAGGTGAGAAAAAAAAAATGTTTTTGACTTTTTAGATATAATGCAATTATTAAATGTTTAAGAATTCTTTTTCTCGTATTTATTCGAATCCGGTGGATAGGAACCGGTTCTCATCCATACGAAAAAACTATGTCTAGCATCGTATTATATCCAGCTTTCTACGAATATAAAAATGTACAATCATAAGATTAAAACCAGTTTTTTTAGCCGTTGCCTTCGGCACCTCGGGGCTAAAAAAACTAGTTTTAATCTTATAATTGTACATTCTATATCCGCGGAAAGCCGTTTATAATACGATGCGAGAAATAACTATTCCTATGCCAAACCTCTTGGGGGAGGGAGGGGTACAGCCCTGCGCGACCTATACCTGTGGAGGCTTAACACTGCAGGGATACCACGAACCCAATATAACCTAACCAAAATACAAAATAGAGAGGGGGGCCCGGGGGGGGGGGGGTGCTAACCAGCTTTCGTGAGGGCGCTGATTTTTAGTTTTTAACTTTAATACATAATATTTGACCAAAGTATGCAAAAAATAAAATTTCTCAGCATTTAACTTAAAGAAGAGGGGAAACGATTAGCAAATTAAATATATGCAAAGTCTGTTAATCTTAATTCAAGTAGCGCAGCTACCTTATAATTATTTGCTCTGTACGTTAAAACGTTAGAGAGAATGTTAATTTAAACGTCTATATTCTCCTTTCTATGTTTTGCTAATTTCAAAATTGAAAAAACAAATCCTAAGAGGATATTACCCGTTTTTATAATTATTAATCTGTATTATATTTTATTGTCCTCTTTTTCTTTAAGGTTTTCCAGTTTATAGTTAAAAAGTCTAGCTTCGAAACCGATTAATATCCTCTGTATTAGAATCGGTTCTCAGCTATACTGAAAATTTATGCATAGCATGGTATTATATCCAGTTTTCTACGAATATAAAAATGTAAAATTGTAAGATTAGTTACAGTTTTTTAGCCCGTGTTTTCAGCATCTGGGGGGTAAAAAATAGGTTTAATCTTATAATTGCATATTTTTATATCTGCGGAAATCTGTTTAAAATACGATGCTACAAATTACTATTCTCGAAAAAATAAAACTACTTTATCAATACACATTGTTTATAATACAGTTAAATCCTGGAAAAATATTCAACTCTTCTTATCTTTTTTTTTTTTGCAAAATTTTAATTTTATTGATTGAAAGCGAAACTTTTCAAAACATACACTAGGACCGTCAGTATATCCGTAATAGAGCTATTGTCGTTATTTTAAGAATGTTAGAATTGTCCTATCGATTTCAAACTTGGCAGGATGATTCATGATATAATTAGGTACTGTTTAAAACCGTAGAAACTCTATAATCATAATTAGAAAGTTCCTAAGTCCTATTTAAACATAGCAGTGGGATAGATTTTAATTGTCTAATTTGTTAAGCTTCACTTTTCTGGATGATGTCATCCTTGTTTTCCATTTGAATTTCGTTGCTAGACAGAAAAAATGTCATTAAATTGATATCTTTCTTGTCTTTTTTCCCTGCTTGTCTTTAAATTACTGTATTTTAGAAGCGCAGCTACTCATTATTAGTTAAGGTCCTTACGTCCAAACGAATATCTGACAAAAAAATCGTCATTCAACACAAACACACTCAAACACACACACACACACACACACTTTAAAAATAAAATAACCTAAAACCAGCCCGGAACCTATGTAAAGTTTTAAAAAAAGAAGAACTCAATCGGTTCAACTACACCTTAATACTTTATATATATAGGATGTTAGTAATGCATTACAGAATACTGTTCTTTTTAATATAAATGGCTTAAGCTTGTTGCTGCGCTACTTATGAACGAAATTGTCATAATGATTTGTTGTTATCTTATACTGTCTTTTATTGTTGCAAATTTTGTTTGTTTATTGAACTAATAGAAAATAAAGTAAATAATTTCCTTCAATTTTAAACTATTACCTAAAGTTGTAAAAAATGTTTGTCAGGTAAAATATTGCTAACCACGTAACCGATTGAGTTCTCGATTTTAGGGATGCTATATAGTTTCTGGGATGCTTTTAATTATATAAAGTTTTTCGATTTGATAACAATTACTGTAAGGCCTCATTTAATATTAAATGAAATGTGAGCAAATATTTATGTAATAACAGAATATAAGTTTAACAGGCAAGTCACTCAGAGATCTAAAGGGATAAGAAAATGGCCGAAAAATTTATGTACATCCCCAATGATGATACACAAAATTACCCCTTCTATAGATTACAATTAGCAGTTAAAACATTTGAACACTCAACTTAATAAACCAACCAATCAAAATTCTAAATATTTCCCAAAGTTGTTAAGCCCATGAATAAAAAAACGCAATAATAAAACTTTTGGGACCAGTGTAATAAACAGTCCAATATCCCCTCCCTCCCTGCAAGGCACTCCTAATCTATATAAATCATATGTAGGCAATAATTGTTGTTAATAAAACAAGGATGGCAACATATATAAGAAGCGGAGCACAAAAAAATGCGTTTGGACGGAGATACGGAAAGTGTCATTTGTGACGTCATAAAAATACGTCTATAATAGAAAGGAAACCCTTAAAACAGAGATTCAAACCTAATTTTATGACGTCACACATGACTCTTTCCGTATCTCTTGGATGGACTATGGATAAATAGAGCAGGTATTTATTTATTAACATACATTGGACATTGAATGAAATCACTTTGGCTACGATTTAGCTTTACAAAGAGCATTAAACTATAATACATTGGCTTGCGGTAGTGGGATGTCGGCCTCCCCCCCATTCCTCCCATAAAATTAAAATTTGGAAGGTCTAACTTCCCATTTCTTCACCCCTTTTTAATTGTTTCACACCCCCGGGTGAATTGATGTACACGCCACTGCTTTAATACAAAATGGTTATGATATGTTTAGTAAATGTACAACATACTTTAATTATAAATTGTGTCTAAAAAGGCTGTCTTGGACATACGGACATACTCTAATTAAAAAGTTTAAACACTTCTAAATAAAAGTAAATAAATGATTTGGTGTGGGAATGAAATGAAAAAATGATGAAGAAAAAATCAAAAAATAGTTATGTATCATATCGTATTATAGACAGCTTTCCGCGGATAATAAAATACAAAATTAAATTAATTTTAGTTTTGTTAACCTCGAAGGACAAAAGACATGGACTAATAAAATTTGTATTAATATTATTTTAATATTTAATATTATTTTTATTCTTTGTAGAAAATTGTCTATAATACGCTACATGATTTTTCAATGACTCTGAACCGGTTCTAATCCAGAGGATTTTGATCGGTTTCAAAGCCGTCCATATTGAAAAGAAAATTAAAGAGAAGGATTAAATTGGAACAAATATCTTTTAACCGCCTACTTAATTTTTTGTGTGTGTTTTTTCAATTCTACAAAAAAAACGTTGGGGGCAAGTGTAATAAACAGCCCATTGTCCCCTTTCTTCCTGTCTAAAATGTATGTTCAACATACATCAAATTGTCTTATGCTTTTTGCTTACTTTCCTTGATATCTAAATATTATTTTTGATATTTCTGTGATTCGCCATTGATGGATGTTTTCATCCTTGTTGAATATGCAAAGTTGTTGAAACTCGTACACTCCTTATTCTGTGATTCAGACAGGGATTTAAGGGATAAGACAATGGACGATAAATTGATGTACATCCTTAATGATGATATACAAAATTACCCCTTCTGTAGATTAAAACTAACAATAAAACGTTTGGACATTCAACTTCATGAACAAAATTTAGTAGTGGAAGTATTTAATCCAACGAATAAGATAAAGTAGTCATAAAACGTTGGGTACTAGTCTAATTTACATTCCATTGTCCCCTCTTTCCCTGGATTCATCCCACTTTGATAGAAAGTAGCGCAGATACTTTACAATTAAGCAATATCTGTATATCTATGATGAATAAAACATGTAATTCTCGACAGTTTTTTCATCATATTCAGGATTTATTGAGACTGTTTTTTGCTGCGCTACTTGTAGAAAAGATTGACCTGCAAAATTTTGAAATTATATATTTTTATTTATGATGGTTTTAAGCTACGCCAATATGGATACTTGTCATCTCTTTTTTACGACTAGTTTCTTATGTTTTAAGTGTCATGCTCTTTTTTTGTCTAAAGTTCTCACTCTTAAGTTTATCGGTGTCTTTTTAATGCCTTCTGATAAAAAAGACGTTTTTTTTTTTGCTTTTCCCGCGTTTCTCTAAAACAGTGGTCTCTGTGTGTGTGTGTCTTCATAAAGAAATCCAGTATTTATTTTAAAATGTAATAGAATTTTTTAAATACTTTCTAGGCGTTTTATGAGACTATCATCCTACCATATGAAGTAGTAAGATAAGATCTCAAAAATTGCTGGTCCGAATTTGCATAACTTTTAGGTAAGCTTCATAAATATCTTGCGGTGGTATTAGGCTATTTCCTTGACCTCCTGCGCCCTCCCATAGAGGCTAGGACATCTATACACAAAGATAGAATTTACAATTAAAAAAGATAGGTGTAAGTTTTAATCAATACTAATCTTGTTCTTTTCTTTTCTTTTTGTTACAAAATTTCCATTCTCATGCTAATCGTGTTAATCGATGGACACGATTTTAATCTGTTTTTCTTAAACTTAGAATACCTTTCTAGAATCTTCTCTTGAATCAAGAAATGTTTTTTTGTTAAATGCAGTTTTGTAATTAGTAATACTGTTATTTAGGAAATAAAATGTCGATATTATGTCAGCCACGACTACATTATTTTGATACTATATTGTCGACATATAAGATTAAAATGTTGATGGATTAACAAAAGGGATAATTTATACTATCGTTGGATAAAAGTAACATGATGTCTGTCTGTACGTAGCTTAAAATTTAGCAAACCACTGGACCGATTGGTTCTCTTTTATAGTAAAGCTTCTCATAGGTCCTGGGAAGGTTTAGAACTCTTTTGGGGGAGGGTACCTGTACCACTTTTATGATATAAAAGAGATAAATAAAGAAAATTTTCAATTTCATTTTAAAAAAGGTTTTTTACAGAAGAGGTCATAGTGTATAATAAAAATGACGTCATACAATACAAATAGCCAATGATAGGCCAGTATACATTTTTCCATTTGTCGATTACAATGTATACAGGCCTATCATTGGTCAATTGTATTGTAAGACGTCATTTTTTATTACCACTCCCCCTACACTTATCCTTCGCACGCCTATGATTTCAATAAAAATATAAAATTTGTTATACATGATAAAAAAAATGTTGCAAGCTATTATTTATCTTTCAATTATCTGATTTTCTCTTTAATTTCAAAATTGACGGATTTATTTTGATTTCAAATATATAATATCTTATTATCCATCTCCGGTTTTGAGTAGGCTGCAGTTTCCTTAAGTGCTTTTTTGGTATTCATTTGCAACTGGACAAAGTGTCTCAAAATCAGCCATGTTACGTCATGAAAATAAGGGATTAACCATCTCTTTTGAGGGGATTTTCTTTCCCACTTCTCCTCTTATCTCCCTAATTTTTTTGACGTCACATGGCTGCTTTTTGAGACACTTTGTCCAGTTACATTAATTTCGGTTCCAGACAACCCATCCTTTAGTTGCACAACCTTTCCTTTAAAGTCCTAGTTTAATTGTAATGAGAATCCGCAGTTGTAACAAGCTTTGGTTTGGCCGAGATTCGAACGTTTAACCTTAGAATAACTGCTTGAGAATACAAAAATCCACATAAATTCATCACTGTTTTTAAATTTGATGAAATCTCTGCTATCTTCGGAGTACATGGATATAAAATAGGTGGATATTGTTAGAGATATTTGCATACCCTAATAAAATGTTTCCTCTATCCGGCTAATATATAAAAAAAAACACGCTTCATCCCCTCCCCAGAACATGGAGTAACGTATTGATAAATATCTGAGGACTATATTAGCAACCTAAATTGACGAAAACAATTTCTGTCACAATGTCCACGTAGTCTATATCCATTACAGAGTATATTTCCCAGATCTTTAAGAATTGATTTGATTATAATAAAGACATCTGTTATACATACCAGACAGAACAAGAACGTAAACATACAATTGTAGAGTAGCAGAGTGTTTGTCTGTACCATAATATTTCACTTATAGCTTTACATATATGGTTCTCCTTTAAAGTAAAGTTTCTCATAGGTCCAGGAAAGGATTAGATTTACTTTTTGGGAGTTATCTACACCATCCCTAGAGAGTATCACCCTGTTTCCCCAATTTTTCCTTATACTTTTTTTTTAAATTTAAGATTTAATATGTCGAGTGTCATCTTAACCCAAACCCTCCTCTACCCTGAAGAAAGGTAAAAAGGGTACATTTCTAAGGAAGACCTACAGACGTAAACTGTAGACAAGCTTCGCTACTTTTTAAAAAAAAAGGCGATGATAAAATAAGATTGAGAAGTGTGCACTCAGAATTCTAATAATGGTTAAAACCCGCGGGAAAAGTTCCCCTTAAGGCTAATTTTTCAAATTCTTTATTAAAAGGTTTTTGTGAAAGGTTAGTTTTAGAATAGAAATATAAGAATAGAAGCATATTCTGAACCCTTTTTAGTTTTTTCGTCAAATCTAAGAAGGAACATTTCTAGCAGACAAAAGTATTGTTTACTTTTGAATCAAGCTGATGTGTATTCTTAAAAAAATTATAGACTTGCTACTCGATAGTGAGGCAAATTCATTTTTGTGAAAAATCATCCAAAAGCACATTAAAAATCTACAAAAATTAAACAAAATCATATGTTAATAAGATTTTATTTAATTTTTGTAAATTTTTTTATTCGATTTTGAAGGATTTTTCTCAAAAATAATTTTGCCTCACCAGCAAGTAGCCAGTCTAACTTTTTTTTAAGAATCCACTTCTGTTTGAAGCTTTCAAATTAAAGACAAAATTTTAGGGCAATTAATTCTAATTCCGCAAAGCTTTCTACTAAGAAAATATACTGTTTACAGCTGACTTTTATCTATTTATGAAATGGAAAAACATGTGTTCGTAACAAAATGTGTACACAATTTCAACCAATGAAATTAAATGTATGTACCGATGTGATTCTTCTATTGGCTTAATCAGACATTACCTCTCTTTCTTAGTACCTTTATTGTTTTTAGATGCACTGCTTCTTTATAAGAAAGATTTGTTGAATTTCAACTATTTCAATGCAATTTATATTAGAATGTAAAATTATATTTCACTGTATAGAGCACTTGCTTTGCCCCTAGCCTCTAGGAAAGGGTGGAATATAACAATAAAATAGCCTAAATCCACCTCAAGATATTTATAAAGTTTTTCCATAAAGTACAACAAATTTGGACCAGTAATTTTTGAGATTTTTAGCTTGAGACAAAAAACCTTATTACTTTATATAATAGGATTAAATTTCGTTATAATTAGAATAATTGTCAGGAATTTTTACTGTGCCATAATTGACCATAATTTTCTCACAATAAGACCAAGTCAAGCCATTTTAGAGATTTATTTGGACATAATATAATACATGACAAAACTGTAATAAATTTGAATTGTTTGTGAGAATGTTGAAAAACTTTCTTTTTGTTTTGTCTTGTAAATATGAATATTTAAATTGCAAATTTTTAAAAGGGGTAATTCTAGTAGGTGTATTTAGCTAATTTTGAAATAAAATGCAGTTATCCTTTAATTTTATATTGAAATTAAGAGCTGACATTGATATTATTTTAGTGAAAATTAAATATGTTTAGAGGTTTTATAATGTATAGTTCACAAAAATATTTTTATTTGAGTCTTAATATTTAGAAAAAAAACTACATAGTAGAAAATCATGTTGCATGTATTCTTTTGTCAACAGTGAATAAGGTTTAGATTGCAGAAACAATAACCTTATTTAAATAATTTGTTGTAGAAATATCCATTTCTGTGAGCTTTTGGCCTAATGGCCAATCATCCTTGTGCTGAAAAGCTTTACTAAGCACCAGGATAACTAACTTTTATTTAGATTCTCCTTCGTGGAAATAATACTTTTCTGTGAGCAATTTGCCTGAGGGCCAATTATCCTTGCGCTTTAAATCTTTACTAATACTAGATACCAGGATTATTTAAATTCTCCTTCGTGGTAATACTACTTTTCTGTTGTGAGCTTTTTGCCTGCGGGCCAATTATCCTTGCGCTGCACAGTTTTACTTGTTTTAAGAAAATCATTCAATTATAGAAAGTGGGAAATTTCTCTTGTTTATTTGCGTGGAGCTGTGTGAATTTTAACGCCGTAGCGGCTCTTTAATTATGCTTATATGTCAGTTTGTCTGTCTTAGAATTTAACTAACTTTGTACATATACGTGATATAAGACTCATAATGGTTAGAGAAAAACGACAATACCTTTTTAAAAGTTACAGGATGTCCGCATGGTAATCTGTCCTTAGCAACGGATCTCACTAACCGCTAAACCAAAAAGGTTCTAATTTACAGTAAAGGGTCTTATCTTTTTTTGTTAAAAGAACTTCTATTTTCCTAAAAGAAACCACCCCCTGGAAAAAATACTCCCAAGATTTATTTTACTTTTATAAAATAAATAATATTGAAACAGGAGATTGGCTCACCCCCCTCCTTCCTTTACTCATGTGCATCTATAGGTCGCAAGTAGATGAAGTAATGATTCCAACCCTATATAAAATAGCTATAAATGCATTAAAGTAATTATAAGTTTTAAAAACTTTGCCTTACATAATTCATTTTGATTATTGTCATCCTTGTTAGTTTTTAAAGTGTGTAAATTTTTGTACGAATTAACTGATTAAGATGTATACTCCAATTAAGAATTGAAGACTTTTCTCTAATTATAATTAAGATATTAAATGTGTAATCCTATTTTATAAAATATTAAGTTTATTTGTTTTCGAGCTTCACATAGGTCATGGGATAGTTTAAAGATATTTTTGCAAGCCCCTCCCCCCTCCCTCCGAAAACAGAGACCTTATATGCTACATAATTTAATAACGTACTTAATGACAGTTTTAAAATGTGGAGAAAATATTTTTTATTATTTAAGATAATTAAGTATATTTAATATATAACATATAATGTAAAAAATTTAAATTGAAATTTAGTTATTTCAAAATAAGATACTGTTTTGTATTTAAAAAATATCGGAAATAAAGGTTTGATTTTAATAGAGAATACAAATTGAAAATTTTAGTTTACATTTTCCTTTATAGGGGAGTCCTTTAGTTAGTTTAATAGAAACAGCTATGCATATAAAAATTTCTTTAACTTTTTACATTTTCACCCACCCCATGACTTTACCCCATCCCTCCTCTGACCATGGATAAACCTATTGACTAATATCTAAGTACTACATTAGCAACCTAAATTGACAACACAATATCCACATATTCTATAATATACATACATTGCTAGAATTTTACTTGAAGGAGGGAGGGGTAAGATTAATTATATAAAACACTAATTTATTCAAGTGTTTAGTGTTTCCTCAAATAAGCAAAACTATATTTAGTAGCATAGGTACTTTTGTTGAATTTTGATTGGTTGGTTCAAACATATTAGTGCCTAAACTTTTTCACCAATGATTCTAATCTACAGAGTGTTAATTTTGTTTGTCATTATTCTGTAAGTACATACATTTTTCGACCATTGTCTTATTCCTTAAGTTATCTATTTTTGCTAATTCAAAATTTATTTATAATTTGCTTGGAAAAAGAAACACTAGCGTTTTTTCTTGGTTAGAAATTATTTGTTTAAAACATCTATTTAACATTTTTAACAAGCTTTTTGACCCTTTTTAACGCTATTTAAAAAGAGGGCGTATTCCTACATATTTGAAACTATTTAAATTGTTTCTTATCATTACTTTAAAAAGATGTACTTCAAAAAGTTTGACCAAACGCCTATATTTTTGTTTTGGAGATGGTTGTAGTACCCCACTTATCCCCTCTCTCGTTTTCTCAGAGAGGCTATTGATGGTCCAATAGGAGGGAGGGGACGTTGGACTGTTTTTGAAAATAGTACCCAAAATTGTATAATCACTGGTATTTAAAAAATTTTGATTGGTTAATTTATTTTACAGCAATATCCAAACGTTTCAACCAATAATTTTATTCTGCAAATGGTTTCATTTTTCATCATCTTTGGGGATGTATATTGTACATCAATTTATCGTCCATTGTCTTATCCCTTAGGATCCCTGGTTATCAAACCAATTGAAACAAATTGTTGTTGATTAAGTCTAAAAGATAAATTGTTAGGTTTTGTTATTTTAAGGAAAAGGTTAAATAAATGTAAATGTAGGGATGAGAACCGGTTCCTATCCACAGGATTCGAATGAATACGAGAAATTAATTTACATTCTTGATAATGACAATATAACCCCTTCTGAATATAAAAATAATTATTTGGGAACTAACCAACTACAATTCAATAATATTACTCAATGTTTGACAGCAAACGAATAAAATGTTTTAAAACTTTGGGCACTAGTAAACTTTACGTTCTAATGTCCCCTCCCTCCCTGGCAATTATAATAAACCATTGGATTTAAATCGGAAGGGTAAAAATCATTCTCTCTAAAATAGTTTTAAATCTTACCGGGACTAATAAGAAGCTTCACTGTAAAGGAGAACCATATCAGTCCAGTGGTTAGTAATATATTAAGTAGAGACCAAAAGTCATCCTTTACTTTTATGTAATGTTATGCCTTCTATGAACTTGGCGGAGAGAGAGGTGATAATGAACTGATTATTACACTAGTTCCCAAAGTTTTATAATTCTTTTGATTAACAACTTTGGGGACTTTAGTGAATTTTGATTGGTTGATTCATTAAGTTGAGTGTTCAAAGTTTCTACTCCTAATTTTAATCTACAGAAGGGGTAATTTTGTGTATCATCATTGGGGATGTACATCATTTTCCTTTGATCTCGGAAAATTTGGGGAACTTTACGGAAATCAATGCTCACCATTTAAATGCAGTTTTTGTTGTAAATAAAGTTTAAATATAATTGCAATAAATTGGAACATTTTGTTTATGTATAATTTGTTGATATATATAACAAGAATAATTTAGTCCATATGTTTAAATAAGAAACATTAAAGTAATGTATAGTAAATGTATGGAAATCTTGTTACACATCCAGTAAATATAATACTTAAATGACAATGACTTTAATTGGGACACACTTACTTTATGTTTTTTAAATTCATGTGTTAAATAAGATACTTTTAATAATGTACATACGAACAGACGTACGTACGTACGGACCCCACTAATTATAAAAAAAAAAACACCAGAGAGGGAGGGGAAATTGAGCTTTATATCATAACGAAATCAAAGGTTTTATAAATCGTTATCTCATTCGATGGTATGAGTACTTTTATTAAATTTTGATTACTTAATTTAAACTAGCAGTACCTGTACCTTCTAACCCATTATTTTATTTTACAGTAGGGGTAATTTTGTTTTTCAGCATTGGGGAAGTAAATTAAATTATCATGCATTTTCATATCCCCTAAAATCCATGAATAACAACAAAATCAAGGACGACAACATCAAAAAGGAAGCGAATCAAAAAAAATCATAGAATGGTTTATATCTATTGAATCATGACCGACAGTCAGACGGACAAAACAATATATAGCCTAGATGTGAATATGTCATAGCCTCATAGAAATCTCAAATAGAAAATTTTTAAATTTCTATCTTCAATAGCAGCCGAGAAATTCACATTTTCCTTATAGCGTTACGGACACCATGGAAACTGTCCTAATTTTGTATAACTTTTGCGGAACATGTTCCAGTTACGTCATATTTTTCTTTCCTGAAAAAAAAGGGAAGGGGGGAAAAAAAAGAGAGGGGAGAAAAGGGGGTTTTCCCCATCTCTTTTGAACCAGACACACACACACAAACACGAAAGACCATTCTTTGAATTCCAGACATGTTCCTGATTTTCTTATAATATTCTTTATAGGACTCAGTGGCCATGAAAAAGCAAACATATTTATACTAAAAACTTTACTTCCTAAAAATCATTCTTTTATTACAGAAGCATTTTGATTGGTTGGTTTATTAAGTTGAGTGTCGTCCAAACGTATCAACCACTAATTATAATCTACAGAAAGAGTAATTTTGTGTATCATCATTGGGGATGTGCATCATTTTTTTCGTTCATTGTCTTATCCCTTGCATTTTCTTATCCTTAGTTATGTTTCTTATTGATGTTGTCATCCTTGTTATGAAAGAATTCTAGGCTAACTCAAATTATTGCCATTTTAATTAAATAAACGGTATTCTAATAATTTCAACAAGAAAAATTATGTCCAAAAATAGCACAGCTAAAACAAGAAAGCTATAAATATGATTTTTAAAGAATAGTAAATACAGATTTTTTAAAAGTTTCTTATTTAAATTGAAGTATTGAAAAAGATAATTAATGAGCAGCAGTGCTACTTCATTATTAGCAAACGAGTTTAAATCTAAAGTTTAAGTCTGAATTATTTTACTATTTTATTTTTATAACTATATTAATATTTTGTTTTATTTTCAGATAATAAAAATGAAGTGTTTTAAAATGCAAAATACTTAAATATCATGGTAGAAAAAGTAAGGTTTTTATCTTCAACGGACGTACAGATGTATAGACTTAACTTAAAGAGTAGTAACGCTTCCCAAAACGCACATATAACCAGGGAGGAAGGATACAATGAGTTGTTTATTGCACTAAAACGTTTTCCTATTCGTTGGGGACTTTTTATTGAATTTTAATTAGTTGATCTAATAAGTTCCAACTTCTAATTGTAATCTACAAAAGTGGTAATTTTGTGTGTCATCAATGGGGATGTATATCAATTTATCGGCGATTGTCTTATCCCTTTAGATCCCTGCATTTAACAGAACCAACTAAAAGGTATTGATAAAAGTAGATTTTTTGACACATCCTAATTAAAATATTACTGTAAATGGAAACCCAATGTTAACGCTTTGATTTTTTAAAACAGCGAAGCCACTTTTATGATACGCTCGTCTGTCCGTCAGAAATGTTTTAGCAGAAAGACTCTTCTCTATAAATTGTTTTGTCCGTCAGTCCGTCTTTATAACATTAGAGAAATAAAATTTCTATATTAGAATAAGTATTTGTTGAGATATATATGAGACAAGCGGCTGTGCCCCTAACATTTATAAGCTCTGTATTTTAGGTTGCAGGGCAGGGTAAAAAATAGCACAAAACCATCCGGTGACCAATGTTCTGCAACCCCAAAATGCAAAACTCAATCGGTCTATTACTTTTCTAAATCCTTAGCTACAGACAAAAAAACCTTACTACTTTATATTGTAGGATAAGCCTTTGAAATTATAGTATAATGTTATCCTATAGCCTCCTTTATTGCATACTTATGGCTAGGCCCCTAGGGGTGGTGTAGGTCTCCCTCCACTTATGTTTATGTTTTAAATACCTTAGCGGACAACCATGCATACAGATAGACAGCATGTTACTTTAGTATAATAGAGTACCCAATACGGACACTTAATATCTTATTATATAAAGTAGTAAGGTTTTTTTTGTCGCCTAAAGCTTAAAAATTTTAATAACTTCTGAACTAAGGAAAACTTTACCTATGTCCCGGGTTAGTTTTAGGCTATTTTGTTTACAGATTTAAGTATTAAAAAGGTTTTAGGCTATTTTTTCTTACACAGCCCCTTGATGGCAGGGTCGTAGCAGCTAGTATTCTACAATTGAATTTTATTTTAAAATGAAATAAGATAAATGTCAAATTTAAATTAGCTGCAAATCATTTCTGAAGATAAAAGTTTTGTTTAATAGGTTCAGAGAACATAAGGAATAGGACAATAGCTGATAAATTCATATACAGTACCAATAATAATAAACAATATTACATCTCCTTTAGAATAAAATTAGTGGTTGAAACGTTTCACAGCTTGTTCATGAACCAAGAAATCAAAATTTAATCAAAGTAATCAAAGTTTTTAAACCATCGAATAAGTAAACGTGATTATAAAACTTTGGCGTTATCCTCTTAGAATTTTTTTTTCAATTTTGGAAATTTGAGTCCCCCCCCCCCTCCCCTGACAACGACGAACAACTATTTTAGGTTAGGTTTTAGGCTAGGGAGCCGAGCGCTGCGGCTAGGCAGGCAAGAGGGCCGGCTAGGCAGGCAAGAGGGCCGGCTAGGCAGGCAAGGGGGCCGAGCGCTGCGGCTAGGCAGGCTAGGGAGCCGAGCGCTGCGGCCAGAGTTCATAGTTCGCTGTCAAGGGGGGGGGGGGGAGGGGGGAGGTACTAAAATTTTCAAAATTGAAAAAAAAATTCTAAGAGGATAATACCAAAACTTTGGGTACCAGTGTACTTATAAGTCCAATGTACTCTACCAACCTGGGAAAGGATGTAAGGAGGGCATCCGTGCATTAAAAGAAGCATCTAAAGTCAGGGAAGAAGTGAACATTGTGCTGTTTATTACTCTAGTCCCCAAAGTTTTTAGATAACGATATCTTGTTATTTGGCTTAACAAGTTTGGGGACTTTTGAAATTTGATTTCTTAGTTCATTAATTTAAGTGTCCAAACGTTTCAATCACTAATTGTAATCTACAGAAAGGGTATTTTTGTATCATAATTGGGGATGTACATCAAATTATCGACCATTGTCTATCCATTTAAATCCCTGGCCTAAAGTAGTAGCATCATTAAATTCTAATCTTTTTAGTTTTCATCACTGAAAGGGATAAATTTAATTTTAAAAATTCGTAAAATTTAACATTTTTCCAGGGATTTTAAGGAATAAGACAATAGACAATACATTGATGCCATTTCCTAAAGTTAGGTTAGTTCTCATGTAAAACAAAATTATTGGTTGAAAATAAACGTCGAACAGAGAATTTACCTTTATTATTTGACTTCTTTTAAAAATGTACGTTTCATTTAGAAAGCTAGCCCATTTTTTAAAATTTCTTGAGTAGGTTCCCCAAAATGATTTAGAGAATAGTTATTTCTTTCATCGTATTATAAACGGCACGGGCTAAAAAACTGGTTTTAATCTTATGATTGTACATTTTTATATTCGTAGAAAGCTGGATATAATACGATGCTAGAAATAGTTTTTTCGTATGGATGAGAACCGGTTCCTATCCACCGGATTCGAATGAATACGAGAAAAAAATTAAATATTACTTATCTTTCCTGATTCTCTTTTTATAAATCAGTTTCTTAGAAGCAAATTAATTCTAAAACATAGACAATAACATTCCAAGAGAAAAAGGGAAAAATAGAGGGAGAGAGAAAGAGAGAGAGAGAGCGGGAGATAGAAAGGGAGACAGAGAAAGAGAAGTGTATGTGTGAGAGAGAGAGACAGAGAGAGAGATAGACAGAAAGAGAGAGAGAGACAAAGACAGAAAGAGAGGGAGACAGAGAGAGATATAGAGAGAGAATTAAAAGGAAAAATTATAAAAATTGTAAAAAAAGTATTGCTTCCTTCCTTACTTCCTAGTTACAATTTGTCATAGATTAATCACATTAGATTTAATATACCATCGATTAGATTTTAGCTTAAAAAGACCTAAATCTGAAAATATAATGGCCTAAAACCATCACAGGACCTATGTCAAGCTTATTTAAAATATAAAAAAACTCAGTTGAGTATTATTAAAATCTTAATCTTCAGAAAAGAAACATTTAATACTTTAATTAATCTGACTAGTTGCTTTGCCTCTAGTATCTAGGGTAGGGTGGTGAATGTCAGTAAAATAGCCTAAAACTATCCTCATAATATAATCAATGAAGTTTTGGCAGTCTACAAGCGTTGCGTTCATGTTCGTGTGTTCTACTTCATTTTTATGAATGTTGTCATCCTTGTTTATCTTTAATCAATAAAGACTAAAATCCATTTCACGGTAGTTGAATATTTAAAATTCTTAGAAAAAACAGTTGCAAAAAAGTACACAAAACGTCTACATACATAAAAATGCAATTGTGTACAATTGGGAAAATGAACAAAATCTTATTTCTTAAGCATCGCAAATTCTTCTTCGGACCATAAACTAATTGACCCCTATACCTTATCGAAATGGATATAGAATAGGATATTGTGAGAGATTCACACATACCCTGATAAAATGTTTCTACCAGCTGGCTAATATAACAATACCCCCCCCCCCCATTGTGACTCCATCCTCTACACTGATCTTTTAGGAACGTATTAACCAATGTAAAAGGACAATATTAGCAAACTAAATTAACAATGTCACAATATCCATATATATATAAATCTAAATGTAAATATATCCAATATATTGATAAATCCTAAAGCCTGTGTGGTAACTAAAATCCCAACCCTTTCTGACAATCAAGACTTTGATTGCACAACCTTTGTATAGAATTCCTTGCTTACCATCCAAATAAGGACTTCCAGACAAAAGTTTTGCATTGAAATGGTTGGTTGTCTGCAATATATGAGGATGTAGTGCCAAGGAATCTTCATTACATCAACCCTCTAAATAAAGAAAAGTATTAAGATGGAGGATTGGTTTCCATTTACCCAGGTTGTTCATTCTTCCCGCGCAAAATTTTAATGCCGCGTTTAATTCTCATTTGTTTGTTCTCAGCAATGAAACAGTGTGCGTTCAATGCAGAACATTTTTTAATATTAGATGCAAATTTTGCCTGGAAGTACTTTTTGCATGTTGTGTATTTCATTAAAAATGGTTAATAAATTTATAGAAAGATGTATTTTCCAGATTTCTCCAAATAGCAAAGACATTTTTGCAGCAGACGAAAATAAATTTTTTAAAACTTTGCTATCTCAATTATAAGATATTAAAAGCTTTTGTATGTAATTTTCAATGTTTTGGTCAATTTTTTTACTGAAAAGTTAAAGTAGCAACTAATTATCTATGTCTAATTGAGTAATTGTCAGTTTTATAAGATCATTAAGTATGTTCATCTTTATTAATTGACCTTACTGCAATATTTTGCAATGATAATAACTCTATGACTGTATTTGCTGTAATGACTGCACACCTGTTGAAACACATAACAACAACAAAATCCAGGAAATTATAAGCATGTCAGTGTGGCTATATCACTAAAAACTAAAGAACAGCAAAAAAATAGGATAATTTCAATGAAGACAATGGGCAATTAATTACACTAGTCCCCAAAGTTTTATAATAAAGTTTTCTTATTCGTTGGCTTAACAAATTTGGGGACTTCAGTGAATTTTGATTGGATGTTTATTAAGTTGATTGTCCAAACGTTTAACCACAAACTTATCCTCCGAAGGGGTAAATTTGTGTATCATCATTGGGGATGTACATCAATTTATTGGAAATTGTCTTATTCCTTTAGATCCATGGGATAATCTATTAGGTTACTAAAGTCCTCTTAAGGGGTGGGAGGTGAGTAGGAAGGGAGTGTCCCCCCCTCCCAATTAAAAGTAGCTTTAAACCAAAACAGGACCAGTAGATATTATAGATAAAACTTTGTTGGCTGTTATAACCCCACTCCAAGTATAATGACAAGAGAGTAAGTAATGGGAAGAAGAAGACCGATGTTCCATAACTTCCGCAAATTTTAAATCAACGATAAACCCAAACAATATCTTCTTCAACTACTTTACAATTGCTTTGATTTGAAAATACGATAACTTAAATTCTATCCCCAATGATAATAAACTTATCCCCTTCTGTACATTATTATCACCGGTTGAAATGTTTGGACACATAAACTAAATAATAAAAATTTTACAAAAAAAATTTTACAAAAAAAATCTTTGGGTACAACTGTAATTTACAATCCAATGTTCCATCCCTCCCCTTAAATTAGTCTACAACTGTGTCTATTTGATTATGACAGTATGCAGAATTGATGGGATACTGCGGAGAACTGCTATGGAATCTTATTGTTCTAATAAGGAAGTTCCACATATCATTTTCGCATCCATCCTTCCCCCCCCACCCCCTATTCCCCTAACAATTATTTAATAACCAGGGAGGGAGGGGACATTGGACAGTGATGGTACCCAAAGTCTCTTTCATTCGATGTTTTAAAAACTTTGGGAACTTTTATTAAATCCTGATTAGCAAGAAGTTTCCAAAATTTTTTGGCAAATAATCATAATTACAGAAGGGTTGATTTAGATTATCATCATTGTGGATGTACTTCAATTTATCGTTCATTGTCTTATCCTTTAAGATCCCTGTCTGTGTCGAATAACACAATGACAAAAATCTCCATTAATAGCTCGTTGAAAAGACAACTTTTTTTGGAATTATAAATGATTTTAAATATTAACTTCACCCAAGTGTATATCCCCTACAGGAAGCCTAAATCTTATGGGAGCCTAACCAAGCTGCTATAAATTAACTTCACCTAAATATAATAAAATATAACCTAACCTAATGTCTATTTTGCAAAATGGGTGCATTAACATTTTGATGAAAAATAACAGTAAAATATTATACAATATAAATAGTTAAGAGTTATTAGTTATCTTTGTGAAAAAAATATATTACTTATTTTTAAAGCTTTTCTTTTTAATTCAGCTAAAAAAAGGTCAAAGAAATACATATATTTCTTAATGTACGGAAACACATATCTAATTTATAGAGTAGCCTCACTGCTACTAACAGTATAAGAGGAAAAAAGATAAGATTGTTTAAATTAATCGTTTTTTAATCTTATTATTAAATGGGAAGAGTATCATTGCCTTTTATAATTACTCAAATGCCATCCTTAAACTACAGTTATAACCTTCGCAGCGCTGGAGACATTGGGCTGTTTATTAAACTAGTTCCCAAAGTTATATAATAACGTTTTCTTATTCGTTGGCTTAACAGATTCGAGGACCTTTATTGTATTTGTTTTGTTGGTTCATTCAGATGTTTAAACATTTCAACCATTAACTTCAATCTTATTTAATGGGTAATTTTGTGTATTATTGGGGATGAACATCAATTTGTCGGCCATTGTCTTATCTCTTCACATCCCTTGTTGCTACTCTAAATCAAGCAGGGTTAAGACAATAGATGATTTGATTTACATCCCCAATGATGATAACCAAAATAACCCCTCTTGTAGATTATTGATTGTTGAAAAGGTTTTAATCAAACGAATAAGATAATATGGTTTTTAACCTTTGGGTACCAGTGTAATTTAATTTCAAATATCTCCTCCCTCCAAGATAAAAAAGAGAATTCTTTGATTGCGCGATCTTTGTCACAAATTTTTTTTAAAAAGTTTGGAGCTTCGCTTACTTAGTATCTTATATAGTTAATATTTTTTCAGTAACATATTTTAAACAAAAATCTGAAGAAAAAAAACTAAATTGCACTAATTTGAATTGTTAGAAAAAATAACAAAAATTTACCATAACATTTATAACTTTTACCACAAGCTAATCTATTTAAAGTTTTGTATTATGCATTACAGATCGATACATTTTCTAATTAAATGTGATTAAATTATCTTCAATTGGATTATCTCTGTACATTCTTATATGAAAGTAGCAGGATCTCTGTCTGTCTGTACTGAAGAATTTTACGAACCCCTGAACCGCTGATATAGTTCTCCTTTACAGTGTAACTCCTCACAGGTCCTGGGAAGGTTGATGGCTATTTTAGGTGTCGGTACCAAAGGCCCCAGAAAAAATTCCCCCACCCAACATTAAATTTTATTTTGTCTTAAATTAATTAAATCAATTTTAATTGCAGGGTTGGCTTCACCCTACCCCCCCATCTTAAAGTGTCCCTAGAGGGCTCTAGGGGCGTAGCCTGTAAAATTGCCTGTAAAATTGTAAAATTGCCTGTAAAATTGAAAGTTTGAATGCTAGAATATAAAGAATATAAAAGGTTCAATTAACCTTTGAGCTAAAAAAAACACTTCTAACAAATTTCTTTTTTTACACTCGATACTTCAAACATGCTTCAATTTAACCTTTCAACAGCTCAGCTGCTTTATAGTTAAGGCCTGTCTGTACTTCTATAGATCAAATTAAAATTAAATTTGTTCTGCTGTTATGTAAGATAGGTCCATATAAGTACAGGGGGTATGGAGGAGTAGGGGGGTCTTTTAACTCCCTCAATTTTTTAAACCACTAATTTTATGAACATATTTTTTCTAGTATTTCTTTATATCCTTTTCTTTATATCTTCACTTCCCCACTTATCAGAAATAGGCCCTGTAGGACTAGGGAATCCCCATATTTTCAATTTATTCAAAAAATAGGAGTGGGTGGGGGGATGGAAAAACTCGATAGACAGAATGAGGTAAAGCATCGGAATTTATAAATTGGTTTGAAACCAATCGGACATTTCTAAATTCTAAATCATCATTAAAGCATTAGGATACACAAAATAATTCCTCAAAATCCTCGTTCAAAAATATGTTTAAAGCCCATTTTAAAGCTGTGTGTGTATATCATGCTTATCGCAGAGATCTTGAGGGATAAGACAATGTCCTATAAATTGATTTACATCCCCAATGATGATACAAAAAATTACCCCTTCTGTTGATTACAATAATGTTTGAAACGTTTGGACACACAACTTTATGAACCAACCAATCAAAATTCACAAAATTCCCCAAAGTTGTCAAGCCAACGAATAAGAAAACGTTATTTAAAAATTGGGGAACTAGTGTAATAAACAGCCACATATCCCTCCCTGTGCTAATCGTGCTATAATGCCATTTGAAAACATAAAAAATCAATTACGCGTGGTGATTATGTATTATCCTTGTTTAGAAGACAATAATGGTGTGCGATAATTTCAGCATAAACTACCCCATTGATGACAAACAAAATTATCCATATTTTAGATTAAATTATCAGTTTAAATGTTGTGGCACTAAGATTTTAAAATCAATGTAGAATTCAGCAAAAGAACTCAAAATTTTTAATCCAACGAATAAGATAATGGGGATATAAACTTTGGATACAGTACAATTTAAACAGAATGTCTGATGTCTATAGCGAAGTATCTCGCTAAATCTGGACCTTTTTGACTCTTATTTACAGTGAAGCATTAGAAAGATTTTATCTTTTTTTTTAAATTAAAAAACGCTGTTAATTTTTAACCTTTAGTCTTTGATATATTGACGTCTGTTATTTTTGCTGTTCTTTAAAACTAACTTTTCTAGCGGAAGGGATAGGAAACTGAAGGCAATTGTTTGGAGCACACGCCGTATAAAATCCTTCAAGAGACGGCACGATTTTTATAAGATGGCTTCTTTTCCCCGGAATTCTTTACACAATTGGGAAAAAATACGCATTAGTGGAAATTTTAAAAATGCATGTTTGTCATTTTTTTGTTGTAGATGTTTTAAACGTAATTTAGTTTATTTTAGAAATATTTTGTTTTTTTCCCACAAAATGGCTTATGAGCACATAACCCCCTTCCCCAAGGACGTCTAATGGATAGGGGAAAAGTGGTAATTACCCACCAAAATGTAAAAGCTTGCCAATATGATCTATAATAATTACCCCCTTAATTTTTTTTTTTAATTTTTACCTCTTCCCTAATGAAAAAGCTTGGACGCCCTTGCCCCTCCCCCAAAAAGGTTTTTTTTTTTACTTTAGGTTTGGTTAGTTTAGGATTGGGTTAGGGCACCGCAGGTATTTGTCCAGAAGAGATAAGTATTAGGTTTACTGGCAGTTACTTTTAAGAGTACTATTAATTTTTCCATAGTGTCTAGTGCCTTTTTTTTACAATTGACACCAAAGTGTATGAAATATACACAGAATGGTGACTTATTTTCTTATTTTATGTCAATTGATTCTTCAAGGAGCAAGAAAGTGCATAAAAATAGCTTAAAACCATCTAGGGATCATGCTAAGCTTCCCTTAATTGGTCAATTTGTTAAGTTCTTAGCGAGATCTTATTGGACTTAGAAAAAAACATTACTTACTGCATTATGTTTATGCATATGTAATGTTTATTTAAATGAATATTGAATTTCTTAATTTCACTAAAATGTACTTGTACTTAATGCATAAACTTTGGTTACCTTTACTAAATTTTGATTGGTTTGCTTAAACTACAAGTGTCTAAACTTTTTAGTCATTAATAATTTAATGACTAAAATATAACAAGGATGACAACATCCATAAAAGCGAAGATCTGAAACGGTAAGACAAACGGACATTAACACTTGTATAGTATCTGAACTGAAAAATCAGAATTTAAAAGTATAAGAGTCGAAGCAAAATTGTAAGTAAATATGTTAAAAAACTGCTTGAAGCAGGATAATGTTTATGGACAAACTTACATTTTTGAAATTGATTATCGAGTTGCTTCGCTTATAATATTCTTCTTTGTTGTCCCAGGAATCAATATACCAAAAATCAGATCAAACGGATAATTAGAACACTTGAAAATTTGTTGTTAAAAAAGTAGAAAAATCAACATGTTTAAAATGGACGTACGGACATTCTGGTAATGATTATAGAGTTGCTACGCTTTCTAAATCGTACCCAACTACTACAGGAATCATCATGCAAAGTTTGAAATCGATAGGACAATTCTAACATGCCTAAATTAACGAATAAAAGCTATCTATCTCGGACGGACGTCTTTAAAAAATATATGAATAAATATCTCCATCTCTTGAAATAACTCTCAAATATGTGTGAAGATAGACTATCAAAGTCGTACACGATTGAAAAAATATGGATGCCATACAAAACGACCAATTAACGGATCGGTCCGTCCGTCCGTCCATCCATTACTGTTAGCTTTTTTCGTTAATCTAGGCATGTTAGAATTGTCAAGTCGATTTCAAAATTTGCATGATGATTCCTCTGGTAGTTTGGTACGGTTTAGACAGCGTAGCGTTACCAGAATGTCCTTACGTCCATTTAAGCATCATATTTAGTTTTGACACTCTTCGCTTTTATGGATGTTGTCATCCTTTTTTATTAGCAAATCATTCTTTAACTATTTGATATCCTTATACCAAAGTAACAGCATCTGTGCCTGCTGTCTGTTCTAAGGGATCTTGCTAACCGCTGAATCGATATGGTTCTCCTTTATAGTTATGCTTCTCATAGGTCCTTGTAAGGTTTATAACTAAGTATTAAATAATTCTTTGTATGAACACAAGTTATGCTAAAATTGTTTAATATTCTTTCCAGGTGTGCTTTCACTCACGCTAAAGTATCGTATCATCAAATATTTTGTATCTGGACGCCAAACGAACGTTTAGAGAGAAAAACATGTATTGTGTTGAAGATTATTTTAGGTTAGGTTTGTTAATGGTTAGGAGATCCCCGGATGACTACAACCTCGAAGAGATAGGACCCCGCAAGTACATTTTATATCCCTTCCCCCCCCCCCCATTTTAATTTTACATGACAATTAAAAAGGAAAAAAATGAATAGTGGCATGTTTTTATTAAGGGCGATATATCTTGAAAGTTTAGTAATACCCTCACCCCCACAAAAAAAGTTATAAACTTTCTCAGGACCTATGAGAAGCTATGCTGTATAGGAGAACCACATCGGCTCAGCTGTTATCGAGATCCTTTACTACACACAGACAGACACAAACTGATCCTGTTACTTTTATAAATATTGTGTTTTTTTTGGGAATAGAAACACAGATGTGACTAAACACCTTTTTAAGTTGTGTATATGTGTGTTCGTGTGTGTGTGTTATTGTGTATGTGTGTGTGCGTGTGTGTGTGTGTGTGTGTATTAAAAGGTTTCTGCGGTATCGATTTTAACTTTTCACGCATTTTAGAGATGCCACCCATTTCTTCTTTATAAACTTTTAAGAGAGAAAAGGGGGGTAAATTATAGAGAAAAAACAAAAGCTTGTACTTACATAAAAGAAACAGGGTTTCTATAAGTCTTTTGACTGTCTGTCTGTTTTCTACCAGAGGATCTTGCTAACCGCTGAACCAATATGATTCTCCTTTACAATGTAGCTTATAGATCCTAGGCAGGTTTATAACTATTTTGCGAGATGGTACCACCACCCTAGCTTAAAAGAATTCATTCATGCCTTCTTTTAATGCTCTTTTATAAATCTTATAATTTTTCATTTTACTATCCACGGAAAACTGTCTATAATACAATGATATAAATAACTCCATCCTTATATCCATGTGTTTATATAAGTTTGTTATATGTTTAACTTCCTTCATAGGGCCTTTTATATCTATTAATCTTTATGTAAAAACTTTTCTTCAAGTAACTTTGTTTGTATATTTGTTTTGCGTATTTTTTCACAGAGAGGGAGGGGACATTGGACTGTAAATTACACTGTTATCCAATTTTGGGTACTTTTCTAGAATTTTAATTAGTTCAAAACTATTAGTGTCCAAATCTTTCAACTAATACTTTAATCTACAGAATGGATAATTTTGTTTATCAACATTGGGGATCTATATCAATTTAGCGTCCATTGTCTTATCCCTTAATATCCCTGATTTTTTAACAATTACTTGGGCTCCCTCCCCTCCCCCAATTTTTTTTGGGGTTATTAGGGCTCGCAGTCTGTATTTGTAAATGTTTGACTAAATAATTTGAAGAGCTTCCCTTTATTGATATTCTCAGCCTTGATAATTACAGATTATTTATACTTTCTTTTATTTTCAGATAAAAATATAATGTTTTTATTCTCTCTGGTGGAGATTTCAGTTAACCAACATGAAAAAAAGTCAGGTTATTTTTCTATTCAGTTGTGGCCATAGAAGAATTCTACTTATTCTGTATTTGGTGGGATATGGAAAATAGAAAATAGGCTAAATCCATCCCAATAGATAAAAAAAATAAATAGACTTATGTAAAGCTTTATTTGAAATTTGGAGGTATTACAGTTCTTTTTTTTGATGTCCCTAATTTAGGCAAAATTATAATGGATTATTTTTTTGCATATGTTTAGAAATGAAAAAACTTGAATTGAGATATATTGTTATTTGTTAGTTAATTCAAAAGTATTAAATTTTCAAATCAATCATAATAAAGTCAAACGATAAGACGTACATATAAACACCAAAATAAAGAGTAGCTTGGCTCCTAAATATGGGTATCTTTGCAGGGAGGGAGGGGACATTAGGCTTTTTATTAGACTGGCCCCGAAAGTTTTATAATTGCATTTTTTATTCGTTGGTTTAACAACTTTTCGGGACTTTTATAGACTGTTGATTGGTTGTTTTTTAAGTTGAGTTTCTAGCCGTTTCAACTACTAATGGAATGGAAGGGGCAATTTTGTGTATCATCATTGGAAATGTATATATATTGATCGGCCATTGCCTTATCCCTAACGATCCCGGGAATCGTAGGAAGCCACTAGAAGGAAGTGGTTAGTTGAACTAGAGTTTAAACACCATAGTTCTAAATTAAACATTTCCTATCAGCATTTTCACTTTTTCTAGTCTGGGTTTTTATCTTTTCGCATCTTTATAATTATTTATTGTTTATTTAGATCATGGATCAAGAAAACCAAGTAGCGGATTTTTCGTATTTTCACAGTAGCCTTTGATTGGTTATTTTAGGTCAGGTAAATATTAATTATTGCCCCGCAGGGGCTAGAAATAGGAGAATAGCTACTGTGAAAATACGACGGAATCCACTACTTCGTTTTCTTTACATGATCCGTTTATTTTCTATTAATCTAATTTTACGATGTTTCTCTTTTTGTTCGTTCATCTCTTGATCTTTTATCCATTAATGTCTTCGTATCACTCTTTCTATAATTTTTTAAATATAATAGCTCGAAACCATCCCTGGACTTCAATAAAAAGGAGGACTTAAATTGCGCTGTACTTTTTTAAATTTCAAACTTCAAGCTCTACACAAAAAAAAATCTTGCTGCTATTCGCTATTCTTTAAGGCATATAGCTAGTATTTAAAGTATATTATAAAGATAAATTACTTCCATACTATTATTATTGATCACTTTATTGGATGTAGAATATACGTGGATATTATGACAGCAGAAAAATTGGCTTCAATTTCGGTTGAAATATCCAATCGCATTATTTAGTTCCAGTAGGAAGGGAGGGTATTGAGTATAAGAGGGGGGTGGTGGAGATCGTCATTTTAGCCCGCTACAGAGTACACTTTATTATAGAACATGAAAATCTAATGTAAGATCCATGTAATAATAAAACCATTATCTCTTCAAATACCAAGGTATTTAAATCAAAGTATGATTAAGGTACTGCACTTTTAAAGAATCAATGAAATATACTTTAATAAGATCTCGCTAACCACTAAACCAAATAATGTTCTCTATTTAAGGGGAAGCTTTATATAGGTCACAGGGTGGGTTTTTTAAACTTTCTTTCCTTCCTTAAATGCTTTGGGCACAGCCTTTAGTACATTGTTGTTCCTTAGGAGACTTTTCTTTAAAGTAATGAGTTGCATCTGTTTAAAAGCCAAGACATTTCCAACAATCATACTAATAGTGCCACGCACCTGAAACTATAGCAAGCGTATGAATAAACTACATCTCAAGAAAAGCTTCGCTATCTAAACAAGGATAAAATCATCCATAATTATAAAGCACAAACAAATCATAAATTGAAATACTGACACACACCTATTTAAAGAGTATATGTTCAGTGTTCATAAATCAAAATAAATCTTTTGTAAAAAATCATCCTTTAATATGCTTTTAATAAGTATATTTTAGCATGACTGGCAGACCAATGGACCAAGTGAATCATATACTAGATACTTATCTTTACTTACAAAATGAATTATAGAGTGGATTTGTTACTTAAAAAATTGTAAATTGCATAGTTAGATGGGAAGTAATGAATTTTCCAAACTTCCTGATATCGCTTACAAAAATCCTAAAACATTATAATTAAGCTTTTAAACTTTTTATTTATATGTAGCGAAGCTACTCTATAATTCACTTTTTTGTCCATAAGTCAGTCCGTGACGCTATGGGGGAAATGTGATTTTCTTTTCTTCTTATGAAGAATGAAAGCTAAAATAGTCTATACATAGTTTTGTCCGTTTGTCAGTCGGTGGTGCTTCAAAAGATTTGAATCTTATTTTTAAAAGGTTTCGTGATTTTTTTAGTTTTGCATATTATCTCTCTTTCTTTATTACTTGTTATGACATCTTAAAATCGGTAAATACATTTTAAGAAAATCTCATTTTTTTCTGCCTTTGTTAGCTATAAATTGTTTGAGGAAATTTGGTAATGATAATTCTGTTTTCCTCCATTGCCGAATGGCTTCGAAACCAATTAATATCCGCTGGATTAGAACCTGTTCTCAGCTATATTAAAAAATTATATATAGCATCATAATACAAACAATATAAAAATAAAAATCCTAAAACTAATGCCTGGGCAAACAAAACTGGCTTAAATCTCATACTTATTTATTTTATTATCCATGGAAAGCTGTATATAGTACGCTGCTTTAAATTAGTATTTTTTCCTTCATTGTCGAATCTCTGCCCACCCAGCTATATATATCCTTGTTAATTAATTAACTTTTAAAGATTGATAGAAATAATTAAATTGTTTGAAGGCTAATTGTTATAAAGATTAATAATGACCATTTTGGAGTTTTTCATTCATTTCATTTTTTAGCTGAGGGAGAGAGATGTGACAATGGGCTGTTTATTAAATTAGTCCCCAAAGTTTTATAATAATTATGTTTTCTTCTTCGTTGACTTAACTACTTTTGGGACTTTTATTGAATTTTGATTGGTTAGTTCATTCAGTTGAGTGTCCAAACGGTTCAGCAACTATTTGTAATCTACGGAAGTGTTTATTTGTTAATCATTGGGAGTGTACATCGATTTATTGGCCATTTCCTTATCCCTTTAGATCCCTGTTTTTTTAGTCCATCAGATGTTTATCTATTTATTTTTCAATCTGTTTGTCTTTATAAATTGATAACAAATTACATTTTTGACTTTTTTTCATTCCTATCTTTTAGTAGCTAAGCCACCCTATAATTAACTTTGTCTGTCTGAACGAATATCCAACAGTCCGTCCGTTAGTCCCAGGACCTATAAGAAGCTTCACTGTAAAGGAGAACAATTTCGATTCAACGGTTAGCGAGAACCTTCGGGACAGACAAAAAACGCTTACTACTTTATATAATAGGATATCGCACTATCTATCTGTGTATGTTTATATCTTTATCTCTCCATCTTACATACAAGTTTATTTTTATATACCTTCCTATTTTTGGCATTTTTATTGTTTGTAATTATACTATTTAGTTGAGATATATGAGCAGAGCTGTGCAATGACTTCCGCATAGTATTAATATTCGCAAAAAATATGCAAGATCCATCACACAAAGTGCCTTATGAGCACTTTTACCCCTCCCCCCCCCCAATCTTCTGTTATTTAAATAATTGAAAATGAGGGGAATGGGTTGGGTATTTTTTTTCTATGCTTAATAGATGCGGGGAACCCTAAACCATGCGGTGTCCTAACTATACGGGGCTACCCAGTACCCATTATAACCTCACCTAACCTTACCTAAAGCAGTAAACAATAAAATTAAATGTTGCCCCCCCCCCCTCTTCTTTATTTAAGTTATTTAAAAACTAAGAGTGGGGGATTTCAATGCTCAACAAAGTACTTTGTGTCAAATCGCTGCATATATAAAAGAGGAGAAGTTTATTGACCCTATATTATCTGGGAATAGCTTCAACTATATGTACAGGAAAAATAGCTAAAAACCTGCCAAATACAAGCATAAAGATTCCATGAAATAATCACTCAGCAAGTTCTTAACAGACTGATGAAATTTCTAAAAATACATTTGTTTTTCTCATGACTTGATAATATGTTGCAAGTGCGGAGGTGAATACACACACCTATATGAGTAACTAACCTTAAATTTAACCCTCACCCCAATGACACCATATATCACATGAGTTTTAGAGCAAAAATGGTATTTTTTACATATTTTTGAAAAATCCAGTTTTAAAAATAAAAATAGATTTACAAAAGAATGAACTTTAAAAGGAAAATACTTACTAAAAATAATCATGCAATCCAAGGGTAATAAGAGATTAACAAATAAATTGAAATACCAACAAATATAAAAACGTTACAGACAGACAAGTAAAACTTAAAGAGTTTATTCGCAACAACAAGTAAAACAATATAAAGTAGTAAGTTTTTTTTGGCTGTAGCATAAGATATCAATAAATACTGAACCAATAGAGTTCTTCCATTCAGGGGCGCTTCACATATGTCCCAGGATATTAGAGTAAAACACTAGATGGAGAAGGGATTAAATAGTATTTCCCTTTCGCAATGACGTTGTGTCAGCTCTCAATTGGGTCTTTGAAAATATTCTGGTGGTGACGGGAATATTAACACAGCCATAAACAATTTGCCAGCAAACGAAAAAGATCATTGGAATAGGTGGGGAGATAGTTATCTGTATATATATCTATACGATAGATCTGTTCCTAGGTTGATGTTGTTTTATTTTTCATTGACCTATCCCCATATTCCTGACCTCTCATGGTCACATGAATTTCACCAGAGGAATGCCTCAAAAAAATTGGTGTTTCTCCAGTCTAACCAAACATACTTTTATGTTTTTATAAATCATTAACCTTTTTGCAGGAAGGTAGATGGCATTGGGCTGTTTATTACACTAGTCCCAAAAGTTTTATACCAAACTTTTCTTATTTGCTTTCATAACAACTTTGGGAAAATTTATTGAATTTGATTGGTTGGTTCATTAAGTTGAGGATTCAAGCAGAAATTGTAATCTACAGAACTGGTTTTGGCCTTTGAATTAATTCAGCATATAACCTAGCATATTCTAATATAAAAAGTATGAAGGCGTTTTAATTTTCGGTAACCATTGAGTCGACTGAGCTATCTATTTAAGGAAACTTCATATTTGTCAAGGATTGCTTTATGCTATTTTTATATCCCCTCCAAATAACTTAAACACAGAGCCTTTAGATTCTAGGGGTGCAACCGTAGTCAATGTTTTGATTGTTATTAAAAAGCTTTTAAATAAAAAAAACCCATATTTTATCCTATTAACTAAAGTAACTAGATGTATGATTATCTTTCTAATAAGATCTCGTTTACGGTCAGACCAATTGCCGAACAATTTTTTGAGATACTTTTGGTTTGGTTTGGGCAGGTTTTTTTTTTATAAGAAAAGCAAAACTTTAAATGTTTTGTAGTAATGTAAAAAAAGATACATACATACATATACATATCCATTCTTTTTTTATTACAAATTCACGAATATTCTAATAGCCTATAGTTTCTGAACAGGAAAAAGAAAAAAAAGAGAAAGAAAATTGGTTGGTAGATTTCATTGATAAAAAATATTAAATAAATAAAAATTAGGGTGGGAGGGAATATTGGGCTGTTTATTACACTAGACCCAGAAGTTTTATATTACCATTCATATTCGTTGGTTTGGCAACTTTTTGAATTTTCATGACTTTAATTTATTTCAAAAGTTATGT
This sequence comes from Acartia tonsa, assembly GCF_053477335.1. Taxonomy (NCBI): domain Eukaryota; kingdom Metazoa; phylum Arthropoda; class Copepoda; order Calanoida; family Acartiidae; genus Acartia; species Acartia tonsa. The sequence goes on along the minus strand of NC_137272.1, from coordinate 16,693,638 downwards.
GAGGTTGGAGGGGGGGGGGGGGGATTTGTGCCTAACAGGCACATTGTGTGAAAGCACCCAAAAGAGTACAAGAGAAACAATTTTGTTAAATATCTATACAAATCTATCCATGATTAACAGAGAAAATTGGGTAGACCCTAGACTATTTTTCCCCATTGCATATGTTTTTCCCCTAGTACATTTGTCCTATATAATATTTGTCGGACTAGTATGTTTGTCCTACTAATACGTTTGTGTACCGAAAATTGCATGACGACTGACAGACAAAAGGACATACTCTGTTGACCCATAGAGAAGCTTTACTCCTAACTATTGAGCAAGAAAGAACCCCGTATATTATATATTATATACATGTATAGGAATGAAGAATTATTTTAGAAAATTTCTTTTACGTGCGATACTGAAAATGATAATAAACTACCATTAAACCATTGTTGGGGGGGGGGGGGGTGCCTTTACTTCCCCATATTAAATATTCGCCAAAAAAGAAGTGATCTAAAGACAATGGCCGATAAATTGATGTACATCTGCAATGGTGATGTACAAAATCACCCCTTTTGTAGATTACAATTATTGGATGAAACGTATGGACACTTGACTTAATAAACCAACCAATCAAAATTCCATCAAAAGTTCTTAAATAAAGTACTCAAAGATATTGAGCCAATGTATAAGAAAACTTTATTATCAAACTTAGGTGCTAGTGTAATAAATAGACTAATATCCCCTGCTTTACTGACTATTTGTGCTGCAGTAATAATGTTCGCGGTTTTGATGAGTCATTCATGTGATACAAGTGCAAAAGTGAATGCACACTCCAAACCATTCATAGAAAATTCAAACAAGAAATTCAAAATAATTTGTCTTTTTGGGGGGGAGCGCAGCTACTCTATAATTATGGTATGTCTGTACGTCCTTCAGACGACGATCTGTAACTTTGGTATCTATATTAAAAAACTTCAATGCAGTCTAAAGACTCAAAAAAACAAATTAAATATGTATTTCATAACATCAAATTATCAAAATAAGTCCAAAATGTTTTGCTGTATAAAATTTATTGTTCGTTTTTTGCTTAATAAAAATTTAAAAAAAATATTGTTTCTACGCTTCTTATGGAACATTTTTTTGTTTTTCCCCATATAATATGTATATAAGAAACGTATGACAAAAATTTATTATGGTAGATTTAATCGTCGATTTTGTACAAGACAAAAATTCCATTCAAAAATTTAAATGTTTCACCTTTATATTTTTAGCACAGCTATTCTACAACTATTGATGTGCGTCGGTCTGATAATTTATGAAAGGAATGGGAGGATTGAAGTATCCTCTACCTAAATAGTTATAAACCTTCCCATGACCTATGAGAAGCTACATTGTAAAGGAGAACCATATCGGTTACCGATTAAGCTTGTTTAGATGAAATCCAAAGATACAAAGAATGTCCAAGCTTTCAATACCCCAGGAGTAAATTAAAATTAGGGCTTTTACTCAACTCCCTTGGATTTCTTAGCTGTTTCTAACATACACATACAGTCCCTAATTATATAAAGCTTCGCTTATAAAAATAGCAAAAAAACCTGCAACAATGGCGTTAAGCTTTTTGACTCTGAATCATCATGTGAAATTTTTAAAACAAAAGTTGATTTTGCGAAACATGATTTTAGGAATTAAAGGATAAGTAATCTTTGGATTTTTGTGTAACAAAAGATCTCATAACCACTGGACCGATTGGGTTTTAGTTAAAGCTTGTAGATGGATGGTTTTTATCTATTTTGGTGGAGTAAATGAAAAGATCTTACTTTTTATAGAGTAATAAATGCTGGATGGCTTAAAAGTTATTTTCTGCAAATTTATTATTCCATTTATCTAAGCTTGAATATGAGAAACTCTTTTTTTTCTCTCGACTTTGGTATTAAAGACAGTTAGATTAGATGGTCCCATTGAGTAGTATATGTGATCAGAGGAATATTTTAGAGTTTTTATATTTTTTTTTTACAAGTTCATAAAGATGTTTTTTGTCCTAAGGGATAAGACAATGGATGATAAATTGATTTACTTCGCAAATTGATGACAAACAAAATTACTCCTTTTGCAGATTAAAAGTTGAATAAAAAGTTTTAACCAACTAATCAAATTTATATGAAAGAACCAACAGTTTTTGGACAACGAATAAGAGAACATAATAAGTTTTAGTTGTAATAGAATTGCAAGAAAATGCAAAAATATGATATTTTGTAGGACTGCAATTTGAAAACAAAAAAGTCACGAGTTATTTTGTATTGAAGAACTCTACAAAGACAGGAACATCTGCAGAAAAACAACTATAAAAATTTAAATTATTATAACACACAATTTTTATCATTTTTGTCGACTTTACAGTAACTAATGAATATTATCATAGCTAACATATAATAGATATAATTCGTAAGGATTAGTTTGCTTAATATTTTCGATGACATTACTTCTAGATTCCTCTATCTACATGAGAAAGCTATTCTTATAATGAATGTATATAAATAATGACATTTTTTGGAGAAAGCGTAAAGTGGCACCAAAAAAATGAGGTCATACGATTAAATAACCAATGAGAGGCAAGTTACAAGTATAGATTTTACCATTGGTCAATTACAGTGCATATTGGCCTATCATTGGTCAACTTTATTGTATGACGCCATTTTTTTGGTGCTTTTTACGCTGTCTCCATTTTTTTGTATTGATAAAAAATGATAATAGGCAGAATATATTTTTTTCTATTTTTCTAAATTGGCAGAATATTTTTCTTTAGATTGTATATCCCTGTCCTTGAGAACATCCTTTTTATAAGCATATCTCTCCGAGAAATCTCAGGACGCACCCCTACCAGGGAGGGAGGGGACATTGGGCTGTTTATTTCACTAGCCCCAAAGTTTTATAGGAACTTCTTCTTAGTCATTGGCTTAACACTTTGTGGGACTTTTTTTGAATTTTAATTGGTTAGTTCAAAAAGTTGAATTTATAAACGTTTCAACATCTAATTGTAATCTGTTTAAGGGGTAACTAAATGTATGAACATTGGGAATTTGCATCAAATTATCGGTCATTGTCTTATCTCTCAAATATCCCTGACCCCCATACACAATAATCTATCTTTCTATCTTAGTTTTTGGATATCTATTTGTTTATTTTTCTAATTATCTTTCTTTCTATCTTATTTTCTGGATATCAATTTATATATATATATATATATATATATCTTTCTATCTTCTTTCCTAAATATCTATATGCCTTTTAATCGTATTATTTCTCTTAGTAAGCGTAACCAATTTTTTGTTATTACCTTTTCCTATATCAATTCTAAGCTTTTATCAAAATTTTGTACTCTTTGTCAACCATGAACACTTTTGATAGTTGACATAAATCTTAAGAATTCCATTTATTTTTGTTGTTGTTATCCTAGCATTTAGGATTTCTGTATTAGAAGGGTAGGGAAATTGTCTTAATCCATCCCAAGACTCTTAAATTGAAATATTGGCTCTGTCATCAAAGGAAAAAATAGCCTAAAATTCCCCAGAATTAAATTAATTAAAAGTACAGAAAAGAGAGCTCAATAGGTTCAGTGGTTATCAAACTCTTAGCTGAAAAACAAAAACCTAGTGGTTGAATCGTACGAACATTCAACTTAATGAACCAACCCATCATAATTCAATAAAGTCCCCAAAGTTGTTAAGCCAACAAATTAGAAAGCGTTATCATAAAACTTTGGGAACTAGTGTAATAAACAACCCATTGTCCCCTGTCTCTCTCTCTCTCTGGTTGTTTTCCCTGTTGAATAATGAGGTATAGTTAACCTATGGTATGACTATTACCCCTGACCACATGCAGTATTACATCACCATACAATTATTAAGGCATTCTTATAATGTAGCAAAAAAAATCAATTCTAAAGCGAAAACATGCTTTTGTTTTTTGTTGATTATATTTCAAGTTAGCTATTTTAAAGCTTGCTACGCTTTCTAAATCGTACCCAATTGTTATAGGAATCATAGGGCAATGTTTGAAATCGATGGGACAATTCGAACATGCCTAAATTAACGATTAGAGGTATCTGGATTGACTGACAGTACCTAATTATAGAAAAAAATCGATCTTAAAAACATTGCAGTTATAAAATAATTCGAAAAAAACTTAGTAGTAATAAGTTTGCCGTTTTATTGATCTTCAGAAACACACATAAACATATAACCATTTTTGTGCATTCGAATTTACTACATTGTCTGCTAACCAATTCTAATATGAATTATGCAAGACCCAGGTTTAACAGAGGGGGTTAAGCACTCTCTATGTCTCATATTTACCAGGGATAGGACAATGGCTGGTTATTAAGTCTTACAACCCAATGGATATAGAATACGTGGATATTATGTCGCCAATTTAGGTTGCTACTATAATCCTCTTTTATTGGCTTGTATGCTCCTCCAGTAGGAGGAGAGAGAATGGGGTATCGTAATATTAGCCAGCTAGAAGAAACATTTTATCAGGGTAGGTGAGAATCTTTTACAATATCCATGGTTTCTATATCCATTGACTTTTCAACTTTTTCAACTAAAAAGTTTTTTCTAGCCCCTGCGAGGAGCCTTAACCTAGATACCTTATTTAACCTAACCTAACCTAACATAAACTTTTTTCAAAATATTTGATTGTGGTCCTTTCTCGTTTTGATTGAATTGCCCTAATTTATTGAAAATAATGAAAAATTAAGCTTAAGATGGACAGATAACAAAAAAACAAGGTTGATAACATCCATAAAATTAATGCTAAATTAAACATAGCTACAAGGATACTACACTTAATAGGTGTTCTTTATCGTCCAAGGAATCATCAATTCAATAATAAAATCAATATTTTTGTTGGATCATATAAATTAAAAACTTTATTGCCAGAAAATGTTCATGCAAGATTTAAACCAATTAGAACATGCCCTAATTTATAATTAAAGCTTTATAAATACAGATGAACGGCAGTACTTACCTACATATCGTAGTAATAGAGTAGCTGTGCTACAAAAGAGGGCGGATGTGCTTAAAGGTGTAGAATATATTGAAGAAATTTTGTTAATACGGGCGGGTCAACTAAATCACTTCACATATAACAATGATGACAATATCCATAAAAGCGAAGCCTTGAAACGGTAGGTCAAATGAACATTAACACTTGTCAGAACTGAATAATCAGAATACATATGTATAGAAGTCGAAACAAAATTGTAAGTAAATTAGTTGAAAAGAGGTTTATATATTGGATATGTTTATGGACATACTTACATTTTTTGGACTTGATTATAAGATACTTCGCTTACAAATATTTACATTGTTTTTCTAGGAATCAGTATTCAAAAATCAGATCAATGGGATAATTATATCACATAAAAATTTGTTGTTAAAAATGTTAAAAATCATCTTGTTTGAAATGGACGTACGCCAATTCTGATGAAGATTATATAATTGCTACGCTTCTTAATCGTAGCTAACTACTACAGGAATCACGAGGCAACGTATAAAATTGATTTTTCTAAAACAAAAAAATATTTACATTGTGTAAACACAGAGCTAATAATTTTACCAATTAAGGGCAATGTTAAGCTCAAAGTTTAACATAAACTCACGTAATTTTTACATTTAATACTATTATAATCTGTCCGTGTTAAACTGTGTGCTGTAATTATATTAACATATGACTGTAGTAGAGGGATGATGTAATTTCCAGTATGGGCTAACAAAACTGGTTTTAATCTTATAATTTTTCATTTCAAGGACATACTTACATTTTCAGGACTTGATTATAGATACCAGGACCAATTTGAAGCTTCTTTAAATTGGAGAACTCAATCGGTTCAGTAGTTTTTAAATTCTATTCAGACAACAAAACTTACTAATTCCCCCCCAACCCCAAGAGGATATAAGCATTAAAAAAACCCGCAGGGGGTATAATTTTCTAACACTTCTTTCTTATTTAGTCTTTTAAAAGGATTCAAAATGCAAGGACATATATTTTTTAACTCTTACTTTATACATCTTAATTGGAACTGATGATCTATTTTTATAGAGAAACATATGTATTCCATCAATAAAGAAAGTTAAAAAATTAAACTGTGTTTATACATATAATAAAAAAAAAATATTTTATATAATAGGATCATTCTAACTGCATTTATCCAATTTTGCTAAAATGTCGACATGTAAATAGGTAATACTTGATATTAAATGTCAACAAGTGGCTCTAGGTTATACTAGGTTACTTTCAATAATTGTAAATGTTATTTCTTCTATTTGTGTCAAACTTTCATTTATTTTCACCATAAAAAAATAAAAACGTATATTTTATACAAAGATTCTAAGGGATAAGATAATATACGATAAATTGACTCCAATAAATAAAATTAACCCTTCTGTGAATTAAAACTATTGGTTTAAATGTTTGAGCTCTACTAGTTCGTAACCAACCAATTAAAATTAAATGTCTACAATGTTTTAGAGCTAGCGAATAAGAAAATGCTGTTAACAATTTAGTGTATCGGTTTTATTTCATGTCCAACGTCCCCTCCCTCCCTGTTTTAAAGTCCACGTTTTATATGTGTTACAAGTGTTGAAAGTTGGAGGGATATACTCTAGAAAATAATCGTTTCCAGCCCTTGCGGGGCCCTAGCCATGTATGGCTCTCATTTCTTGTCCTACCTAATCTAAGCTAACGTTAGTAATTTCGTTTTAAATATCAGATTATCTTTAATGGTTGTTGTCATCCTTGTTTGTTAGATAAATACTTTACAGGATTAGAGAAAATACTAAATATCATTACAGCTTAAATTTAACTTTCTAAATTTTTTTTATCTAAGGGCTTTCCTATCTTACCTAACCTAACATTAAATATGGAATAAGAATTAAAAACTTATTAATATATTATTAAATTTTGTCACGGCAAAGAACTGAGGTGTATTCTTTTGAATTAAGGGGGAAATTTATCAAATTTTGCACCACTAACTAAGGAAAACCTTTACTATAAAAGTTAACTATAGAGTAGTTTCTCATCTGTAGAAAGAAAGTTAGATTATTACTTTTATGTAATGTTGTTCTGGCAATTTTAGCAGTGAAGCTGCATTAAAAGTCATCCTTGTTGGTCAGTCTGTCAGTCAATGTTTCTAAATCTATTTTTTAATGTAATTATTGGCATTGGTCATAATGTTGACGTAGGTATCAAGTACATTAACCTGAGCAAACCTACAAATACATAAAAATATTTTCCTATTATATAAAGCAGCAAGGTTTTTTGTCTGTAGCTTAAGATTTCAATAGATACTTATTCGAGTGACTTGATTCTTGGAATATTTTTGGACATTTTTCTACTTTTCGAAAACATAGACCCTAGATGCTTGTGGCGCAACAGATAGTGATATTATAATACATTAAAAATGTTTTTTTTAAGCTTCACTGCAATTAAACATGATCGTTTGTTTATTAAGCAATGTATAAAGTATGGATGTTTTGTTCACGACCCTTACACCATTATTAGGCATTGTGCGAGCATAATCTAGCAGAAAAAAGCAACAAATCCTTATATAAAAGTAACAGGATGTCTGTAGCTTAAGATCTCGCAAAAACGTTATGATTCTCAACTTTACAGTGAAGTTTGTTAAAGGTCCTGGAAAGGTATATAACATATTGTGTGCCTCTAAAAACGGTAATCAACTAATATTGTTCTTTAACTGTTTCTTTTAAGTACTAAAATTGATCTTCTCCCTTTCTACCCCCTTCTACACTTAAAAATAAACTTCCCCCATTGATTTCATTCTTTTTTTTTTGGTGCTTTAAAAGGGATATTTTAGAAAGCCAGGACACTAAACTTTAATTTAATCTTGCTAAAACCTCTAAATCAATCTTGAGCAAGAATAAGACATAAGATTGAGTTATCTTTCATTGCCATATTCATTTTTTGTACACATTGTTGAAACAACTTTTTTTAGGCGTAAAAACAAAAGAGGCATCCTTTAGAAATTTTTACCCCCAGGGGATAACTTAATTGGCTAATAATTGGCTGTCAGAGGGGGTGGAGGGGATGGGACATCGGACGTGAAATTTATTGGTCACCAAAGTTTTATAATCATTCTTTGGCACAAAAAAAAACATTGTAAATTTTAATGAATCTTGATTGGTTCATACAAACTTTTCCCCTTATAATTTTCAGGGATCGGGATAAGACAATAGACGATAAATTGATGTACATACCCAATGATGTTAAACAAAATTTCCCTTTCTGTAGATTACAATTAATCGTTCAAACGTTTGGACATTCAAATTATTGAAATATTCAATCAAAACTCATAAAAAGTCCCCAAAGTCAACAAATAAGAAACGTTATTATAAAACTTTGGGTTCTAGTGTAATAAACTTCCTAATGTCCTCTCCCTCTCTGAATAATTTTAATCAGTTATTTTTATAGAACCACATAGTTTTACAAGTAGTTCAATAAAAAAGTAATAATTTAAATTTTATAAATTAAGAAGCGCAGATAAAAATTACATTTCATCAATCATATTTTACTTTGATTATATTTTTTATTTTGATTTAAACTAATGAAAAAAAATGATTTTTCTTTAAGGTATAAAGTACAGTGGAGTTCACTGCCCCAAAATATTTATAAACCTTTCTAGGACCTATGAGAGGCTTATATCGGGTCTGCGGTACATGCAGTCAAAGAATATTACAGACATCCTGTTACTTTTATATCAGATTTGATTTGTAAAGCAGATAACGTCACAGAAACAAAGTTTAAACCTTTTTACAAAACTCCTTGAATTAAAATTTCTCATAAATTGGTTGCATTTTTTGGATGGGAATTTACTTCCACATATTGTCACATCTATAAATTGTTTCATAATCGCAAAAAGTCCTTATTGCAACGAACAGAATGTCTTTTTCGAAAGATCTTGCTAACCTCTGAACCGAACTGGTTCTCCTTAACAGTTTGGCTTCTTTTAGGTCGAGGGAAGGTTTATAACTATTTCCGGTTAGGGTACAACCACCCTTTCATGAGAAATAGCCCCTATTCTCTCCATCAAGTGATCCTATAGGTCTCAAGGGGCGTACCCACTTCTAGCAAATAAATATAAGGTGTTCAGTCATTGATGCTAAGCTGAGGGGTGGTGTTTAATAATATGCAGTTCTTAAGATTTAAAAATATACGGAATTGAAAGCACACCGCGCATTTATATGTAAAAATTGTAGTAAATTATGCTGCTAAGTGCCTATTGAGTTTTTATAATAGTTCAAGGGGTTATCATGAGCATTAGGTTGCAAGAAATCATCTTCAAGATTTATACAGCTTCTGTAATAATATTGTGAGATATGTACTTAATTTTTATTCACTTTCTAATACACTTGAGGCCCCAGGGGCACATATGGGGGGGGGGGGGCAGAGGAGTCGACCCCCAACACTTTCAATTTTAGTTTTCAAATGATTTTAACCTTCCCAGGACCTACGAGAAGCTTCACTATCCACATTGGTTCAACGGTTTAAAAGATCCTTGAGTACACAGTGACAGACACACAGACAGATGTACATCCTATTACATTGATAAATAGATAAATACTTCTAAAATAATTATGTAATATAAATATTGGAAATTATTTTGGTGAGCTGATTATTTAACTTTAATGCACTATTGAGAATTTCTAAGCTTAACAATAAACAAGAATGACATCATCCATAAAGTAGCACAGAAATAATAAAAAAACTGGATTACATTTTCATTTTAAACATAAGTGTTACATTATTTAAAAGGTTTTGTGATGGATAAGTTTGTATAGAACATAGTTGGTTTGCCGAAAAAAAAGATTTAGTGGGGAAGGCAGCATCCCCTTTAAAATTGAAATCAGAAAGACCTTCCCTTATTTTCCTCTCCTGAAGATTTTGTACCCTTTTGGCAAATTCCTGTGTACTGATATGGGATTTATGCCAGGGATCTAAAGGTATAAGACAATGGCCGATAAATTGATGTACACATCCCCAATGAAGAAACATAAAATTAGCCCTTTTGTAGTTAAAAGTTAGAATACTCAACTTAATAAACCAACTAATTAAAATTCACTAGATTCCCCAAAGTCATTGAGCCAACGAATAGGAAAATGTTATTATAAAACTTTGGGGACTAGTTAAACTTTCAGTCTATTTTACCTTCTCTATCTCTCTGGATTAAAGACCTATTGCTTTAGAATTGTCTTCAATTGTCTTTTACCTGTTTCCTATCCATTGTTATTGGTCTAAATGAATACAGAATACGTGGATTTTGTGAGAGAACCTCCCAGCTGGCTAATATAACAACACCCCCAATCCTCCCCAACTTATGATTTTTCTCTATCCTCTCCCCTGACCACGAATGAATGTATTGACCAATATCTGAGGACTATATTAGCAACCTAAATTGAAGACAAAAAATTCCCCCTTTTGCTATGCATACGTTTTCTAAAAATGTTCTTTATATCCATTTTTGCCTATGACTCTGTATTAATGAAAAAACTGTTTTTATTTTCAGAACTTGGAAACAAATGTAAATAAATAAAATGGTGGTGAGAAATCCTGAAGGGGATGTCAGTCTGTTTGATCCTAAGGTAACCAGTTTTCCAGTATGGCTTCGAAACTGATTAATATCCGCTGGATTAGAACTGGTTCTCCGCCATACAGAAAATTTATGTATTCGAATGAATTCGAATAATAACTTTAAACTTCTTCTTAAATTGATTGGTGGAACTTTAAAAAACCTTATTCGTAAGTACAGCTTTCGTGATTTTCTTTTAATTCTAGCCACTTATCCCTCTTTCTTTTCTTTGTTTTGACAAATGAACATCTGCTCTATAATTCACTTTGTCCGTTTATCCATTCCATGATTTTTGTGTTTCTCTACTAATGAATGTTCTCATCCTTGTTTTTTAAAATAATAAGATAAGTTTTAAATTAAATGCACTTTTGAAACAATTGTAAGGAAGCTAAACTTTAAATTAATTTCTTTTTGTTGCTAACAAGGATTAGATTATCCATATTTTTTGTAATGTTTATAAAGAATAGCTGCTTAACATACTACTAGTTCCTTCGCCCATAGTCTTTAGGGAAGTGTTGAGAAGGCCAGCCTAAAACCTCCCCAAGACATATATAATGCCGCTCTGAAATGAAAAGTGAAACTAAAAAAACTAGCCATTTCCGAGCTCTAACGCTTCAGATAAAACCTTTACTACTATATATAAAAGGATTTTAAATTGCCAAATGACTTTTAATTTTTAAAATTTGGAGTTTCCAGGTAAAGTGTGAGAATCAAAATTAACGTATTTAGACGTATAGACGTAAAATGTGGCAATGCTTCGCTTCCGATTGTTCCTATTATTTGCGTGTTTATTGGTCCCCACCCTAAAATGAAAATTATTAAATTCTTACCAAGCAAATAATTCCTCGAATCCACAATTGGGCCATAGCATTCCCCCCTTGCTCAGTTCCCCATTCTAAGGAGGGAGGGGACACTGGTACCCAAAGTTTTAAAACCTTGATTGACTTTTAAAACTTTAGAAACTTTTATTGAATCTTGATTGGTAGGTTCAAATTAGCAGTGTCCAAACATTTCAACCAATAATTTTGATCAACAGAGGGGATAATTTTGATTATCATAATTGGGGGATATACATCAATTTATTTTCCATTGTCTTATACATAAAGATCCCTGCCCATTTCTCATTATCAGAGGGTGTTTAAGCTTTTGAATGTGGTCCAGTTTAAGTTAGAGGGAAATATTAAGTCGCACAAACCCTCCAATATCCAATTCACATTTAAAACTTTGCTATTAATATTATAGTTGTTGCTCTGTATTATGAGGAGCCAGCAAAGAATGGCCTAAAACTATCCCTATACTCAAATTAAAAGTTTAAATGGCCTTAAACCATCCCGCAATCTGCGTGAAGATTCTTTCAAATAAAACTCAATTGCTTGAGTGATTAGTAAGATCTTAATGGGCTAACAAAAAAAACCTTACTGCTTTATATGATTGGAGGATTATATATTATTCCAATGGTCGACATTTTTTTAAAGCTGTATTTTCTTTCAATGTTTCCACCTTTTTAATTAAATAATATTTTTTGTTTGATTGGATTAATACATATAGAATACGTGGATATTGTGACAGGGGATTTTTTGTCGTCAATTTAGGTTGCTAATATAGTCTTCATATATTGGTCATTACGTTCCTCCATAGTCAGAGAAGGGGATGAAGTAAAGTAATAATAAGGGAGAGATAGAGGGGGGGGGGGTATCATTATAATAGCCAGCTGGCAGAAACATTTATTTAGGGTATGCAAGAATCTTTCACAATATCCACGTATTCTATATCCATTATTTGATTTTATGAAATTTTATTTTATTGTTGAGTATCGCAAGTAATGCTGATCTCTAGTTTTGACCTCTTTTTGTACTCTCTGCTTGGGAAAGGTGTCCAAACGATGACTGTTATCAAAAAAATAGCAAATAGCAGCGCAACCATTTCATTACAGATTAAATCAAATGTAAAAATAATCCTATAATTTAAATAATTTTAAAAAGTAGTTATTATTTGGCATATTTGTCTAAGTGTACTGACGGACAGATGGATGGACTTATAGAGGAGATGCATTCATAAAATTACCACTGCAGTGCACTGGCTACCCCTCTAGAGGCCTCTAGGGGCACCTGCAAGAGGGGAGAGGGGTTGGGATAGGCCCAACTATGATTTTTAGTTCTAAAAAGGAAAGGTAAAAAAATAGGAGTGGGTTAGTTTTACTTAGGACCGAATTATCTAAGGAGGGACAAAATTTATCCCCTAACAAAACTTTTTTTAAAACCTTCCCGTGATCAAAAAGAAGCTTCACTGAAGTTAATGATATCTTTTGGTATAACAGTCTTTTATTATAATACTTTTATATATGGATCGAAAGAATGATACATTAAGTATTATTTTCATTTTCTGATAAGAATGAGTAAAAACAATCTTAAAGATTTAATCTCCCATTGTGTTTAGTTTTTGGCTATTTTGAAAAACAAAAACTTAGCTAGCACCCGTGAACACCCGTGGGTAATATTGACAAGGCCACCAAATCTTTAATTAATGGGCTCTGTTCTTTATACACAGCCAGGGAGGGAGGGGACATTGGACTTGAAATTATTCCGGTACCCAAATTTTTTATAGACAGGTAATTATATTCGTTGGCTCAAAAACTTTGGGTACTTTTAAGGTTAGTCGCAAACTTTTCAACCGATAAGTTTAATCTACAGAAGGGATATTTTAGTAAAAATTATTGGGGATGTATTCAAATATATTGTCCATTGTCTTATCCCTTAAGATCCCTGCATCTGAGGTGTGCCCCCCAGTTCTTTTTATCAACCGTGTAATCTTCAAATTTCTTTTTTCCCCAACATTTTTTAATCCAATAAGTGTTCATTCTATTAAAGGGGGGGGGGGTTTAATGCAACCATCTCGTAATCAGTGAGCAAATGGCACTTAGAATTCGAATTTCCATCTATAATTTTGCATGAGTAATCCTTGGTAGATCTATTTTCCCTAAATCGAACAAAAAGTTGGAAAAGTAACGGCTAACGGCTGGCGGCTCATCTGTTTTGCCATTTGTTTAATATCTAAATTGCAAATTGCAAATTGCAAATTGCAAAATTAATACTCTTTTCTACTCCAAAACGCTATCAAACGGTTCTAGACGGTAGCTGTTGGTACTAGAAGTTTAAAAATTAGTTATTGCTATCATTTAACATGAATTAAACCAAAAATATGTTTCTAAAAGTTGATTCCTACGTAATTGATGATGGATTTACCCTGAAAATAGGCAAAAAACGGCTGAACGGCTGAGCCGCTAGCCGTTACTTTTCCAACTTTTTGTTCGATTTAGGGAAAATAGACCTATCAAGGATTACTCATGCAAAAGTTTAGATCGAAATTCGAATTCTAAGTGTCACTTGCTCACTGATTACGAGATGGTTGCATTAAAAACCCCCCCCTTAATGAAGCAGCTTCAGTTGCCAAATAAAATATTAGATCATACAATATAAATGACCACGGATAGGCCAGTATACATTGTAATTGATTAATGGTAAAATGTATATTGGCTTATCATTGGTCATTTGTATTGTATGACGTCATTGATTAGGCACTCTAAGCTTCTTCAAATTAACGCCAATTGAATCAACATAATGTTAAGCTGATTTTTAAAAAGTTTACAGAATTAAACAATTAATTTTAATCTACTGAAAAGGGTAATTTTAGTAACTGATGTATGTTGTTATCCTTGTTATTGATTCATTAAAAGGACTCTCCACAGAAAAATCAACTTTGGATTTTTGGAAATCTAACCTGAAACTATTATTCTCTGTTCAATTTTAGGCATTTTTTGTTTTTGTGGCATCGCGATCGAAGCCCTTTGAAAATTTTGTCCGCCGCCTATTTGTACTGCCGCTATAACAATATATACTACACTTTCCTCCACTCAATATATGTTTGCCGCTAAAGAACATTTGCTCCATTGCAACCGGCCGCTCTACGATTTATCCTCTTCCTTGACTGGACAATCCTGCCGCCTCCATTTTGTGTTCGCCTCCGCCAAATATAACTATCTTTTGCCGCAGTTGCCGCATTCATCGCCCTTCTCCGCCGCTACTCCGCTATACATTGCGTACGTGGCTATACACAACACCCCCAGCCTCCATTTAATTTCTGAACAAGGGAGAGGGGAGCATGTATTAAAAAACGATGAATAGCGGAGTAGCGGCGGAGAAGGGCGATGAATGCGGCAACGGCGGCAAAAATAGAAGCTAAAAATCACTAAAGCAGCACAAATTAAATGGCGGGAGGATTCACTTAAAGGAGGTAAAAAATTTCAAAGGGCTTCGATCGCGATGCCACAAAAACAAAAAATGCCTAAAATTGAACAGAGAATAATAATTTCAGGTTAGATTTTCTAAAATCCAAAGTTGTTTTTTCTGTGGAGAGTCCTTTTAAGTATCGTTATTATACTTAAACAAAATAAAACATTACTTATAGAAACCAATGTCTAATAAAGTTGTTCTTTAATGGCTCTGATATCAAAATTTAAGAAAAAAGAAAATGTTATGCCCTAAAAACAGGTATAATACATTGCCAATACTAGTTGGAACTTGCAGACTAAGTTGTGTTATCAAAATACTAGCGGTAACGCAACCTAGAGGCCTCTAGGGGCTCTTAAGGAGGGGGGAGGTGAATTCCATTATGCCATTTAAAGCATACACAGTCTGTCTTGAACTTGAAGATTTTAGTCACCATTTTAATGAAATTTAAATTTGTCTCTTAAATACAGGAATGTACAATGTACGATAAATTGATACACATCTCTAATAATAATAATCAAACTTATCCTCTCTGTAGATAAAATTATAGGTTGTGGCACTTCTACTTTATTCACATCCAATCACAATTCGATAAGTACTAAAGTTTTTAAGTAAACTAATAAGCTATGATGGTTATAATAGTGTAATTTACAGTCCAATGTCCCCTCCCTTCTGTTTAAAAAACATAAGTTACCAAAAGTAAGTTATACCCCGTTACTTTTAATGAACATTTATCATGATGTTATTTTTTTCAGTCTATTTTTGGATTTAAAAAAAAACACGTTAAAACTGTACATACGAGAGTTCACGTAAATGAAGTCTAACACACCTTAAAAACCCCGCCATTCTTTTTATAAAAACACACAAATAGAGCAAAAATATACCTATAAGGGGAAGTATATTCCAAAGGAGCGAAACTAAATTATGGATGAGATGCAGAGTAGATGCTCAATTGTCATAAAAAAAAAGAGATAACATGTAAAAACTAAAAGAAAATCAAGGAAGTATTTTGTAGAATGACCGACAAACAGACGAATAAAAGAATTTATAGACTAGATGCGCATTTGTCATAGGAATCCTCCTTGCAAATTTCAGCTGTCTACCTTTAGTAACAGACGAGAAAATCACATTCTTCTCTTGGTGTTACGGACATACTAATGAATAGACAAATTAATAGATTAAATTCGCTTCTAAAATGCGAAAGAGAAAAAACAATAGAGGCACTAAAAAATAGAAAATAATATTTTAATGATTTTGTTAATATATGAAATACAATATGTAAAACAAAAAAGATCGACCAACAATAAAACATATAGAGTAGCTTTGCACCTAAAATTGTACGTTTTATGTGGCAAAATAGCAAAATAACCCCCCTATCATAACATCTTCCAAAACCCATTGAATAGTTCCAATTAAAGCAGGCATAACAATCCAGAGAGAATGGGGACAATGGGATTTTTATTACACAAGTCTCCAAAGTTTAATAATAACGTTTCTTTTACAAAACTTTGGGGACTTTTTGATTAGTTGTTTAATGAAATTGAGTGTCCATACGTTTCTATCACTAATTTTTTATCTACAGAAGGGTTATTTTAGTGCATCATCATTGGGGATATACATCAATTAATGGGCCATTGTCTTATCCCTTTAGATCCCTGCATTAAATAGTTCCAATTAAAGCAGGCATAAAAAACAACACAAGCAACATTATGGCACTTTGAAATTGCTCGTTCCCTGTGCTAAAAAAGGGAACATGTTTGCAATTAAAACAAGGATGACAACAGCCATAAATTATAAAATTAAAGTGCTAGTTCTTTTAACATTTCTAATGTTAACTAACCATTTTTAAATTTTAATTGCATTCCTTATCGTTTATGTATTCCTCATTTTTAAACATCATCTTATATAAGGTTGGAAATCCATATGGAAGTTCTATTATGCAAAGTAGTAAGATTTTTTTTGTCTGAAGTTTAAGATTTTAATAACTACTGAGCTGATTGAGTTTTCCTTTTCAGGGAAGCTTCACTTAGGTACTGGGATGGTATTAGGCTATTTTACTTTTGATTAGGGATGGTTTTAGGCTAATTTCCTCCTTTCTTTGAATACGTTTTTGAATAGAGAGACCCAATATGCTAAGGGCGTAACTGCTAGTAAAATTAATAAACAGTGCTTCAAGGTAAAAAGACGGAAGGAAGGAAAGACAAAGTTAAATGTAGAGGAGCTTCGTAGTTCTGTAAAGAGACGCTCATAAATTTTGGTTTATGGTTAGAAGTGAGACAATATAATTGTTATTTGATGGTTCTGCCTCTTGCTTACAGGGGATTTTTTTCTAGTGAATTAAATCCTTTGAGTAAACCTTCGATCCAATAGATAAGAACAGCCAAACTAATCATAAAAATATTCAATGGAAATTTGGATCATGGAAAGAAAACTAAGTAGCAGGTTTCGTTGTATTTTCACAGTAGCTTTTGATAGGTTATTTTAGGTGAGGTTAGGTAAATGTTAATGGTTGCCCCGCATGGTTTGATTCCACCGCCCGGGCTAGAAATAGGAGAAAATCTACTGTAAAAATACGACAAAACCCGCTACTTCGTTTTCTTTCCATGATCAAAAAAAAAACAGTAATCTATCTTTAAAAGCAGCCAAAAGTTTCATGTTATTTTATGAAATCAAGATAAAGATACAAACTTTTCCATCATTAACAATGTCTTTAATTTTAGGTTCAGAATAATTTGCAGTATTTGAGCGAGGAGATAACTAGAGTTCAATGGAGTCTTATTCACAAACAAAAATTTTATAATCAGGTAGGTTTTTAATATTTAAGTGGATGGATGTATGTCTGTCTGTCTGTACTCTGTATTGCCAATAAGATCTCCTAAACATAGAGGATATAACTATAGTTTATTGGAGTCTCATACATTTCAAGAAAAATTTTATAATTAGGTAGGCTTATGATATTCAAGTAGATGGATGTATGTCTGTCTATCCAGAAAGATCTCGTAAACTGTGTCATCGTTTTAGTGTATTTTAAATAAACAAATATATCCAGGTTTTAGGCTATATTTTAGAACGTCGCCTCTTCTAAAAGATATAGCCATAGAAAAATATAATTTTTGTTATAGAAAAAATACATTGTTTTAACAATTATTATTCTCATATAAAAGTAGTAGGATGTCTGCCTGTGTGAACCGAACTATGTCATAATCGCTTAATCTAAATATATGGTTTTCCTTTACAGCAAAGCTTCATATAGGTCAAGGAAAGGCTTTTAATTACGTAGAAGAAGTTATTTATACCTGCCAGAATCTGTTTTGTGTGGATATTGAATATGGAATATTTGTCGGATAACGTAGGAAAAAAAATGAAATTATAATTATAAAAATCGTTATTTATAACAAAAAATACACTTTTAAAATGATTATAAAGTTCAAGAGCTAAACAAATTTGTTTAAAACCAAAACAAATAGCTTTAGCAGTGCATTTGTTCTATAACCAGCATTTATCCGTACGTATTCATGTCAGTTTGTTTTTTACTTTTTTTTCTTTTTAGTTATTCTTCGAAATTCATTCGAAATGACACTCACCTGTCCTGTATTATTGTTCAAATATTTTTTTTTGTTATAGCTAAGCAACTTAATATTTTTATCGACATTGTTAAAAGAGAATTTTTTCTATAATTAGGGGTGGTCCGTCCTCCCGTAATGGATAACTCTCCCTCTGTTAGTTTGGAAATTTAAAAATTGTCCTATCAATTTCAAACTTTGTATGATATTTCGTAATACAGCTTTTAAAACATTAAAATATAGTGTTTTTTAGCTTTTTAAAATCAAAATTAAGTTCCGAAATTCGGTTGTACTACCCTCTGAATTTAGTGCATCGCTTTTATGGATCATGGATGTTGTCATTCTTGTTTAAAAGTTTTTAATGAAAAAGATTTATATGAAAATATAGTTTGGACACTCAAATTCAATGAAAGTCCATAATGTTGTTAAGCCAAAGAATAAGGAAAAGTTATTATAAAACTTGGGGACCAGTGTAGTAAACAGACTAATGTCCCCTCCCTTCCTGGTTATGTATACAAAGCGTTGCTAACTAATAGCTTTCTCACCATAAAAGATTGCTAAAAATTTTGCCTGTGCATTGCAAACATTATTTGCATTTTTGTGCGGGGCTCGGCAGCTATACACAGTACTCAAGCAGGGGGTGATTTACTCAAAGTGCATGTGGAGCTTGTCAGAGTTCCTAGAAGGTGTATAATTATATTTGGAAGATTACTACCACCCACCCAAGATAAATTTGCTCTGAAAAAATACCCCCCCACCAAAAAAAAAAGTACTTTCTCTTTTAAAAACTAACCCCCAAAGGTGAACCTAGAGGCATCGAAAGTCGTTGCCGCAAGCCATTTCAAAAAGCTTCGCTTCTATTATACCCAAAGTTTTTTTTTGTTACATTGTTGGCCAGTTTTTGCACTGAATTTAGCACTTTCAGGATAAAACATTACTTGGACTTTTTTTATTCTAAAGGATTTAAAATTTTGATAATCATTGGATAAAAATTTAGCTTTTTCATGTAGTAAAAACTTTTCAGAAAAATTAATATAGAAATTTTAAATCATAAGCTTTCCCTTAATTTTTTTTGTGTTAAATTTGCCTTGCTTTCCCTTAAAGTTACTGGCGAGCACTGGAAATAAAGGGGAGGGGGGACAGTTTTTGTTTGTTTGTTTTTATCATTAGAAGAGTAACTAAACCCTGCGGGGACTATACATGCGGTGCTCTAACCCATCATGGCTAATAAGGGGAAGGTTTCATTGATCAACTGTCTTTTCTTGTAAAAGCACCAAAATAAATTGTTAATGTAAGAACATTCTTTAATGGGTTAAATGTTGATTGTGAATTGACTTAAGTTCTACAAATAAATTATTGAACATTCAAACAAGTAAAAAAAAACAATTTTCCGCAAAAAGACCTGTGTTTTTGCAATTATTAAAAAGATTTTTTTGCAATAATTTTAAGGAATATGACTAAAATCATGGTTTAAAAGCTATCTAATTTGATAAAAAAAACCTTTGTTTGAAAGTGATAAAATTCGTGCCTGTTAATGGGCTAAGCCTTTCCCCTATTCTCAAAATAATATAACTCAAGTAACGCTTCAGAAATAATATTTAACATATTTTGCTATGAAGCGGTTTGCTAAATTGGATGAGCCACTAAATATTTTCTTTGTTAATCAATTTGCATTGGAGTTAATACACAACCACAAAAACACTAAATCTGCAATTTATCTAATATTCGCAATAAAAAGACATTACAACATTTTTAAAAGTAAAGCCTAACAAATCAGACAGACAGACAAACAAACAATACAAAACGTATTTAGAATGACTTAACTTTTATTATTAGGGATCCAATGTTATAAATAGAGTTGCTATAATAAGTACTGTACCTAACTGTTTCAGGACTTATCATAAAAAGTTTAAAATATATAGGACGATTCTATCATGCCTAAATAAAATCCTGTTGGGCATTGATAAGGCATCCAGTAACCTAACCTAAAATAAATAACAAAAAAACGACCCCCTCCCCTTAGTTTCTTTTTTTTTTTAAAGAGATGAGAGTGCTCAACAGGGTACCTTGAGTGAAAACACTAAAATTCTATTTCTGTGGAATTAAGTGCACACTAATCAATTTGCATTGCACAGTATTTTTTATAGGCAGAGATTAAACTAATCAAAGATTGGACATTTGAAAAAAAAAAAAACTAATTGCTATAGCTTCGCTACATTATAGATCTGTTGTACTCTTCTATATATAAAAGTATTAGAATGTCTGCCTTTCTTTCTGTGTGTCTGTACCTTAAGATCTCGCTAAAAGGCTGAACCACAGTTATTCTAAGTCCAGGGAAGGTTTATAACTATTTTGGTGGAGGGTCCTATCAAGAGAAATCGCCTCTATAAAGTAATACCTACAAAAAAAAAGTAGAGGGCCGACTTACACACCTGCCTGATTGATTAATGTCTTCAGCTGATTTTAGGCTATTTATTCTGCCACTTTCATTAGATATTCATTAGATGTATGTTTTTTATAACGATACCTTTCTATTTTTCCAATTAAATCTCTTTATTTTTATTGTTTCTCTCTTTTTCTCTGTTCAATCTACTTGTCTTTTTCTTCGCTATCCCTATTTTGCTATCCCTATTAATTTTGTAATCTTTGAATCATATAATTTGTCTTTCTGTCTCTCTTGGTGTTCAATCAATACCGTAAAATATCCTCTTTGATAAAATAGCCAAAAGAATAGACATCATTGAAAGAAAACGAAGTAGTGTGTTTCGTCGTATTACAAATTAGCTTTTCTGCTATTTCTAGCCCATGTGGGGGCTCTAACCCTGCAGGGCTCATTTCTTACCCTGTGGGCAATCATTTCCATTTACCTAACATAATCTTATTACCTATCAAAAATACGACGAGACCCGCTACTTCGTTTTCTTTCCATGATCCGAATAGCCAGATATCAATAAGTCAAAGCATTATTAGATTCGCCATAGTCTTAATACCTAGAGATCTAAAGGGATAAGACAACGGCTGTTAAATTGAAGTACGTCCCTAATTATGATGCACAAAATTAAACCTTCTATAGATTACACTCAGTTGTTGAACCGTTTGAAAACTCAACTAAATGAACAAACCAATCAAATTCAATAAAAGTCCCTAAGGTTGTCAAACAAGCAAATATGAAAATGGTATTATAAGAATTTAGGGACTAGTGTAATAAACAGCTACATTTCCCCACCTTCCATGCCAAATACCTATACTTTTGCTATCCTATACAACAACAATTTATTAAAAATTTTAATTTTCTCCGCAGATCTCGCTAACTACTGAAACGATTAAATTCTCTTCTACAGGGAATATTCACATAGAATTCTTAAAGATTTCAGTAAACATTTAAAAAATTTAATTCTACATCCAATAAATATAGTGCCAGTGCCAGATTAGCCAAAAATCCTATATTGACTTCCAATGTTATGCGTTTTTTTTTTTTTGGGGGGGGGGGGGGTGGGGGGGTTAGTCGGTATGAAAAATGATTTTTAAGGGGGGGAGAGAGGCACCCCTATTTCAAAATCAAAATATGTAATTTAATATACAAAAAGCAAATTTAATAAAAAATGACGTTATACCATACAAATGACCAATGATAGGCCAATTTACATTGTAATTGACCAATGGTAAAATTCGTATAGTGATATTTATGCAATAATGATGGCACACCCTGCCTCCTTCTTTATTATCCATCAATTAATTAATCCATCCAACTCATTCCTTGTATTTTAATCAAACACAAAAACCCTGGAATTTTAAGGGATAAGACATTGAACGATAAATTGATGTAAATCTTCAATAGTGATAAACAAAATTGCCCCGCTGTAGATAGAAATTATTGGTTGTTTTGACACTTTAAAATTAACCAATAAAAATTGTATAAAAGTACCCAAAGTTTTTTTGCATACGCATAAGATACCGTGGTAACAAAACTTTGGGAACTTTGAGAAATAACAGTCCAATGTCCCCTTCCTCCCTGCAAAAACCCATCCTAAGAAATGCATAGGTACAAAATTAAAAACAAAGTTTACGAGAAAAACAAGAATGGTAAAGACAACAAGCAAGCTTTTGAAAATAAAATAAAAAAATAAAATGAAATGAAAATACTCATATACAAATGTTTAAGGATTTTTTAAAAAAGTCTAATACAAAAGATATACAAAAACTAACAAAAGTATATAGCTTTAAAAAAAGACAGATAGACAAATACACTAAAAGACGGAAGACAGACAAAAAGGCAAAGAGACACTAGTCCCCAAAGTTTTAGAATAACTTTTGTCACTCGTTGGTTTAATAACTTTGGGGACTTTTACTGAATTTTTATTGGTTGTTTTTTATTAAGTTGATTGTTCGAACGTTTCAACCACTAAGAGGTAATTTTGTGCGTCATCATTGAGGATGTACAACAATTTTATCGGCCATTGGTTTATCCCTTTAGATCCCTGGCTTAAAAAAAATAGATTGCAATAATTAGACAGAGAAAGTGAGTGATAGAGCAGCTTTGCCTAAAAAACTCACAAAATACACACAGACACAGACACACACACACACACACACACACACACACACACACATATAAAAACAGTCTAGTCAATTACTCATCATCACTCTAAAGTCTGTGTGTGTGTGTGTGTATGTGCATGTGTAAGTGTGTTTGTGTGTGTGTGTGATCGTGTGTGCAGGGATCTAAAAAGATAAGACAAGGGCCGATAAGTTTCTGTCCATCCACAATGAGGATACAAAAAATTACCACCTCTTTAGATTACAATTAGTAGTTGAAATGTTTGGACCCCAAACTTGTTCAGTCAACAAATAAGAAAACTTAATTATAAAACTTTGGGGACTGGTTTAATAAACAGCCCATTGTCCCCTACCTCCCTGGTATTGTCTGTGTGAGTATGCAGAGAGGAAGAGAGAGAGGATATTGGGCTGTTTATTACACTGGTACCCAAAGTTTTATAGTAGCGTTTCCTTGTTCGTTGGCTTTACAACTTTGGGGACTTTCGTGAATTTTGATTGGTTGTTTCATTAAGCTTCAAACGTTTCAACCTCTAAATTTAGTCTACAGTAGGGGTAGTTTTGTGTATCATCATGGGGGATGTACATCCATTTATCGGCCATTGTCTTATCCCTTTGAAGCCCTGGTAAGTATGGCACAGCAGACTAATGGGCATAATGAACTGTAATTAATTCTGATTAGCCATCATTTTAATTAATAGTTAATAATCTTACAATTAGGTACAACAATGGATTATTGTGTATTGCAACAAAATTGCAAAAAGGACCAAAAACATAGGGAAGCAAAATATGACTTAAAGTCTGACCCCCCCCCCCCCCCCCACTCTTTCTCAATAACGGAAGGAGGATCTTAATTTAAGATCTTTGTGCTTTTGTAAAATATTTTATTGTATTTAAACAAAAAAGTGATCTAAATATAAAAGATGAATTATATGATTAGCTTTTACATTAAACAGAAATCTATTCTTAAACCTTACTGTCTACCACAATAAAGTATAGTAATCTATTCATGTATCTTACTCTTGGAGCATTATTATGGGGATAGTCTAGCAATATAGAGTACAGCAATCTATTACTGAACCTTACTGTCTGAGTATTATAACAAGGATAGTCTACCACAATAGAGTATAGTAATCTAATGATGCATCTTACTGTATATGCATTATAAAAAGATAATCTACCACTACAGAGTATAGTCATCCATTTATGTATTCTACTGTATGAGCGTATAATCTGCCATCATAAAGTATAGTAAAACATTCATGTATCTTACTGTTTGAGCATTATTATTATAAGGATAGTCTTCCCTTATAGAGTATAGTAATCTATTCATGTATCTTACTGTATGAGCATTACTTATAGTATAGTCTACCACTGTAGAGTTTAGTGATCTGTTCATACATCTCACTGTCTGAGCATTATTTCAAGTTTAGTCTATTACCATGGAGTATTGTAATTCATTTATGCATCTTACTTCTTGAGCATTACTACATGGATAGTCTACCACCTTAGAGTAAACTAATCGAGTCCTGAACTTTACTGTCTGAGCATTATTACAAGGATAGTCTACCACAATAGCATATAGTAATCAATTCATGTATCCTACTGTATAATTTTAACTTCAAAGATAATCTACCATCATAGAGTACAGTAATCCATTTATACATCCTACTGTCTGAGCATTATTATAAGGATTGTCTATCACCAAAGAGTAATAATCTAAGATTAAATTTAAAATAATCACTCATACCTTAATAATAATTAGCGTAGCTACTCTATTACTAGGGTCTCTCTACATCTGTTTGTCCTAGGTAAAGCAAACAAGAACTAATGTATCTAAAGGAATAAGACAATGGCAATAAATTGTTACATATCCCCATTGCTGTACTAATAAAGAAACAAATTTTAAAGATAAACTTCGCTTTATATAGACACAACTCGCTTTATATATAGAATAAAAAAAAATTTTAAATCAGAGGTGTATTCTTTTAAAAAAATTGCCCCACTAATCGCTTAGTGGGGCAAAATTGTTTTCGTGATAAATCCACCAAAATCACATCAAAAATCTACAAAAAAAAATCAACAAAATCATAGAAGGGTTATGAACATAAGATTTAATATAATTTTTGTAGATTTTTTATGTGAAATTGGAGGATTTTTCACGAAAACAATTTTGCCCCACTAAGCGATTAGTGGGGCAATTTTTTAAAAGAATCCACCTCTGTAATAAAACACTCTTTAGTTTGTTACTCTATGTTATTCTAAGACGATCCTTAATTTAATTGTTTTTAATTTATTCAGTGATTAAATGTTAACAAATCAGGAAATAATCGTATAATTAATTAGCTAGTAAATCACTTGATTTGTAAGGTTTGCTTTAATAGATAATTGTAGGGTAACTGCACTTCTAAGCAGAGAGACTCTAGTCCCCAAAGTTTTATAATAACGTTTTCTTATTCGTTGACTTAACAACTTTTGGGACTTTATTGAATTTTGATTGGTTGATTCATTAAGTTGAGTGTTTAAACGTTTTTACAACTAAAGGGGTAATTTTGTGTATAATCATTTTGGGATGTACATCAATTTATCGGCCATTGTCTTATCCTTTTAGATCACTGGTTTCAATATTGTTTTTTGCAAATTTGTATTAAAGATAAAGAAGCTACTCTATACTAAAAAGAAACAGGATGTATATCTGTATGTCTTGGGTCTATTTGTACCGAAGTTTCTGATATGGTTCTCCTTTACAGTGTAGTTTCACATATATCCTTGGAAGGTTTATAACTATTTTGTGGGAGGGTATCTCCAACCTACCAAGAGAAATAAACCTTTAAAAATGACACCCCCCCCCCACAATTTACTATTTCTTTTAAAACTAGAATTCAAAGTAGGGGGGGAGGGGGAGTAGACTTACCTCCCCCATCCTAACCCAAATGTCCCTAGAGGCCGCTAGTATAATTTATCCTACCACGCCAGCATGCGCGACTAACTCTTAGATAAAGAATAAAAAGAAGTTCGTGACATGTTGAAAACAATAAGAATTATCAGGGAGGAGGGAACATTGTACTGTTTATTATACTAGTCCCCAATGTTTTAACAACTTTGGGGACTTACATAAAATTTTTATTGGTAGATTCATTAAGTTGAGTGTCCCAACGTTTTAACCACTTAATGTGATTGACAGAATGGGTAGTTTTGTGTATCATCATTGGGGATGAACATCAATATATCGCCAATTGTCTTATACCTTAAGTTCCCTGAAGAATTTTACACCTTCCCTGTTATACTTGTAGGTACTTATTATATCAACACTTTAGGAAAATAGATCAAATGTTAACACTTTTATCAAATGGCTTAAAGTCGATAATATTGATCAGTTGCCAACTTATAACCTTACCGACAAAAAAGACCAAAGCTGAAAGAAATTCATATTTTACAAAGAAAATATTGGTTTGGGAGGTTTTAAAGTGTTTCATTGGCAATTTTTGGAATGATACATTTTTGCTAAGCACATTATGATAGTGTGCTTTGACTTTCGCAAATGTACCGATTTATTTAAACATCAAAACCGCAAAATTCTTGAAATAACAAACATCAATTTATGCATTTCTCCAATCTCATTATAAAAAAAATATATTGATTGTTTGACTACTTATATAAAACCTTATGAAAATAAACCGCTGAACCTATATTGTTCTTCTTTGCAGCTTCTCATAGACCCTGGAAATGTTTTTAACTATTTTGGGAGAGGGTACCACCAACCTCCGAAGAGAACAATTGTTGTAAAATTAAGTTCAATATTCTCTCTTGAAAGTAAATGTGGGTGAAACGTTTAGACACTTAACTTAATGAACCAACCAACCAAAATTTAATAAAAGTTCCCAAAGTTGTTAAGCAAACGTTATTGTAAAACTTAGGGGACTATTATAATAAACAGTCCATTGTCCCCTCCTTCCCTGCTCGTGAATCCTGTAAATGTGGCATGATGCCCTAAAATTTTAACAATGGAATTATCTTGTTCTAGATTAACAATAGTTTTTTTTTTAATAGCGAAGTTACTCACGTTGTCCGTCCGGCCGTCAGTCTGTAACCCTATGGTTTAAAAATGTGATTATCTCGACAGCTATTCAAGATAGATGAAGAGATTTCCTACTTCAATGAGCATCAAGTATTTAATTTACTAGCTCCGTCAGTCTGTCAGTCATGCTTCAAAAATATAAACATAAAAATGAAAGGTTTCGTGATTTGTTTCAATATATTTATTCTTGATTTTTTACCCTTAAACCTGCTCTTTAAATCAATTTTTTCGTATTTTTATCCATGATTTTTTTTGTGCTGCGCTGTACAAGGATATTATTAACTTTTTAGAGCTAACATATTTCATTTGACAAATATTAGCTTTTAAGATAGGAATAAACGTTGTGTTTCTGTGTGTGTGTGTAGCGAAGGATCTCGTAAATTGCTGTACCGATATGCTTCTCCTCTACAGTGAATCTTCGCATATGTCCAGTTTATAATTATTCTCATAGTTAAATCGCATCTAGAAACAATAATGATGCTTGTGGCGCAGCCACTTTACCATGCTTAAAAGTAAAATGTGTGTCTGTCTTTCTATATGTATGTAACAAAGAATCACGATAACTGTATGTCCATATATAAAAGTAACAAGATCCCTTTCTGTCTGTGTGTACCGTAGGATCTCTGTAACCGCTGAACCGATATGGTTCTCCTTTAAAGTGTAGCTTCTAATAGGTCCTGGTTAGGTTTATAATTATTTGTTAAATTACCCCTAGAAAAAAGAATATGATAGGGGCGAAGCCGCTAATCATATATAAATTGACACCTCTAAAAAAAATAATGTTAAAGGACTCTAAAAGACATGTAATTGACAATATACTTTACGGTTTTACCAGGGATTTAAAGGGATAAGACAATGGACGATATATTGATGTACATCACTAATGGTAATTAACAAATTTATTAGTTCTAAAGTTTGGAATAAACCTATCAAAAATACCCAATGTTTTCGAGATAATAAATAAAAAACTTGGCTATCAAACTTTGGGTACCAGTATAATTTAAAATCCAATGTCCGAACACAGTAATAGTGTCTGACTGATTATGACGTAACGTCTCATTGGCTAATTTTTTTGATACGTCATAATCAGTCAGACACTATTACTGTGTTCCCAATGTCCCCTCCCTCCCTGGGTTTTTACACTTTTTGTTTCTGGGTGTGGACATTTTAAAACTTAGCCAAGGATATAAGATAGACAAATAGTGCCAAGATCGCTACCCTGTGGGACTCCATAGGATATAGCATCTTAATAAAAAGCTTACAATATTTAAGTCATCGATTTAATGACATTTTCGTTTAAGACATTGCATTAAATTCAATGATTATGTTTGTCTTTCTGTAGCTTAAAAGCTCGCTAACTGCTGGACTGATATGGTCCTCCTTAACAGTTATGCTTCTTTTAAGGTTCAGGAAAGGTGTATAACTATTTTGGGGAGGGTACCTCCACCACTCCAAGAGAAATCACCTATGATAAAAATATACCTCCTAAATTCGAAAAAAAAATAAAATGTATAGTAGAAGGTCGACTTACCTTTTCTCCTTCTTCAACGTGTTTCTAGAGGCCTCTGGGTGTGAAGCCGCTAGTTTGAAAAATTCTGACACCCCATCCTTGTTATTCCTGACGCGCATGTAATATAGTGACAAATGAAATGTATGGAGTTTATTCAGGGAGGGAGGGAACAATGAAAAGTAAAATGTACTTGTATCCAAAGTTTTTACAATCACTTTTCCCTAATTCAGTGGCTTTTAAAAACTTGGATACTTTTATTTAACCTATATTGGTTGGTTTAAATATTTGACAAATAGTTTTAAACAAAAGGGTATTATCTTATTCATTAATTTATCGTCCATTGTCTTATCCCTTAAGATCTCTGGGTTTATGTGACAAATGTCCGTAAGTCTATACATCATTGGCTATTAAATTCATAATCAAATATCCCATAACATTTTAAGACTTCATTTTAAAATTATGATATGTAAGTAAGTGAGTAAAGCGAACAAGAACAGAAAAAAAGTCAACATCCTTAAAACGGAGATACGGAAAGTGTCATGTGAGACGTCATAAAAATGTCTCTAAATTCATCTTTTTTAGGGGTTTCCTTTCCCACTTCTGTCTCATACCTTCCTTTTTAGACGTATTTTTATGACGTCACACATGACACTTTCCGTGTATCCCATATATAAATTTCTTTATAACCTCCCCCTAAAAAAATATCCTTGTAATGTAGACCACCTTCAAAATAAAATCTTTGTATTTGCGAGGCTACTCTATTGTCCGTCCGTTGATCTGTTATTCTAAAAGTTAGTCAGTATGTAATACTCTGAGGAAAATGAAATTTTCTCGGCTGCTATGTAGTATAGACCGTTGAAATAAATGTTTGTAAAAGTATTATTTAATGATGGTGGGGGCCAGTGGGGAGGGGAGGGGTGGAGGAATCCCTCACCTCCCTCTAGAGGCAGAGTTATTTTAAATGAAATATCAAATAATACTTAAATTTAAAGTGATAGGTTTTGAAATTGCATACAGAAACTCGTTATATGCATTTTAATATGTCTCTATAGCACTAAAATGGATATATTATTACTTGGATGTGGTACCAGATTTTAATGTACTCTAATATATGTAGGTGATACTTGCAGCTGGCTAGAATAATGATACCCCTCATCTATCCCCTTTTACTAATAACTTCCCCTCCTACTGAATGAACGAACTTGCTAATTAATGAGGTCCATATCTAAATTGACGTCAACATATCCATATATTGCATATCCATTGGTGCTAAACACATGTAACTACACATATAAACATATTTTTATATGAGCGGTTGTTAAGGTTTGTTTCAAATATTTATACAGTGTACATTATAATTCTACATTTTTATATCAGCGAAATGCTGTTTATAATACGATGTGATAAATAACTAATATCTATCCTATGTTTATTGTTTGCCCAATAAGAGCTAGATAACTACTGTACCGATTGAGTTATCCACTTTAATAAAGTTTCACATATTTCTAAATGCCAGAGGCGCAGCCGTTAGTATATATAAATAGATTAAAGGTGTGTGTACTGCAGTTTCCATACGCAAAGAGAAACTTTACATAGTGTAAAGACTGTATTTTGACTGACTAACGGACCGAACACATTGTTAAATCTGTACAAATCGCATAAAAAAGTTTTGTCGACCCTTGTAACATCCTGGTATTGGGATGAAAAATTAACCAATTTTCTGGACATCAGTTTACAAAAATCCGTTAATTGAAAACAAAAAAATAGGTTTTATGAAAAATAGTCAACATATAACATTTTGTCCTTTTCCTCGTTCGTGTTTAAAAAAGGACAGTCCGAAAGATTTATTTGTTTTTACCCAAATTTGCATAACAACATTATTACATTATTTGGCTAAAAAACTTTGGTGACTGTTATTGAAATGTTTATGATTTTCCAGCAATAATTTTTACCCTCTACAGAAGCAGTAATTTTGTTTATCATCATTGAGGATGTATGAAAATTTATGATCCATTGCTTTATTCCTTAATATCACTGATATATGTATTATCAGGGATCTAAAGGAATAAAACAATGGGGAAAAAAATCGATGTACATTCCCAATGATGATACACAAAATTTCTGTTGTTCACATTTAATAATGAACCAAGCAATCAAAACTCAATAAAATTGTTACGCCACCGAATAAGAAAACATTGTTATAAAACTTTTGGGGCTAGTTTATTAAACATCCAAATGTCCCCTCCCTCCCTCCATAGACGTCCTAGGGGGTGGGTAATGGGGTGATTACCCCCCCACCCCACAAATGATTTAGGCACCCCTCAAAATTTTGGATTTTCAATTTTTACCCCACCCCCCCGAATCAAAAAAATGCCTTTATAAAATAAAGATTACCCCCCCCAAAATTTTTGTTTTCAAAATTTTACCCTCCCCCCCCAATAAAAAAGCTTGGACGCCCCTCCCTCCCTCCCTGGTTATTATAAGGGTTATTGATTGTCTGTTAGGTGTGACGCAGCAACAATACTGTGACAGATTATTTCCAAAATTAAAACATCTTTACATGTTCAACATCTCAGGGATCTTAAGGGATAAGACAATGAATCGAAGATTTATATACATCCAAAACTACATCTTCTGTAGGTTAACTTTATTTGTTCCAGAGTTTAAAATTCAATAAAAGTTTTTTTGCCAACGAATAAGATAAAGTTGTTATAAAACTTTGGGTACTAGTGTAATTTATAGTTCAATGTCCCCTCCCTCTCCCTTTGAATATTTTCAGGGTTTTATTTTTTGTTTTCATTTCATAATTTTATCTCTTATAACAGTCGAGAAATCATATACATTTTACCAATTTTATTATAGATAAGAGGCCGGACAATTAAAATAATAAAAACTAAAAATATTTTTAGTGAAAATGTTACTGCGTCTAACTGAAGGACTTACATACATTTGTATTTCATAAGTAGCTTCGCTACTAAAAATGCTATCTAATTTCTTGACAGTCATATTTAGCAATTAATATTTAGGGATAGAATAATTTTCCTTTAGAAATTCAATTTAAAAAATGTGTGCTATTTAAAATCGGTACAGGGAAAAAAAGTAATAGGATATCTATCTGTATCTATGTATGTATGTCTGTTAATATCTAGTAAACGGCTGGACCGATCAATCTACAATTTTCACGATTAATAGTTCAGGCTATTTGGTGGGGTTTAAGACAAAGACATTCCCACTTGAAAGAGAGGGAACAATGGGTTGTTTATTACACTAGTCCCCGAAATTGTATAATAATCATTTCTTATTTGTTGGCTTAACAACTTTGGTTACTTCAAACGTTTCAACCACTATTTTTTGACTACAGAAAGGGTAATTTTTGAGTATCAGCATTGGGGATGTACATCATTTTATCGGTCATTGTCTTATCCCTTTGGATCTCTGCATTCCTCACGAACATATTCAAAGAGGCTAGGGACAAAGCACCAAGTAGTACAAGGATTATGGAAAAAACAGATTTTCTTGGGTTGCGATATCCCTGGCCCTTCCAATTAGAATTATGTAATTAACTAGTTTACTAATGTGAAGGAGTGCCAATGACCAGGGAGGGAGGGGACATTGGGCTGTTTATTAAACTAGTCCCCAAAGTTAAATAAGAACGTTTTCTTATTCATTGGCTTAACAACTTTGGGTACTTTAGTGAATTTTGATTGGTTGGTTTATTAAGTTGAGTGTTAAAACGTTTCAACCACTAATTGTAATCTACAGAAGGGTTATTTTTGTGTATCATAATTGGGGATGTACATTAATTTATCAGCCATTGTCTTATCCCTTTAGATCCCTGGCCAATGACGCATGTTCAAAGCTTTGCAGAAAACCAACCCATACTTTTTGAAATTATCTTAGCGGCTACGCCCCTCGTGGCATCTAGGGAGCTTGAGGTGGAAAGGTTGAAGGGGTGGGTTTGGAAAATAGCCCCCCACCCTTTAACTAGGGTAGGTGAGAATTTTTTTTCTAGGAGCTATTTAATTTGGGAGTGTGGTTATACCCTCCAAAAAAAGTTATAAAGTTTCTCAAGCCCTGTGATAAGCTATATTGTAAAGGAGAACCATATCTGTTCAGCGGTTACCGAGATCCTTCGGAATACAGAGAGACTGACAGA
Source organism: Acartia tonsa (assembly GCF_053477335.1). Taxonomy (NCBI): domain Eukaryota; kingdom Metazoa; phylum Arthropoda; class Copepoda; order Calanoida; family Acartiidae; genus Acartia; species Acartia tonsa. The sequence goes on along the minus strand of NC_137272.1, from coordinate 16,660,864 downwards.
CATCCTATTACTTTTTACGTAAAAATTAACAATTATTTTTGTTTGTTTCAGGTTATCCAGAATCAAAAGAGGCTGCTTAGAGAACAGGAATTTGGATGTTTAGCAAATTTAGTAGCTAATCTACAATCTTCTCTCTAAGGACTTACAAACTTAAACATTAGGCTTTTTAGAGAGATGAAGAATATTCAATGATATTCCCCAAACACCCTAACCACTCCCCATCCTAAAAAACTGACTGGTAACTTTGTTAAAGAAATGGGGACATTTGAACACAACTTATTTCCAAATCAAAAAAAGTAATTTTGTTTGACATTATTGGGAAAAGATTGATTAGCATTATTCTAATGAGTAATATTTCAGAGCTAGTTAAAATTAGATACTACAAAATAATACATTTTTTCTTTGTATAATTTCAACCAGAAAGTCCTACGTCTATCTAAAACGTGCTGATTTTAACCTTTTTTTATGTTTTGTTAAAGTAGTTTTCAAGCAAAAAATAGACTTATTATATGATAATTATTTAACATAATGAAACAGTTAATTTTTTGTGGTAAAATCCACCAATTCATATTTATAACACATGTAGCCCCCCACCCCTCCTCCCTCCTAAATTTCAATCATTAGAGTCGAATATTTGATATTCTTATTTAGGTTGGTTATGTTTCTAAAGCATTAAGGCTTCACCCCAAGCCCAGAATGATGGATGTGAATTGAGAGTCCCTAATATTTAATTCTTGTTTTAAGATAAAATAAATATTTGTAGGGGAGATGAATTTTCTTTGGTAGGGGGGGGGGGGATTCAACAGGCTACCCTCTCAAAAAACTGTACAGGTTGTTTATCAAGATTCCTTTAAATGAAGAACCTTATCAAGATTTTTGGGACAGACAGACAAATATACTCTTTTGTTTAAGGTAGGGTTAGTGCACTGGCGTAATAATTGATTCTACTGTTTTTGTTAACAACCGGAAACAGTCTTACAACTATTTTACCAATGGTCAATTGTTTAGACAACAAGGATGACAACTTTCATAATACATAAATTCAAAAATGTATTTCTTATCATGGATCTAAAGGGATATGATAATGACCGATAAATTTGTATACATTCCCAATGATGATTCACAAATTACCCCTTTTGTAGATTACAATTCGTGATTAAAGCGTTTGGACTTGATAAACTAATCAATCTATATTCAAAAAAAGTCCTCAAAGTTGTTAAGCCAACAAATAAGAAAACACTAATATAACTTTTTGGACTACTGTAGTAAACAGCCCAATAACCCCTAATTTTTTAGATTAAGATTCCATGGACGAAAAAGCAAAATATTATAACTTGGCTTTTAAAAATTAATGTAAATTTTTTCATGTATTAATTAATGAAAGAAACAAATTAAAATTAATTTTATTTAGACTATACATAATCTAATATTGCGAAAAAAAAGCTGGATGCCAAAAAAATCCTCATAAGTATGTAGAAAAGTCTTGCTTGTTAAAAGAGAGCGCTAACAATTTTTGACACTTAAAATCATTAATAAAAATAGAGTGAGAAAAAAATCATCAAATTTTCTCAAAGAAAATCTTGGAAAGCCAAAAATAACTCATTACAATTATTTATTACTTTTCTTTAAACAAATAAGATAAAGAAAATTTAGTTACCATAATTTTGCATTTTAAAAGAAAGAGAGAGTGAGATAGATGAATAGAAAGAGATAGATAGATAGATATTTAGATAGATAAAGTTAGAGAGTAAGATAGAGAAAGGGAGAGAAATGCGAGAGAGAAGTCGAAGAGAGAGAAAAAGAACTGAATAGAGAACACCTCAACAGACAGAGAGAAGGACAGATGGACGGACAGACAGACATACAAAATCAATAATAAAATAGCTTTGCAACAAACAAAAACAAAATCACATAACACACCTTTTTCTAATTGAAATGTAACCATAACAAAACATGGTCGATTATGTCCCTAATAAGCACAGCAACAGTATTCTAGTAACAACTAAATCTCTTATTTATCCACCAATGCTGTTATTCTATCAATATAGGATTTATTTAGGACATACATAAAATGTAAAAAATGTCAATAATATGTTAGCCACGATCACTTTTTTAAAATGACATTAACCTTAAATAAAAGCAACAGAATCTGTGTCTGTCTGTCTGCTTGTCCCGCAAGATCTTGCTTACCGCTGAACCGATATGGTTCTCCTTTATAGTGTAGCTTCTAATAGTGTATTTTAAGAGGAAGGTACCACCAAAAGAAATGTCCCATAAAATATAACAACTTTTAGTAACGTACCAACTTGCTCTAATCACAAAGTTGCTTCGCTACTGACAAAATCTTTATTATGTGGAATGGTAATTAAGACCGATAATGTGTGAATTCTATAATACTCTCAAGATATTTAACTTGGAATAAATAGTCTAGAACCCTCCTCCCCCTTATGTGTAAATTCTATAATACTCTCAAGCTATTTAACATAGAATAAATAGTCTAGAACCTCCCCCCCCCCCTTATGTGTGAATTCTATAATACTCTTAAGATATTTAACATAGAATAAATAGGCTAACCCCCCCCCCCCCCCCCCCTTATGTGTGAATTCTATAATACTCTTAAGCTATTTAACATAGAATAAAAAGTCTCGAACCTCCCCCCCCCCTTATGTGTGAATGTGTGAATTCTATAATACTCTTAAGCTATTTAACATAGAAATAAAAAGTCTAGAACCTCCCCCCCCCCCTTATGTGTGAATGTGTGAATTCTATAATACTCTTAAGCTATTTAACATAGAATAAATATGTCAGATAGTTAACCACGCATAATTTTATGTTCTTTCACAAAAAGTATCCGTTCAGCACCATAATCACTCCCCACCCACTTAACTTTAAAATTCAATTCAATTCAATTCAATTCAATTTTATTTACCATAAGATCCAACAAACCCCTGATCTTGGACAATTCTCCGCCATCAAAATTTTTAATAAGGGGAGGGGGCTAGTTTTTTATTTCTAGGTTTAAATTAACGAAAAGAGTTAACCGTCACGGTTGAATGGACGTATAAATCTAATCATAGAAAAGAATCTCTTAAAAAACTAAAGTTTACTGTACTCTTACAGGAATCAACTCAAAATATTCTATTTTTTTCTATGAAAAATAACATACAAAGAAAAAATCTACTAAACAGTTTTAAAAACCATTTTCACACTACTCCTTTAGTAATAACTCAATAATAATAACTTTTTTACAGGGAGTAAGGGAGGGGACAATGGGCAATTAATTCAATATAAGAGTTATCAAAGAAAGGGAATGAAATCCAGTTTAATCCAATAAATTTGTAGGAAATTATAAAGGGATTGTTAATTGAATAATAGATTTCCATAGCGTCATGTAAAGTGAAATCACAACTTGTTTTTGATGAAATATATTGAGGTTTTTTGCTGTGATTTTTATATTAAAAGATTATTGGACCCGGCCAGCTGCTAGCAAGAATATGACTGCCCCTTTTTATTCTGTTTATTTCCCTTGCCCCTTGCCCCCACCTCCCTTCTCCTTTCTCCCCGTCTGCTACAAAACTAACACAACGAGTGTTTATTTCCCTTCCCCCCCACTTCCCTTATCCCTTCTCCCCGTCTGCAATATTCAAAACATACATAACGAGTAGCGGCATTCTATGCGCAAGTCCCCAAACTCAGTCAGAAACTGCTAAATTCTTGCACATTCCCTTTAAGCCAGTCCCCAAAGTCTAAGACTCCTAAAAATTGAATATTCAATCCATTGTCCCCTCCCTTACTCCCTGACTTTTTTATGATAATTGAATTATTTTATTGAAATTAAGCCTATTAAACAATGAGTACCTTATCCATAAAAGCGAAGCTAAGCAAATCTGATTTAGAAATGGATATATTACTCTAATAGACGTACGTAATTTTAAGGTTGTTCATTATTTTAAGATAGATTATAGAGCTGCATCGCTTAAGCATTGTGCCTAAATATCCAAGAAATCATCACTTTCAAATCAAGTTAATAGGACAATTCTAACATTTAGAAATTTGGTTTACAATACCTTAAAAACTTTTTGGTACTTTGTGGTAGGGGGTTTTCTGTACTCGTTAGGGCCTTTGAGGTAAAGCACCCTTTTTTTGCTATATCAATCAAATAACATCCAAATACCTGCAGGAGAAAATAATAAAATGTTTGTGCAAACGGCTGGGCATCACAAAGAAGGACTTGGAACAGCTGAAAAGGGATACTATAAAACCAGAGGTAAGAGATTGCGAGATTTTATTCTATGCAAGGTTGCGTGAATTATTTTTTTGTTTACAAAAGAAAGTATTCTTTAGTCCTTTGATAAAAGTAACAGGATGTCTCTCTTTTGCTCTGTTTGTGCCCAAGGATCTTATTCACCGCTAGATCAATATGGTTCTTCTTTACCAGAAAGCTTTCCATAGGTCTAAATAAGGTTTATAATTATATTGGGGAGTTTAACTCTACTCACCTAAGAAAATAATCGCCATAAGAAAATAAATAAACCTTCCAAAAAAAATTTTTTCTAGGGGGAGGGTCGATTTATACCTCCCCCCCCCCCCCACCTCTCTTCCCTCAAGTGCCCCTAGAGGCCAATTGTCTATAATTTTGTGTCTTTTGGATAGTTTTAGGCTATATTTCTTCTCAAGCAAAGTAATGAAAATAATACTTTTAATTTTTTTCTTCAGGAAAATGAGAACTTCAACGAAGAAACCAACATTTCCTATGATAACAACAACTTTCACGACAACCTCAAACAAAATCTACCAAACCCAAAACAAGCTTTAACCCAAGAACCTCAGCCAACAAGTAATCCACAAAAGCAAAGCAAGCGCAGCGGTGGAAAAACAAAAAAGGATTCAACTAGCAGTAGTAAAAAGAATAAGCACGATACAGTTACAGTAGAGAATCAGATATCTATACATGTTAGAAACACCGCCCTTCCCCCCAAGCCAGCAAGTGATCAGTCACAAAATAGAAAAGTTGTTATAATTACTAAGGTAAATTATTTTGCAGTATGGCTTCGAAACCGATTAATTTCCGCTGACTTATAACCGGCTCTAAGCCATACTGAATATTAGATATTGCATCATATTTCAAACAATTTTTCACAAATATTAAAATAAAAATCATGAAATTAATACCAGATTTTTTAGCCCATGACTTTAACCCCTCGGGCCTAACAAAGCTAGTTTTAATCTTATTATTTTTCATTTTAATATCCGCGGAGATCTGTCTATAATACGGTACGATAGATAACTATTATTGTCATTGTTATAATAAAAGTAAAAACAGCTTAGTGGAACAATATTATCTAACTTCAATAGTGGTTTAAATGTATTATTTTAACTGTAATTGTAAAAACAAGGACAAACACGTAGAGAATGATAAAAAAATGCATTATAAACAATAAAAACTAATCCCCCCTTATTTTAATTTATTTCAAAATTAGAGAGAGGGGAGGGGGTATAAAAAAGAATCTTTGTGTGAAAGCGCTTAAATTTCATTTTAAGCTTTTGGTTCAACTACCCTCCCCCAAAAATAGATAAAATGAGACCTATATAAAGTTTTCCTAAAAGGAAAACCTAATTGGTCCTGTGGTTAGCATAATTATTTGGTGCTCACAGACAAACGAATTTTTATGTTGTAATTATTTTTAGGGTCAAAGTTCTAACCAGAATTCTTCCAACAACAAATCTTCAAACAATGATAGCAATTCAAACAATAAGAATAGCAGCAGTAGCGGTCACAGTTCAGCCTCCAGCAGCGGCAGCCAGAGCCAGAGCCCTGCCTCCAGCCATGGGGTGGCCGCTGGCAAGAAGATTGAGTCCTCCTGCAGGACCCTGGAAGATGATAGTGACAGCGCTATAGTCCTGGATTCTAGTCATACTGAGGACGATAAGGTATAATTATAAGCCAAGTTTTTTTTACATTTAGAAAGTATTGATTTATTGATTAGCTATAGTTTCTTAGTTCTGGACCTCAAATTTAATCCTGTCAAGATACTTTTACATTTTTTAAAAAAGAGATATTATTATAATTGGGCCAGGTTAAGACTTTAGGCTGATTTTTAAATATGTAAACAGCTGCTTTTCTGAGGCTTACAGACGGCTAACACGCGGCTGCCGAGTCTTGGTTAAGACACTTTTGTATAGACAGTGACACTTGGGCCAGATCAAGCTCCACGTTAAAACACATTAAAACTCGCCGAGTTTGGCCTGTGTCCTAAAATAAGTTACTGTAATAAAATCGAAGAAATTCTAAAGGGTATTTTCTCTTAATAGGACCCAGTAGAGTCTCGAGTTAGAAAAAGTTGTCAGAAATTACAAAGAAGTATTTCAGGTAAACTTGCAACATTTTTAAAATTAAATTTTGTACAAACACAATAAAGATCGCATACCAAAGCAGCAAAGCTCATAAAATTTACCAAAATCATTTTCTACCAGATCCTCTAAAACGTTTTTGACGAGAGTAGAGTTACAGAGTAGATGTTTATTTATCTTAGGAATCTACACAAGAAATATTGGACATCTATTTAAATAGCAGCAGGAAGAAACACATTTTCCCATTGGCTATAGTTATAGAGAAGCTTTGTTGCTAAAATAAATAATAAGAAATTAAAACATTTCATGTTTTCAGATGTGCTACGAATCCGGTCAGATTCCAGTTCAAAATCAGATAAGACTGTTGAAGGTAACGTATTTTCTACTGTGGCTTCGAAACCGGTTAATATCCGCTGGAGATTAGAATCGGTTCTCAGCCATACAGACAAATCATGTACAACATGATATAACAGACAATTTTCCACGAATATTAACATTAAATAATAAAATAGGCTTATAAAACTGGTTTTATCTTTAAAATAATTATTATTTCCCTTTTTTAAAAGACTGCTCTATGGATACATGACCTTTTTTACAACCGGGAGAAATACAACTATTAGATGTTTTTTCTTCAAAAACTGTTATTAATACATCTAACACTGGTAAATATCAATCCAAAACTGTTAAATACACATCTATTTCTTGCCCAATTAAATACATATGATCCTAATATAAATGTATATATGGTATCACTGAAGGAATAATTATAACTGCTGAGACAAAATTAATGATATTTGCATTTTGTAAACATCACTTTAACAAAAGATTTTAATTAGAATTGATTTTATTAAAAAACTTTTATATTTTAGGTCCAAAACTTCGAGAGAGCTTACTTACAGACAAAAATTCAAGGTATTTATTCTTATTATTTAATTTTAACCAGGATAATTATGTCAAAATAACGTAGAATTCTAATTGTAAGTAAGGTTAACTTATATTTTTAGTTGAGACCATTTATTGAGCGAAAGTTTTCTAAAATAAAGTTTTGCATGATATGTCGTTACGTCAGTATGGCACTATTTTTTTTTGCTATTACTGTACGAACGAATTATCTTATCTTTTTGAAACTTTATATATTTTATTTCAGATGGTTTGATTTCAAGTCAAGTTCTAGTAGTAAAAACAACAATGAAGCCAAGAGTAAAACTATAGGTAAACTATTTAATAATCCTTATATAAAAGTAATAGGACGTCTGTCTGTCTGTCCTTACTGAAGGATTGCTAAACGCATAACCGATATGGTTCACCCTCCCAATAGAAACCGCCCATAGAAATAACAATAAGTTTTATATTCAATTATTGTTTGTTTTTTAGTTTTAAGAATTTTTATATATTTTTTTTTTGGGGGGGGGAGGGGTTGGTAATAGAAAACTAATTTTATAATAAAACTTTGGGTTAGGTTGATGACCTAATTTACTCTATTCTAAAACTTGTTCTGGAACAGATTTAAAAAACTTGGAGCAGACATCCTGATGCTTTATCATATACTAGCGACTGCGCCTCTAGAAGGGGAGGGTAGAAAAATGGCATAAAACCAATTCAAGACTCTAAAATAAAAATTAACCTAAAAACATCACAGAACCTATGTGAAGCTTCCCTAAAATGGAAAACCCAATCGATTCATTAGTTATAGAACTATTAATCTAATAAAAACCTTACTACTTTATTTTAAAGAATGATTTTTTTAATGATTTTAGATCGTGCAAACTACAAGAATTCTAAGCAGAAAAGTTGTTCGCCAGACACAGAGGTTGCGGGATTCGAACTCAAGCTTAAAAGAAGCCAGAGCGAAAAATTTGATAGGAATATATTTTTACTTTCAAGTCACCTGGGTTCTAGCCATTTTTAAAAATAAAAAAAATAACCAATAAAATGTACGTTGTAAATTGAGGGGGGGGGGGCTGGTATTTCTTACGGATTTTATCTTATGGATTGGAACTACTCCACATAAAAGTAGCTAAAAACCTGACCTATTGAAAATTATAGGGATTTTGTTCCAACCGTTTGATTATTCTCACGAGACACACATACACTAACAAAAAACTTTTGCTTATAGTTTTTCAAGCTTATAAGGACATATTTATTAATGCCCATTGTCTTACTCCTGTGTCCAAGCAATTCTAGAAAAGCTAAGATAAGACAATGAAGGATAAATAAATCATTTCTCGACTATGGCGAACAAATAGACATATAGACAGACAATCATCCTGTTATTTTTTATATAAGGATAAAATTGAAAGTTTAAATATAAATTTTGGATACTAGTTCATTTTCGTCTGAGCTGTACCGCGGATTTCTGCTCCGCCACAACAAACACCGCACCAAAAACAACAACAGTTTCCGCTCCACAGCCGCGGCTAATCCACAACCGCCCTACTACAACAAAGACGGACATTCGGCCTCAGCAGGGCACGGCAGAGATACACCAATCACGTTGCCCCATCCGAACGAGGATAGAAATTCGCCGCAACGTTCAGATTTAGTCGAGGCCGGTTATCTGGACGCGGATACCCTATTTGGGCTGGTGTATCCCAACATGCAGATTGGCGATGTTAATGCGGACAATCCGCACGCGGACAAAGTGCGGCTAGAGCTGCAGGAGTATGCGAAAACAATTCGGTCAGACTTGCAGGAATATGTCGACACTATGCGCAAAGATTTCGGGGATTCCCGCGATGATTATGCGGCTAACCTGCGGACCGAGACTGGTGAATATGCGGATATCCTGCAGACCAACACGCGGACGTATGCGGATATCCTGCGGCTGTATGCTGAGTCCGCTCAGACTGATTATGACAAGGGTAATCATGTTGATAATGGCCAGGAGGATGGCTGTTTTAATGGTTCCAGGTATAAGAGTCACCAATTGATATAGAATACGTGGATATTGCGAAATATTCTCGCATACCTTGATAAGATGTTTCTATCAGTTGTTTAATATAATGACACTCCCAATCCCTTCCACTGACCATGAAGGAAGTTATTTACGAATATCTGAGGACTATATTAGCAACCTAAATTAACGACACCTGTCACAATATCCACGTATTATATATATCGGTTGATTTCAATGTTAATAAGGACAATTATGTATAAAAGCAATGGATATATTTGATCAAAAGGAAAAGAAGTTTTTGTCATGCAATAATGATAATTTGGTTTATTAAAACTGGGATTTGGGAATTAAGATACATCCATCGTTCATTTTCCTAAAAATTGTTATCCTTTTACGGCAGACCTACCACCTAGCTTAATAAGAATAACAACATCCTTAAAAGCGAATCTCTAAAATTAGAAGGAAGGATAAACGAACAATAATTCTTGTACGGTGTCAGAAATTATTAAGCAGAACATTAATTTTAAACAAAATTGTACATATATAAATTTGTTGCAAAAATTTAGAATTGGGTTATTGAGATGCCTCGCTTAAAATATTGTACCTTGTTGTTCTAGCAATCATTATTCCAAAAAGCACATGATTAGGATAATTATATCATACAAAAAGTTGATGCCAAAAAAGGACTACACGAACTATCATGTAACGCGTCCTAAATCGTACCTAGCTGTTATAGGAATCCTTTTACAAAGTTTGAATATATAATTTTTCAGGGAAGTTTACACTCCGGCCAAGAATCAAAGAAGTGTTTTAACCCCGAGGGATGTCAAAAACAGAAACAGGAGAAAAACTGTTCAAAATGTCTTTCCTTTCAATCAAATGTAGTTTAAAACAGGGAGGGAGGGGACAATTGGCTGTTTTTTTACATTAGTCCCCAAAGTTTTATAATAACTTTTTCTTATTCGTTTGTGTAACTACTTTGGGGGTATTATTATTATCATGATTGGTTGAGTGTCCGAACGTTCCAACAACTAATTGTATTCTACAGCAGGGTTAATTTTGTGTATCATCATTGGGGATGTACATAGTTTTGACGGCCATTGTCTTATCCCTTTAGATCCCTGAGTGTGCATTTACATCTGCATTTACTTCTGTACGCTAAAGTATATTTGAATTTGTAAGTGTTTTAGTGAAAACGGTGTTACATTTAAAGGAAGCCTGCAAGAAATATAACGCTTTAACTGCTGAAAGACTGATACAAGTAGACCCAATGCCCCAAATATAAAGCTTTTAGCTTCAATAACAAAAAGCTCTAGGCATTTTAAAATGACATTTTATGTGCAATGAAAATTTTGAAAGATTTCCATTGCTTCAAATTTTGGGTATTGGGTCTACTTATGGCAGTCTTTCAGCAGTTAGAACGGTATATTTCTTGCAGGCTTCCTTTAAGTGAAGAAAGGGCGAAGGGTTATTTTGTTCTATTATAATAATATGCGGTTCTGATAATTTAATAATGTGATACATGTGTGGAAGTGAAGTCACACCAATTAACATATAATACCAATACTGTTTAATGCGCCTTGATCAGTTAGATATAGGAATGGCTTACTTTGTATTGAAAGGGATAATATACTTTGTTTGGGTAGGGCTAATGAACTTTTATAGACCTTTAGTAGCGAAGCCAAACTCTAGTTCGAAATGTCTATTCGTTAGAAACCCTATGCGGAAAATATGAATTTTGAAGTTGCTTTTCAAGATTGACGTCTGAAAATTTTGCTAAATATTTCCTATAACAATAAGCATAAAGTATATAATTTACTTCATTCGTCGGTCATTCTACAAAGTTTTGTTTTACTTCTTTGGTATTACTATCTTCTTAGAGCTAAGAACTTTAAAAGGTCGTTACTCAATAACCATCCCAATGCAAAGTAATTCATTTAATTATCTAACTGATATTTTTAATAATTTGGTGAAAAGCTTTATCCCAAAAGTTTTAATGAATATTAAATAATTTGTCATTTTTAATTGTAATTGTTAAATTTTCGAATAAGTCTGATATGTATTATATATCAGACTAAATTTCTCTAAAAAATTAAAAAAGTTTACTTCTTTTTATAAAAGAATCTATAACTTGTCAGATTTTATAAGTTTATTGAGAAAAATGAATATTAATTGAATTTGCCTTATATTATTAATTTTGATTGTCTAAAATAATTATTTTGATGAAAATTATAAAATTGTTATGTAAAATTTATTTGCTGTTATTGTAATTTTGTATAAGATATGATTAAATAAATGTTAAAATATATTTTTTTGTCTTTCTTTTAATTTATTTAAAAGTCTTTTTTTCTTCGGATAAAAACTCTTAAGTCGAACATTTTCTTAAGTTTCAAAAGAAATTCAAAAAAAAAAATTGGGACTCTTTTTATTTGAGTTTTAAACCTTTTCTGTAGTAAGCAAGATTTATGTAACAAGTTTTTTTTTAATTATATGTTTATACTTTTGAATTAATATCTGTCTATTAAGTTTTGATAAGTATTGATTTCAGAGCTTTTATGGATGTCGCCATTCTTATTAAATTGCACCTAACTGTTACCTTACGGGAGTCATTATGCCAAGTTTTAAATTGATAAGACAATTCTAAAATGTCTAAATCAACTATGAGAGCTGTGTGTTACGAACGTACATTTAGAATCTATGTTTTTAAAATCTATTCTAAATAATTTTAAATTTGAAGATTCAAAATAAGTATGATAATAAATGTTAACATACATCTATGAATAAAATTTAGTTGTTCATATGTGGATGGAATTTAAAAATAGATAATATGGATCTAGATGGTCAATCTGGCCCCATAATCAGACAAACATATCTAGTAGACGAACTCCTTTGTTTATTTATATTTATAGATATATGTGTTTATATATTTATTTATACGATTCATTCCAACGATACTAGCGAAAAAAGCTAACTTTATTCTAAAATATTCCACTTTTTGAAGCAGACTTAAATCTGTGTTTTGTCATATATTTCACATTATACGAGGGAAAATATTTTAAACGATATAATTTACCCAAGCAAAGCTTTATCCTAATAAAATTCAACTTTTCAAAGCTGACTTATTATGCGAATGAAATAAAATAGAACCGAAACCTGTACACTTTGTAACCAATGATATGGCCATATTGTTGCTCCCCTGTTTTCCAATTGGCTGCTCTAGAGAGTATACATATATCTAGATTATCTATTAATCTAAAACAATTGAATATTAAGACCATCAGACCTTTAATGGTCTGTTACAGTTTAACAGTTAGGTGTTTAAATTGACTCTGGTGTCTTATAGCAGATGATCAATATCTAGGGATTTTAATGGATAAGACAATAAAAAATACATTTCTCGATCGGAAATTCCGTACTTCCATTCTACACCAGTTGATTAAAAAATACCTTTTGTCTAAAAATTTATTACAGACAATTTTCTACAAATATCAATATAAAAATCATAAAACCAACACCTTATAATTTTAAATTTTTAATTTATCATTTTAATATCCATGGAAAGCTGTCTATAATACGATGCGATCAATGACTATTGCAAAAGTAGAAATAATCATTATGTGATATATAAGACACCAGTCAATTCAAATGCCTCACTATTTAACTCATAACTCAGTAATCATCCCATAAGAATTAAGCTTAGCACAGATTAAGTATGAAGCTTAGATTGGCACAAGCTTGAATTATGAACCAAATTTAAGTATATATTAAGAAACGGAGGGAGGGGACATTGGGCTGTTTATTACACTGGTCCCCAAAGTTTTGTAATAACGTTTTCTTTTTTCGTTTGCTCAACAACTTTGGGAACTTTTTTTGATTGGTTGGTTCATTAAGATGACTGTAGAAAAACGTGAACACCACTAATTGTAATCTACAGAAGGGATAAATTTTTGTATCTTTGGGGATCTACATCAAATTATCTGCCAGAGAAGCTTTACATAAATCCTGAGAAAGTTTTAGGCTATTCTATTAACAGATTAAATACCTCCTTACCTATTTGAATACACTTCCCCTAGATTCTAGGGTTGCAGCCGCTAGTTTGACTTGTTATCTCATACGGGCGAGGCAGTTGTTCATAACACTGTAAAGTGAGTTTCAACAATTAATGATAGCTAGAGGAAGCCAATCAATCCATTTCTGTCAAAACATCGGGGTATTAGTTTAAGTAACACCTAACATAAAACCAACTCTTTGATTGCTAGACCTTTTTATGGTAATAGTAATAATTTGCACCTGTTTTGCGATGAGGCATTCTCCCTACTTAAACTATTAATGATGTGCAACTAACAGGCTGAGGGTTAAATGTTCATATTTCTGTTTGTTCATTAAGATCTTAAGGATGTTATTATACTTACGGAAGCTTTATATAACACTAGCGGCTACGCTCTTAGATGCCTCTAGGTGAATTTAAGGTGGTAGTATTATCCCTCATTTTCAATTTGAGTTTCAAGAAGAAAAAATAAATATTTTTTTTGGGTGGAAGGTGATATTTTTTTGGAGGGTGTAGATACCCTCCCTTAAAATAGTTAAAACATTTCCCGGACCTAGAAGAAGCTTCACTGTAAAGGAGATCCATATCGATCTTGCCGTTATCAAGATCCTTCGCTACAGACAAACAAAGCTTACTACTTTTCATAATAGGATTATTTATTTCCTCGTAGGAAGTTAGGACAGAAAAGATTTTGTTAAAGAAAACTAAACTTCCAATATGAGTTAAATTCTTAGTCTAAGACAGCTATCTATAAATTTGCATTAATTTTGTTAAAGCATGCAACGTGTCTTAATTGATTCAACATTACAATACAATTTTATCAAATATGTGGCAGACTACAAAGTATCAAAGTGTTTCACTCATCTTCATATTTTAACTTAAGCATATAAAGCCAAATATATGAAACCTAAAATCTCAACATATATAATAACAAGGATGACAACATCCACAAACGAACACTAACTCTTGTAGAATGTCAGAACTGAATAAGCAGAATATTAAGGCATGACTGTAAACAAAATTGTAAGTAAATTTGTTGCAAAAATCTTAAATACAGGATAATGTTTAAGTACATACTTATATTTTTAAGACTTGATTATAGAGATTATATAACATTGTACCTTGTGGTAATAAAAATAAGTTGAATATGCGACGTTTGAATATCCGAAAATGGGTCAAAAAAAAGATTTTAGTGTACAATCTATTAAATGTTTAAAATAATAAGTTTAATATGTCATATACGTCAATGTAGGTTAATTTATACAGGTAAACTTTGTCCTATCAATGTCAAATTTTGCATTATGATTCCTATAACAATTAGGTACGATATAGGGCGTAGCAAGAAAAAAAAGAAGTTAATGTTGATCATTAACTTTTACTTTTATGAATGAATTGTCATCCTTGTTTGTTTATAACAATTGATGACAGATTCTTTTAAATATGTAATAAAAAGTTTTTTAGAAGAACATTTCTTTTACTAATATGAAAACAAGAATAACAACATCAACAGGTAGCAAAGTGCGACTAAAATCACGTATTGACAAACAAAGTTAGATATAAAGCAGATTCTCAGTGATCATGAAAACAAAAAAAGGGATAAATAAATATACCTAGGTCTTAAAGCTTTCTATAATTGTCTTTTGTAAGACTGACAGACAGACGGACCAACTAAGTTTTTAAGTATTTACTTTTTGTTACAGGGAATCTTGAATTTTATTCAAGAAAATAAAATAGTGATATGGATGGACGGACAGAGAAAATAAGATATAGAGTAGCTTCGCTACTAAAAAAATAAAAATACCTAAAAATATCTCAAGACCAAATTTAGTCTTTTCTAAGTTTACATCGATTGATTCAGCCGTTTTCGAGATTTTACAAGACACACATGCATAAACAGAATACACACAACTTTATAATTTTTTAAATAAGTTATAACTTTTAATTTTGATAATTGTTTGATCCAAGATTTAAGATTATCGTATAGATGATAAGGATAATAATATGATATCGTATTATAGACAGCTTTCCGCGGTTAATAAAATGAAAAATATAAAATTTAAAACCAGTTTTGTTTGCCCTAAGGTGTGGAATGTCCCGGCTCTAGAATTTGTATTAATCTCATGATTTGTATTTTAATATTCATGGAAAATTGTCTGTTATACATGGATATTCAGAATAGCTTAGAAACGGTTCTATAATCCACCGAATATTAATCGGTTTCAAAGCAAAACTGAAAAAAATCTTCGGGGTACATTTAAAGATTACATGTTAAAAGGACAGAATTTAAATTTTTTTATGTAATTTTTAAAAATTGTTTAAGTGTATAATAATGCTTTTGAGGTTTTATTTGTCTGAAGCTAAAGATCTCACAACTGCTAACTTGCGAAGGTTGTGCTTTTCAGATAAGCTTTATAATTCATGTGTCTGTTTTACGTTATTCTTTGTTACCTCCATAGCCTTTCCGTAGAGTCTGGATGCTTTTCCCTTACTGGTTTAGGGGAGATTTAAAAAAAATTTATTTTAGGCTATTTTCTTCTGTCTTTCTCTTTCGAATACAAAGTTCCTAGGTGCTAGGGGCAATGTCAATAGTAATGTAATAGAATGTTGGGTCAAATTATCACAAACTTCATGAAGGAGTCAAACAGATGGAATCACTTAAAGATTTTCTTTGCTACTTTTTGATAACGTTGAGAATTTGTTGCCTTTGTACATATGCCTATAAATCTAAAATGAAATAATTGGGTTATCTAATCCCCCTCCTCAAGTGCCCCTAGAGGCCGCCTCTAGGGGCGCAGTTGCTAGAATATATACTAAGAGATATAAGTTTTCCGGAATTTTAATGTAGGGAGTAGATTTGAAATCTGCATCAAATTTTAAGGATTTTTTAAAAAATTCGTTTTTTGTAAAATTCTTTATCTAAAAGCGAAAATACATTTTAAGTTAATTAATTTTGACCAATAGGATAGGTGGATTTTAAACTACCTGCGCTCTAATTGGTTGAATGATGTACGACATCCAATCAGAGCGCAGATTTTTTAAATCCACCAATCACAGATGCCAAAATAATTAACTTAATTTGTATTTCCGCTTTTAGATAAAGAATTATACAAAAAACGAATTTTATAAAAAATCCTTAAAATTTGATGCAGATTTCAAATCTACTCCCTACATTACAATTCCGGAAAACTTATATCTCTTAATATATACATTATATACATAGTTTTTATAATGCTTAGTCAAACACGTGAAAAGTGTAGTATGATTATAGAGATATATATTATCACACACACATAAAAACTTACAGATAATAGTCAAGAGATCGATTTTAAAACGACAGTCCTTTTGAAAGTAATAACTAAATTTCAAAAGCTGATTTAAAGATTAAATATGATTATCAAAATAATTAATTAAAATTAAATAGTTCTATATAAAAGTTAATGTCATATCTTTTTATGACTCAATCGTCAAAGAACTGTTAAACAATAAACAGGTATGATTCTTAATATCTAAACCGTGTGGTGTTAATTTTAAGATATTTAAAACATATAAGCAGAGAAAATAAAGATAAACTTTAAGTAGATTTCATTATTTAATACCTATATTTGCGGCAACTTTTTTCACACATAAACTGCCAATTTTGAAGCTTTACAAAGTGTCTCAAAAATCAGCCATGTGACGTCATAAAAATGAGGGATTATCCATATCTTTTTAGGGGTTTTCTTTCCCACTTTTTCTCTCATCCCTCATTTTTATGACGTCACATGGCTGATTTTTTTGAGACATTTTGTAAAGCTTCCCAATATTAAACATTTTCAAAACAGCCTGCTTTATTATTTTAGAAAAAAACGATGGACGGTGAACTGCAATTTTACTATCAATGCCTGCAGCAAATGATACAATACATAATTGGTAATGTATTGTAGACAGAGCTATGCATTTTTTAAAACCTTCTAGCTCTAATAGGAGCTGAGATTACAGAGGGGAAGTCGGTCCACGTCCTCCTCCCCTCCTTTGTCCTACAAAGGGCCTTAGAGGGGTTTTAGGGTTGAATTTATTTTTTGAAGGATAAGCATAGAATGACTGTAAAGGAAAGTCAGTCATTTAATATCAGTGGCTACCCCCCAAGAGGCGTCTGCGGGAACATAAATGTTTTTTTTTAAATCTATGTTAAAATCCGCTAGCTGGGCTTAGTTATGTTTTTAAATTTTTTTTTTTAGGGGCGATTTCTCTTGGTAGGGTGATGACATCCACCCCCAAAATAGCTCTAAACCTTCCCAGGACCTATGAGAAGCTACAGTGTAAAGGAAAACTATATTTGTTTAGCAGTTAGCAAGATCCTTTGGTACATACAGACAGACAAACATCATGTTACATTATTATAAGGATTATATAATTGTTTTAGTTCCTTTGCTGATATTGTTTAATACAACAGTAACTGCAACTCTAATCTACAACTTCTATATCAGAGACAGGTGAATCATTATACACACTGTAAACAATTGAATAAAATGCAAGCAACTTTTATTATGTTTTGCTCTTAATTCAGATAAACAAATTTCATTTGAGTTCATTGTGGAGTATTTACTGCATAGACATTTTATAGAGTTATAAATTCCTTTCCCATATCTCTTTGAAACCATTGGTCAGTTTTCAGTAATACTGAAAAATTATGTATAGCATCTTATTATATCCACTTTTCTACAAATATATAAAAATGTACAATTTTAGGATTAAAACATATTTTATTAGCTTGTGCCTTTGGCATCTTGGGCTAAAAAACTGGTTTATCTTAGAATTGTACATTTTTATATCCACGGAAAGCTGTTTAGAAATTAGAATATGATGTGGTAATTTATTTAGCCTAACTAGAATACTTTTGCTTTAGTTTGTGGACGTTACCAAATAAAGGAATAGTAACATGTCTTTCAATCAATTTTATATTTAATGTAAGTAGAAATTAAGATTAAATAAACAAGGATGACAACATTCATAAAAGTGAAGCTCCAAAGTTACATCAGTAGGACAAACTAACAAAAACACTTGTGCATAAACTTAGAGATTATTCAAAGAATTGTGTTCTAAAAGGAAGGCAATCTTCAGAACCCTTCCAGATGCATTACAAAATATAAATTTTTCTGTTTTCATTTTTAAATCTTTATTTTCAATCTTATTTTGCAAATCTACAATTTTATTTTTTTTATGTAGCCACTGAGTCTAAATGCTTTTGGAATAATGTTACAAAAACAAGGTTATTTTATCAGCTTAAAATATTTTACGTAAGTTTATCAATAAAAATATAAATTATAAACAAACACAATGAATATAACACAGAAAAAGATTAATTTATGGTAATTTTTATTTAGTGTAGACTTTATGTTTATGAACAATATGTTTTGGATTTTAAATATCCAAATATCTCTGAGGCTTTTTCTTGTTCTTTATCCTAAACATTTGATCCAAGAAGGTAAATGATTTTCATATAATTATCTAGGTATAAACTTATAATTCAATAAAATTACTGTAAGGAGATGTTTAACAATGAAAATAAGAATCTTTAAACAAAAATTCAGCCATTAATCATTAACCCTTTACAGTCGGGCCCCTTGCCACACCTTAATCGGTCGGGGGGGGGGGGGGGGGGTTATCTCAGTTCCTATTAGAGCTAGAGGGCTAAATTTTTTTGTGCAAGTCCCCTGTTTGATAATGAATTTCCGACCTTTTATAAGTCTAAGTCAATTTTCGCTTCCTTCACCCTTTTATTTAACAACCTTTGTTTTTAGGTCTTTTTTTATTTAAAAATTTCAAACGGCTGTAATTTTCTTATTTTTGAAGCTAGAAGAAAATTTTTTCCCAGGAAATGTTTATCTTTATGTAAATTTTACATTAGAAATATCAAAATATAAATTTCAGCGGCCGCAGCTGTACTTGGCAGCTGCCAGCCGCCGCAGTCGGCAGTTGGCTGGAAAACAGCAGTGGATCTTCATGAAATTTTAATACATTATGTAGACATGTAAGAAAAGCTTAAGTTTAAAATTTGAAGTCTCTAAGTCAAAAATTGCGGCCACAGGAGCCTTTTAAAGATTTCTGGAGACCTGGAGGATTAGGACCTGCAGGATCATACCTGGAACCTGAAAGTGACTTGAACACCTGTATTTCATATAAGGATGTACTACTAGAGGATTTTTTAGTATTTTGGTATGATAAAATGCTTTGTTTTAGTCAAAAAAATATTTTTGCTCTTTACCTGGATGACCCTGCCAGGTTTGCTCGCATCCTGTGCCCGCCAGGATAGAGATATTCAAAAAATTCTAACTCTCAGTTATGTGTCATACCCATACTTAAAAAGTCAAGCAGTTTGGGCTCTTTATCTTTCACACACAGAAAATGAGATAGAAAAAACCGGACCATTAAGGGTTAAAAGTATTTATTTCGATTACTTTCACTGTAGATAGTATTATTGACAGACAGATGGAAAAACAGTACATATTGAATATGCACACAAAATATAAATATTTACTAAAAGATTTAGGTTTATAGCTTAAATAGAAGTAAGTAAGTGAATATTAAGTTTCCCATGTAAACACTAAATGACTCTTAAAGTGCTACTACAGACCACAGGCAAAAAGTCTATAGAGTTGATGTACATAGGCCATAGGAATTTACATGAAAAAATTCAGCCATGCAGATAAAGAGACAGAAACATGAGTTGTAGAGTATCTTTGTGACTAAAAATCACTGTTAAACTAATTTTTCAAATATCTAAATTTAAATAAATTTCAGGTGAAAAAACCCTTTGCAATGTGTACATGATATTTTGTTGTCTGATGATAAGTAATTCTTATGTCAATTGGTTCTTTGCAAATGGAAATTATGCATTTAACTTTCCAAGGAAACACATTGTGCCAGTGATTATGGAAGGGTAAGTTTAGAGTAATAAGATATTGATAGATGTGTGAATAGTTATTTTCCACATTGTGTCAACAATTATTTTCAGTTTTGGATATTTATAAATAAAATCTATGCTTGATTAATTCCAGATTTGTAGGCCCCTAATGGCCTAAGGCACTGGCAAGCAAAAAAGGATTAATTTTAAGATTTGCAAAAAAATTGTGAATAGTTTATCTACAATAGATACATAAATTTTTATTATGGCTCAAAATCACTTTTTTTTACCTGAAATGGATGAATTTCAAATCCACACTGAAAATTATATTATAGTCTATCCCTGTACAAGATGTATTTGGAATTATTATAGCTTCATGGGATATTATGTTTACAAATAAGATTTTTTTCGTCATTAAAGAGACTTTTTAATAAAAAATATTCTCATCAGATTATCAAATCTTAACATCATCTCATTTATATAATCTAAAAGATAGGGCAAAACAGGCTCTTGTTTACTTTAAAAACTCGCCTACTTTATAATACAAATTTTAAATAATAAAGGTGCAATATTTCTTTATAAACAGTCTGATAAAAGTGTAATCTAAATATCCTAAATGAGTTATTTATTGTACAACACAATAAAAAGGGATATCATTATTTTAAATAACCTCTGAGATTCAACCCTTTGTAGACAGTTATGTACTTTTTTGTCAATATCTTAAAATTAGAATATATCTTTATTTCCTAATTACTATTATACTAAAACATGAATTAGCAATTTTATGTCATAAAATCAATCATTAACATTATTTGTTTTGACTCTATGTGACAAGTTAAATATCCCTAGAAACACTATAATAAACAAAAACGTTAAGATTTTCCTTGTTTTTTCATTTTTACCTCCCAAATTGCCGCAAAATCAAGGAATAAATCCTCAATATTTTTGTTAATAGGATGTTTTTGGTTGGTCAGTATAGTAAAAGGTGCTTAGAAAATGTTAAGATTTGATAATCAGATTCAGATGAGAAATTTTTACATTCACAATCCCTTTAAAAGACCAATAGCAAGTCTGAAAAAATGAAGATTGTGAATTTTAAAATTCCTAAGACTGGATAATTGAAAATAACTTTATTAATTCATACATTTACATATTTAATTGTTCTAGTAATACCACAATTGTTATGGAATATACAACTCCTCTTTTTCGAAAGGTAAAATTAGGAGATAAGAATTAGAAAATATATTCCACATCTAATCATGGTATTTAAAGCATATTGATTTTTTTTACTTTTTACAATACCTATTTCTAAATATCTTAATTTTCCTTAAAATAAATTTATTCGTTTGTATTTTAGTTTAGATTAATAAATTTTGCAATTATCACCTTTATCTTAACTATTGCAATGATTCATCTTAGAAATATGATCAAGCGTGAAAGGTAATTCAATATTTATATTTTTTAATTTTTTTATCATATTATTAGTTTCAAATACTATCAAATTTTTATTCTCAAATACAATCAATTAGAATATATTTTGAAGTTTATTTTTTACAAAATAGAAAATATTTAATTTATAATAATCTAATTTAGGAAATTGAAATTAAGTAGTTTGGGGAAATATACTGTTAAACAGCGGATGAATATTCTTACTTTAAGGTACGATAAAAATATAATTGTATATAAAAAATAATGTTTATTTTGCTGTATCTAAAATAATATATTCATATTATGATATAATTATAATTTATAATAGGTTTATCACAGTTTTGTAGTATTGTACATAATGGAATATGTTTCCAAATTATTCTGTTAATATAGTGATTTGTAATTTCTACCTTCTTCATCCATGAAGGGGAGAGATAAATTTCAAGTTTTGCCACGTGATCACAAATCGCCAGAATATTTAAATATTTATTTAAGCATAATATTATATATTATGAAAAAAAATGTCTTAGAATTATTTAATTTTCTAATTCTTAGGCAACTAACTGTTTATGTGTTTGAAATCATACTCTGGAGGTAAATTAAATTCAACATTTAAATGTAGAGTTATGTATATACATTTGAATCTTAATTGATTGGGATCTTTATTTTCTTTGCAGTTGAAATATCCCCTTTCAAAAAAGACTTTTTTTCAAACATGATGACCTAATATGGATTGTTAGGATGAATTAGTTTAATTTATTACAGTGTTTATTGAACAAGTGTACTATAAAAGAGTACATTATATTAGAGTAACATTTACCAATCTACCCAATGTATATTACTCTCGTTATCTGAAGCTGCTCTAGGCGAATTCGCTGGTTTATTTACTACTAGCAGCTTCGCCCCTAGCCTCTAGGTGATAAAAAAAATTAAGGTGAAATTCGTGAAAGGACCAGGGAAATCTTCAGCAAAAAAAAGGACCAAGGAAATCTTCAGAAAAAAAATGGGAGGGGGATTTTTTTATTTCTCGGGGGGTGGGGGGTGTTCACCCCCCAAGAAAATAGCCTAAAACCACCACAGGACCAGTAGGTATATACCCTGAAGAGTAGAATCCAATTGGTTCAGTGGTTACTGAGATCTAAAGCTTCAGACGGACGGACGGACAGACATCATTCTACTTTGTATTATAGATATAAGTTACGTCCCTCAAACCCTCTAGGAGCAAACCACTTCTCCCATATTTAATATTACTTTTTATAAGTTACAAATAAGGGGGTCAATTTTGTAAGGGAGATTTCTCTTGGGATTTTTAAAATAGTTCCCAGGACATATGAGAAGCTATATTTTAAGGAGAAACATATCAGTACAGCTGTTCAGCGAGAACCTTCGGTACAAACAAACAGACTCATGGACATCCTGTTACTTCTCTAAAAGGATAACAAACTAAGATGCCATAACAATAAAATTTTGTGATATTGTTTTGTCTTAGTTAATTAAATATTCTATTCCCTATAAACTTATTGTTTAGATATATACAGGAGGCTTTGATAGTGAAACTTTACTATGATAAAGAATCTGCAATAAAGTATGGTCCAATTGTTTGTGTGGGATACTTCTTAACTAAGGTAAAACATTTCCAAAAAGATTGTCTGGGGGAAAAGTTTTAAAGGGTAAAAAAACAATCTCATAAATATTAGTTTGAAATGGTCATAGTGGAATACTTATAAAATAAATGTATAACCCAAACAACTATCTGGATCCAGTCTTGAAGACCTTTTTATCTGCTAGCAAGCTGCTTTCTTCTTTGTTGTAGCGACTTAACTGTAATAATATTAACGACGCTATTGGCAGAAAGTCAAAGACCCAATTAAAAGACGGCACTGGGTACACTGGGTTAGGACATACATTTATTTAACCCCTTCCCCCTATATTGTTTTACTATAATACTTACTAGTGGCTACGCCCCTAGAGGCATCTATGGGCACCTAGGATGGGGAGGAGGGAGGGGTCACCCCCACGACTTTTAATTTAAGTTTTAAAAAGAAAAGTTTGAGGGGGAGTGGTTGGTTAATTTTCTAGGGGAGATGTCACCTGGGAGGATGGTGGTACCATCCCTGCAAATAGCTATAAACCTTCCCAGAACATATAAGAAGCTTGACTGTAAAGAGGAACCATATAAGTTCAGCAGTTAGCGAGATAATTCGGTTTTGTACAAACAGACAGACAGATAGACAACCGTTGCTTTATAATTATGATGACAAAACTCCTGAAAAAATGACAATTGAACTTTTATGTAATTTTATAAAAAGTTTAAAGAGCATTTAAAAGCAGCATTTTTTGCAGGAATTATGGTACAGCTGTCGCTTGTTGTACATGTTGCTAGACTGTTGGTATAATTATCCTCAACTTTTTTCCCAGGTAACTATTGGATCTGGTGTAGTACACAATATAATGTTCCTGGGATCGATTATCTCCTTTAATTTCTCGTATTCATTCGAATCCGGTGGATAGGAACCGGTTCTCATCCATACGAAAAAACTATGTTTAGCATTGTATAATAACCAGCTTTTTACGAATATAAAATGTACAATCATAATTGTACATTCTATATCCGCGGAAAGCCGTTTATAATACGATGCGAGAAATAACTATTATAAACTTTAAAGGCTGCTAGCTGCCAAACGGCTGAACGTAAATGTTTTGCCCACACAGCTTAAAAAGTGGTATTAATAGGCCTATAAATAGTCTAATATAGCCAAGATTCAATTATCTATTGGGAAAGATTTTCCTTCGCGCATTTATTGGCGCTTTCAGATAATTTTGTACTATTGAGTAAAAAACAGTCTTTTTTAAAAATCAGCCAAAAAAATTTCTCCCATAGCATTACAGACTGATTTACTGTATGACGGCCATACAGACAAAGTAAAT
The DNA here is from genome assembly GCF_053477335.1 of Acartia tonsa. Taxonomy (NCBI): domain Eukaryota; kingdom Metazoa; phylum Arthropoda; class Copepoda; order Calanoida; family Acartiidae; genus Acartia; species Acartia tonsa. Next base: position 16,636,330 of record NC_137272.1, on the reverse strand, counting down.
TATAAAGTAGCTATTATACTAAAAATAACTAATATATCCTATTTTAGAGAAATGTAACTCCTGGAAAAAGTATTCTAAATGTGTTGCTCTCATTCTGCAAACTATTTCCAAATATAAAAACTTCCCATCTCTATAGATGAAACAGCTTAGAAAATGAAGAAAAATGTAAGAATATGTAATATTTGTATTAGAATTATTGTTTAATTTTTAAATCAAAGTTTAATAAATTAAACACAAAAAAATTTATCCAAAGAATTCACATTTCCTCCAAAGCGTTATTTACATAGAAATCTAATAACAGATTAGATTCACTACCAACTAATAAAGAAACACATCAGATATCTAAATTCTATAATTTTAATCACTTTAAAAAGAATTAATAATCATCTAAATTAATAATGTATAACCATAAGAAACCTACAATTTTTTTAACCACATTAGAAAATTATGAAAAAACATTGTAAATTCCATAGTTAGCGAAGCATCAAAAAAACCTTTATCTATTATACAAAGTAGTACAATGTCTGTCTGTCTGTCTGTCCGTCTGTCTGTCTGTCTGTCTGAAGCTTAAGATCTCAGTAACCACTGAACCGATTGGATTCTACTCTTCAGGGAATATACCTACTTGTCCTGTGATGATTTTAAGCTATTTTCTTGGGGGGGGGGGGACACCTCCAACCCCCCCCCAAAAAAAAAAAAATTCTTTTTAAAACTAAAATTAAAAAAGGGGGGTCGACTAACCCCCCCCCCAAAAAAAAAAAAATTTGATTTTCTGTATAGATTTAAATAACGTAAAAATAGATTGATCAAACCTCTAGGGGCAAAGCACCTAGAGGCTAGTGGCGAAGCCGCTACTAAAAATTTAAAGTGATAGAAATAACCAAAGTTGGCATACATTTTTTGATTTATTGTAAAATGTTTGACCAAGTAAATTATAAACTGAATTCTCATTGGTATAGGAAATCTTCAAAAAAAAATTACAGATGTCTATCTAGAATGGCAAACGAGAAAATCACATTTCTTCCATAGCATTTCAAACTGTTAGACTGAAGGACTGACGGACAGACATCCAAATGTAATTTTAAAGTAGTCACTTTTTTTGTGGTTTTTCTTTCCCACTTCCAATATATCGTATTTTTATGACGTCACACTAGACGCTGCGCATTTCCCAAATTTTTAGATGATTGTACATGTGGGAATAAGTTGTTGTGAATAAGCCACACCACAATGTCCACTACCTCTAGACAACTTCATGTAGCCTCCATCACCCCATCTAATAAACAAGGATGACAACATCAATAAGTAGCAAAGCACAAAAATATCTTGAATGGACAAACAGATAAGTGGGTCGAAAAGGGAAGGAAAAGTAAAAAGAATAATTAATAATCACGAAACCTTTCATTTATAAATTAAAATATTTAGATTAGCATGACTGACACACTACCAGACAAAGTATATGTATACTAGATGCTCTATGGCAATAGGTATCTTCACTGAGGAAATTAGCTGTTTATCTTAAATAGCAGTTGAGAAATCATATTGCCACCATAATAGTATGGATGGACTTATAGACTGATAAAGTAAGTTTTTAAGTATTTTTGCTGTTAAATGTATATATTATAAAATTGACAGAAAATTTTATAACACTTTTAGCACTTATTTGAAGGTAATATAAACTGCAACTATGATAATAAACGAGCGACTCTAGAGGCCTCTAGGGGTAATTCATCTCGAGAGGGTGGGGATACCCTACTCTAAAATAGTTAGTAACCTTCCCAGTACCCATGAGAAGCTTCATTGAAAAGGAAAAACCATATTTGTTCAGCAGTTAGCAAGATTCTTTGGTACAAGCAAACAAACAAACACCTGTTACTTTATTATAAGGAAATAAATTTAAGAGATAGCTAATTATTTTTATAATAATTATAATAATTGCTAAAATTTGATGGGACTCTCTTTTAAAGATTTTTAACCTATAAAATACCTACGTTGTTCCCCATGATTGTTTGATGAGTCAATAATCTTCTCCACCCTCTGTACCATATCCAACTACTAGTACAGAGTGGTTGGCTCTGTTACTAAAACATTCATTGTTAGTAGCATTTCAGCTCTATAAATCATTTGTCTGTTAGCCAGTCCGTCCATAATGATTTGGGGGGGAATGTAGATTTTAAAATAGGAAGCTAAAATAAAATTTATTTGGTCCTTTGGTTAACTTCAGAAGCCAAGGTTACTTTTTTTATACAAAAGGTTTGTTGTTTTAAGAAAAGATTTTTACAAATAATATAGCTTTCTATTTAGAATTAGCTGCAAAATGATAATTTTTGCATGTAAAATATTCACTAAAAACTCCGCCAATCGGTCTGTTGGTAATGCTATGAGAGTTTTTTATATCTTTACAGTGGAAACCAGGGGCGTCCAAGCTTTTTTATTGGGGGGGGGGGGGGTATTACCCCCCCCCTGAAATCTGTTGGCAGGGATAAATAATGTAAAAAGGTACCTACCTAATAAGGAAATACTATAAAATATTTAGTAGTAAAAATGCGCCAAATTTTTATTTGTTATATTGTTAGGGGGGGGGGAGGGAAATTAAAAATATTTTTTGGGGGATAATTACCCCCCTCCCCCTTGGACGTCCTTGGTGGAAACATAATTTTCTTGGTTTATTTTAGAGATTCCAATAATGAAATTCCATTCTTATCATGTGTAAGCAAAGCATCGTATTATTTTTTAAAGTCAAAGCAAGTTTTCTTGATATTTTGAAAATATTTTTTGCTATTCTGCTCATTGATTCTGTCATCCTTGTTTATATTGATGACTTACCTACAATCCACCTCCATAAGTGTACATTCCATTTGAGGTCTAAATAATTCTCATAAAGGACTCCAACCACTTTACTGAAGGGTGTAATAGAGGTTGACCCACTGAAGAATACATATTTTAATATATTTGTTGGAGGGTTGGGATAATTATTGTATTGGCTATTTCTCTTTGGAGGTTGCAAAAGAAATAAAACCTTCTCTAGACCTGTAAGAAAATTTACTTCTAGAAAATTGTTTGGTTTAGCCATTAGCAGGATCTATATATACTAAAAATTGCTTTAATAATTACCGGAATAGTCATTTATTTAAGGATACTTTTTCTGTGTAGGATGGAGATACCAACAGCTAGCTATAAAAGTACATAAAATGAGCTTTACTTTAAAGTAGAGCAATAGCAGACCAGTTTACAGTGAGATTTTTTCAGTACAGATAGTTATCCTGCTACTTATCTAAAAAAATTACATGGAATAGCAAATAAAAACTTACATAGACATTTGTTAGAACAGGTCCATGTTGAAGTAAGGCCATCATATTCTTCTCATCAGCATTATATTGGTTTTGTAAACCTGTCACCTTGGCTTTTGTGTACTTTCCATCATTATCAGGTCTGGTGAGAATAAAAGTTAAATAATCAATGGTTATGTTGTTTGAAAAGTTATCTTAAGTATAGGAATCTCAGCATATAGGTTTTAATGACAGAATGTCTGCTTTCTGTTGAGTTTGAGTCTGGACCACATCTAAACATACTAGAGACTATAAATTGTACCTACTGCAGCTATGTCTGGCACATGACCCTTATAGTGAGAATTGGGGAAATGCATAGGTCCAGACTTAACTCTTTATATATACTAATAAAACATCTAGACAAAGGTTGTGCAATCAAAGTATAATAGGGTTGGTTTTCTGTTAAATCTTAGTTAACTGAAGATCCTATGTTAAGCTTTAGAGTATTGAATCCCATTATAAGTGGCCTATTCTCTAGATATCAAAAGTGAATGATTAGCTATTCTCCAGTAGCTTAGCATAGATTAAACTCACCTACATTCTCCAATAATACCATCTTTACCAGAGGTGTAAGGATAAGAGAAGTCATAATGGTTGAGATAGTGAATACTGAAATCCAGAAATGCTTGGGGAAAGGCACCCTGACATCCATAGGTACTCCAGGATGCCCCACTGTAACAAAAATTCTGTTATTGATAAGTTTTCTTACTTTAAAAATTAGCATACATCATAATCACAGCGCTTGCCATGTAGTTTAAGTGTGGTATCCGCCGAGGATCAATGGCAGACACCGGAGTTCAATTAGATTACGGCAGTGTGACAGACGTGGACACCTTACTATAGAGAAGCTACGCTTCTCTAGCTTTCACTAGATAATGATCAACATCTACTTTCAGTTGTCACTTTATTGAAGGGTTAAGAGATACTGCAGATATATACAACAAACAATAATTACATGGATAGGAATAAATAATCATAACATAAAAGCATAAATAATACATATACAATGGTCAGTTTGGGCAATAATGATTCCCCCATCCCTGGAAAGGGTGGGGGAGAATTAAGAATACAGTTAACCATAATAAACATGACAGATTCAAATCATTAATTCTAAGCGTAGGGAGGGGGTCACTAGACCCCTTCCCCAGGACTCGGGGGAGGGCCATTGACCCTCCACCGAACCCCAGATCAGGGGTGCCATAGACATGGCTCACGGTTGCCGAATACCACAACTCTCCCCTCGGAAGGCTGGGAGATGGTTTCCCTACCAGACTTCCGACAGTGGTTGAGGCCTTCGGATCGCTCCTTAGGGCTAAAAATATATACAAACGATAATGATTCAATGGAATCCTAGTGGTGAGTATCTTCTTAGGGTTGATGGGCCCCCAATGTGGGATAGAAGGCAGAGGCTGCCTTGGGTTGGATACGTTGGTCAGCGCCGGCAGGTATCAGGTTTGGTGGTGGCACATTTGTTGCTGGGACGGTCAGCAGTGGGACCTGCGGGTTGTTGTTGGCAGCGGCTGGGGCACTGGCTGCCAGGTTGAGTGTCTGAGCAGCGGCCTGTCCTCCTGAGGGGCCGCGGGGCCTGCCAGAAGGCGGTCCTGGTCTACCTGGGCGGTCATGCCCGCTGTCCGTTGATTTCATAGACACCATTTCCTCGGCGGCTTCCCTGCCGATGGGAATGGCATCCCAGTCCACTGAAAAGTCCCGGGACTTGGCATGGTTGAGCCTGGCTCTAGCCATCGCCTTCTTATACAAGGCTGGGTGGTACAGGAACACTTGTGATATCGCATTCAGGGCTGCCCGGACTCCTCCTTGTGCTGCTGCCAGAGAAATGATGGTGAGGTCCCCCAGCAGTTTGAGGATCAGCAGCAGCAAGCACAAGATGGCGGCGCCATCTCCCCACTCGTGGATGGCTTGTCTAAATCCTGCCCAGACATCCAGGGCTGCCTCTCCTTCCTCCGCCAGTCGGTCAATGTTGTAGGACACTATCCCATGGTCTCCTGTGGCCGAACAGCTGCCTTGCTGAACGCAGGAGCCATAGGATAGGCCGGTCAGCATGGCACTCTTGTATGCTGGGAACGCCAGCAGTTGTTGCCAGTCGTTCAACTCAGCCTGCGAATACAAACCACCTGAACTGAAGTCATCTAAGGGGTCTGTCAACAACTGCTTAGGCGTATCCAGCGGGGGTGGCCTTTTCTTGGGAGCAGGGGTTAACTCTATCCAGCCTTCCTCTGCGTGCACAGTCAGGGGGTAGGTGGAGGAACAGGGAATCTTGGTGGCGTGCTCACTGTATACCCGCGTCACGGCGTCTACAAAACCTGTGGGCTCCACTGGCACTTTGTCCCAACACTCCTTGTGTTCGCGGACAACATACTTGTGCCTTTGGCAGGTCAGCTGCAGCAGGATGTCTCCCCTCAGTACCGAGAACGTGCTCCCCTGGACACGCACCGGGTGGGCCGGATCTAGTTGCTGGAGCTTCCAGCAGTTGGCCGCTACTTCTTCTGCTGCAGTGCTCCTCATGCGGGTTTCCAGGGTGAATCCAATATAACCTGCATGGATCTGTGCTTGGAGGGGAACGTCAACATCCCTGGCCGACACTCGGGGCAGCGCAGCCGCGGCTGGGTCAGCTGCCACAAACAGCGCTGGATGGTTGGTGGCATGGGCCTCGAAGTCGCAGTTCACAATTGAGGTGGGGCTGGTCATGTTGATGAAAAACTGGGCCTGATGGTCAACCAGATATGCATCCCTCACCAGGCTGGGCTGGAGGCTGCGGATCAGCCTCAAGGGGCAATCTCTTCCCAGGTGGTCCCACACGTAGGTTGCTTCCCCAGTGATACAGGACAGCTCTGAATGGGGACAATCGAGGGTCAGGTGGTCAGACTGGGACTCCACCCGTCCATCCTCCACCACATAGGTCTCCTCCTTGACCAGCAGCCGCCGCTCCTGGAGCACTAATTCATTGCGGTAGAGCTGGCCCTCAAAGTGGACGTCCTCCCCCTCGCAACCCACCCCCTCGGGGCTGTTGACGAGGGCGCCCACTACATCAACGGTGAAGAACAGGGGGTGGTTCAGCTGGAACGTCAGTGGCTGGGTCTTGCCTGGCAACGTGTATACTCGGTTCCTGGCCAGGTCTCGGCACGCTTCTGGGTCTATCTTGGTTGGCCTCATGAGGGTGGGGACCGAGGTCACCTTGAGGTGACCCCATACCCCACACCTGAATGTCCACTGGGACACGGTGAGCTGACAGCTGAACCCAGTGGTTTCCCTCACCTTGACTTGCTGCAGGACGTGGATGTCGTGGCCCAGGGGCACCTCCTGGTGTAGGGGCTCCGTGTCACACATCTTTTCTTTGTTGTAAGACGTGACATGGGTGGGGTTGGCACAGTCCCACCCCACCAGGACGTAGCTGGTTGTAGGCCACACGGCTGCCAGCAGGAGGCCCCACAGGACCATCCACCAATGGGAGAGGCTTCCAGGTAACCATCTTCCTCGTGCACGCGGCTGGGGATCTCCGGCTCTGGTCACGGCTGCTTCTTGGGGCTGGACACGGCTGGGCTGCTCCTGGCTAGACACAAATTTCCATTGAGCGTTATCTGTATGCGGCCGAGGCACCCCGATACCCTCCCCAATGACAGACTGGCAAGCGACTGGCACTTGCCTGGGTGTCGGCTCCCCTAGCCCTAAATGCTCCCTTCCCTGGTCCAAGGCATGCCCAGTGGCATGGGGCTGAAGTGCATGTGGCACAGGCTCGCCCTTACTCAATGCCCTCCCCTGCCCTAGGAACTCAGGTGCATGTGGCACAGGCAAGCCCTTATTTTCCCAATTTTCAATCTCCCCAGCCTCAAGTGCAGGGGGCACAGGCAAGGCTGGGTGTTTACAAGGTTTTGGATTCAATACATTTAACAAATTCAACTTATCCTGATGGTGAGCCGCTGGGTTCCCTTGGCTGGTAGAGAGCTCTGGATGGCATGTAGCTGGACTCTCCCTGCAGGCTGGTGGCGCTGGCTGGATTGTAGCTGGGCTCTCCCTGCAGGCTGGTGGCGCTGGCTGGCTGGGGGTGACGGGTGTCACCCCTTCCTCTGGGACCGCTGGCTCGTTCCAGGACTCAGGTCTCTCGGTGGCGGCGACGGTTGTCGCCCCAGACATCAGGTTGGAGGCTGGCTCGTTCCAGGATCCAGGTATCTCGGTGGCGGCGACGGTTGTCGCCCCAGGCACACGGTGGGAGGCGCTGGATAGCACCCCCCCCTCATCCCAGGTGGCGACGCCGGGTGGCGTCCCATACATCGATGCAGAGGTGCTGGCTAGCACCTCCTGCCTCTCTCGTTCAGCGGCTGCCAGGGCCTCCCCATACACCGTCTCAGGGACGCTGGGCAGCGCCCCTCCACTCTTGCTGGGTAGGCTCAGTCGGGCAGGTTCCATCATGTTGAGGCTGAAAGGCTGGGGCCTCAGCACCTCTGGCTCGGCTATGTTGTTGGGCTGTATCAGCTCTGGCCCCAGATGGTTAAGACTGAAGCCTAGGCCAACCCGGTTGGGTTCAGCCGCGCCGCCCAGTACGTTGATCCTAGCTGGGACAGTCCCGAACTGCGGCATCCCATCGGCTCGGTCCGCAGCTCTGGAGGCGGCTGCTTGCGGTGGTGGTGCTGGGGGCGCGCTCCCTTCCATATGGGCCACTCTGCTGGGCTTCCCTGGAGGGGCACCTTTGTCGGCGGTGCGCCTGCGGCTGGCTACCTGGGCCCAGTCAGCTCTACACTCGGCCGCCGTGTGGCCGTCATAGTGGCAACGCTCACACTTGGCAGAATGGTCACGGCGTGGCTGGGTGCGCCTCTCCTCTAGGCTAACTTCCACAGGCGTTGGACAGTCTCGAGCTCGGTGGCCTCTCCCCTGGCAGCGGTAGCAGCGGCCTGGAACCTTGTCATCTGGAGCGACCTTCCCCATCTGGTGGAGACCCGGAGCCAAGGAGCCAATCTCCATTGGCTCCGACTCGTCATATTGGGGCAACTGGATGCAGGCAGATCCAGTCAGCCCGTCGGTCGAGTCCACTAAGCACACACCTTCCTTCAGCTGCTTAGTAACCATGGTCACGGTGAACATGGCCTTGCGAGTGTACTCAGGTACACTCGCAATTTCATGGTTCATCATGAGGCGTTTTACATTGGCGTTACGAATTCCACGGTTTAATTCGTCCACCAACAATTCAAGATCCTCATGATTGTAGGCGTCCCTATACAAGGCGCACTTTGTTGATATGTACGCCTGTATAGGTTCTGTCGAGTGTTGCTTGTAGTCCCTAAACGCTTGTTTAAGCGTTTGGGACTCAAAAGCAGGGCGAAATAACAATTCACACTCGGTCTTGACCTGCTCGTAGGTCAAGGCTTGGCCTGCCTCGCCAAACAGATGGGACGCCATTTCCGCCGCTTGCCCTACCAATGACAGTAGTAGGGCGTTGCGGCGGTTGAGGGAATCATGAGGTGGCACGCGGTAAGCCGCCCATGACATCTCCAGTCGGCGGATATGTGCCGACCAGGACTGCTTGGGCGGCCCTCTATACTCCGGCAGATTGCTCAGCATCAGCTTGCGGTACTCGGCTGGGGCCGGCTGAGGGTCATCCTGGAGCCATCCTGGGGCTTGGTCACCTCCTGGGACTTGATGCTGGTCCATTAGGTCAACGGTGAAACGGCGGGCACAAAGCTATACAGGACTACAATGAATGGGTTGTCACTTGAGGCTTCCTAGCCTAACAGCCAACACTGTTTGTATCACTAGGTTGGGAGTTTTAGTTGCAAAGGTATAACTTAGCTGTACTTATCAATAGTTAGGTGTTGAGGTAGATAGATGTTGAGGGTCTGAACTGCTGTCAGGAACTGATTGGGTTTTCCCTTATCACACTAGAGCTAGGAGGAAGAAACTTGCAATTCTTTATTTGCTAAAAATACCCCTGTTAGATGCTATGGAGTAGCTCTGCTCTGGTGTGAAAGTGTGTGTGTGTGTGTGTGTGTGTGTGTGTGCGTGGAATCTTCTGTCCTTGTAACGCGCGTTCGCGCCGTCAAATCCGCGCACACGGGGAAAACGCGCTCTCACCCCTCAGCTCGCTCCCTCATTGGTCCGCTTCGTCCGTTGGATTTATGATGTTTTCCGCACTTTGTTGCGCTACCCGTGAATGGCGCTCTGTATATCCGATCGCTAGCTCCACACTACAGACGGACTTAGCCTAGTGTGGGTAGGAAGGGGGAAGCGCGTGAGGGGACGGGGGTAACTCCGTCCGTTCCCACTGTGAGGGAGGGGGTAACTGTGTGCTGGTGTAATGGGGCCTCTGCTTCTTAATCTTAGGCTTATCTGTTATATAACCCTGATTGTATTTGTCTTCAAATGGAGAGGGGCCCCCTCCCCTTCCCTTGGAATAAGGGGTGTATTTGTTATTGTGCTGTGGGCTTGAGATTGTTTTGATTATATTACATCTAACTTTTATTGCTGTCCTTATCACAATTGCATAACAGATTTGTTGACCAACTCTGTTCTATTTTTAGCTGTTATCACAATAAACAGTAATCCAAGCCTGTTCTATTCTTAGATTTATCACAACACAACAATTTGTTTGCCAAGCTTTGCTCATAAATCTATTGTTTGGTCATCACATTAGGGTGGTAATCCCTGCAAATGTGATATAATATCTGTCTTCTAGATGGGTGGCTGCGTTGTAGCTTCTCAGGATACTCGGGGTTGACGTAGTTTTTCTCTGTTCTGGTGCACTACACCCGTATGTTAGCTCGCAGCTTGCAGCTATGTGGCATGTTTCAGCCTATCGGCGGCAGGGAATGTCCCGTCCTGCTAGCGCCACTGGTTCGGATCCTGCTATTTCTTGCAGTAAAGTTGGCCTATTTTCAGCCGTCTACACGTATTTGGCTTGTTTCAGCCGGTCCGCAGGCCTGTTTCAGCCCTTTTGGCGCTCAATTCTCCGTTAGATATCAGCGCTGCTCGCGGTTATTCGTCAGATTTCGCTGTTTTGCTTCCACAACTGCCGGATGCAGAGTTAAACTTTGCTGTCCAGGGTGGGTAATTCAGGTTGCTTGCGTCAGTTTTGCCAGATTCACTGCTGGGAGTACCTTAGCCTCAGATGCGCGTCTGCTCTACACTTGTGGTTCGCCGTAATCTCACACAGCTGTCACCAAAGTTGTGGTATCCGCCGAGGATCAATGGCAGACACCGGAGTTCAATTAGATTACGGCAGTGTGACAGACGTGGACACCTTACTATAGAGAAGCTACGCTTCTCTAGCTTTCACTAGATAATGATCAACATCTACTTTCAGTTGTCACTTTATTGAAGGGTTAAGAGATACTGCAGATATATACAACAAACAATAATTACATGGATAGGAATAAATAATCATAACATAAAAGCATAAATAATACATATACAATGGTCAGTTTGGGCAATAATGATTCCCCCATCCCTGGAAAGGGTGGGGGAGAATTAAGAATACAGTTAACCATAATAAACATGACAGATTCAAATCATTAATTCTAAGCGTAGGGAGGGGGTCACTAGACCCCTTCCCCAGGACTCGGGGGAGGGCCATTGACCCTCCACCGAACCCCAGATCAGGGGTGCCATAGACATGGCTCACGGTTGCCGAATACCACATAAGATTTAAAAGATTAGGCAATTAATAGGTTGTTGTTTTATGTTGCTTTGCCCCTAGTCTCTAGGTAAGGGGAAGTCAACCCTCCTATATAGAATTTGTTAAAAAAAAATAGGCACTGCTACATACTAACTACTGCTAAAGCCAACTGCTCCTAAAAAAAAGGAGTTTGGGATTTTTGTTTGATTTTTGGAGGTTGGGGGTGTCCCACCCCCCAAGAAAATAGCCTAAAACCACCACAGGACCAGTAGGTAAATTCCCTGAAGAGTAGAATCCAATTGGTTCAATGCTTACCGAGATTTTAAGGGACGGACGGACGAACAGACATCAAGCTACTTTGTGTTATATTTAGATAGCACATCACAGTGGTTTCTTTTTTTAAATCACAAGATATTTGACTAAAAAATGTATTGATTAAAAGACTTACTCAGGATCTACATATTCATAGCCATAAGCACAGTCAAGCAAATGTTGGTCAGATAAAACAGCGTCAGTATCATTGTTCTAAAAAATAAGATTGAGAATTATAATATGATACTCCTCAAGCTAGTTTTATTAAAAATAATAATCATTTGATCACTTACTTATGTGGTCCAATTTTTTAAACAAGGTTCAAGAAAAAATAGTATTGTATCACTTACCAGTATCATGAAGCAAGATTCAATAGTGCCAGAAGCAGCTAAACAGGGGGAGCTACCACAGTAACCCTGACAATTTGAATATGTATTGCATTAGAAAATAAAAAATTCTATTTAAGATTATATTCCTGGACCAAGCTGACAAAATTAGGATAAATTCTATGTCTTTTTTTTGTGAACAATGGTCAATTTTATAAAAAGATACATCTTTTAATCCAATAGAAATGAATCTAAGTATAGCAATTCTTGATTGACAATTAATTAAATTAATAATCAGTAAATTTTTTGACAGTTCAGAAGAGGTTTCTTATAACAGATAATGTTATAATTAGACATAAAGGATATATTGTCAATTACTTTACCTGGTTTTTGATTGGGCTAACCTTGCCAGCAGTGACCCAATTTAACTCCTGAGGTAATTCTCCCTAAAAATTAGTAAAGTTTAATATTTCTTTTAGATATATAATATAATTGAAGATTTCCAATTTTATTATCAAATCAAAAATTTTAGATGAATGTTTTATAATAATGAACCAATAATATTATTTCCATAATGTCTCAGAATCTGATCGACTTCTGCTACAGCAAAAAAATCTAATTTCTTAACTATTTATAAAGAACTTTTAACAATTTTTTTTTTAAATCATTACATAGGTACATAGCGACCGGAGCCTTGGTCTACTAAGAGGTATTAAAACTGGGATTATTCCTAATCTTTTATATTTTACTATCCATGGAAGACTGTCTATAATGAAATATGATAAATCCCTGTTTTGTAATCTTCTCATTAATCTCAGGTAACAGGGTATCCCTTTTGTTTTGATCCATGGGGGGTATACCCACTAAAATAAAATGCTGTTTATAAAATAAAATTTCTTTGTATAATAAAAGATTGTAAAACTATCCTGCAAATAATAACTCATTTTTATAACTTATAGAAATAACTAATAAGTACAAACAAATTCATTACCACCAAATTTTTCATTCATTTCCTGCAAAGTAAGATCCATGTCTTCAGTCACCTTCATCCACCAGGATACCTCACCAGTATTATACCTGAAATTCTTAGATATTTGTTGTTGAAAATTTATTTTAATGATATTATTGTTATATACTAGTAGCTATGTCTCTAGAGGCTTCTAGGGGCACTTCAGGAGGGGGAAGTTGAATTTGATAATATGATTTTTTTAAAATTAGATTTAATTAGAAAGAAAACAAGGATGACAACATCCATAAGTAGCGAAGCACAAAAAATCGTAGATGGGAATACGTACAGGTAGATTTAAAAGGTTTTTACTAAAACCAAGAATAGATTTATTGGATAAAATAAATATGAAACCTTGTTTTATTTTGTATGATGACGATGGTCAAAGTAAATTATATTAAAGATGCTCATAACAATGGGAAAAATTATTTTGATACTGATATCCCATAAAAGTTTGAAAATTGGATCAAAATAAACAGAGATCTTGGGAAATATGTAAAACATATAAAAATAGCCAAAAACCTGATAAAAGGCAGTCTGGCCGCCATGGTTGTTTTCTTAAAACGACAAAAAAATTTATTTTTAAATCCTTAAAATCTTTAAAAATTTGGAAAATCGGACCATATACACTGAAGATATGGAAAAAAGTGTTATATATATGTATAAATAGCCTAAAACCTGTTAAAAAGGCAGTCTGCCCGTCATGGTTATTTCCTTTAAAGACGGGAAATTTAATTTTGATATCTACAACTGAAAAAAAATTTGAAAATCGGACTATAAACACTGAAGATATGGAGAAAAATGTTAAAAATATAAAAAACAGCCTAAAACCTGCTGAAAAGGCAGTCTGGCCGTCATGGTTGTCTTCTTTAAAAGACGGGAAATTTAATTTTGATATCTATAACTGAAAAAACTTTGAAAATCGGACCATACACTGAAGATATGGAGAAAAATGTGAAAAATATAAAAATAGCCTAAAACCTTCTAAAAAGGCAGTCTGGCCTTCATGATTGTTTCTTTAAATGACAGGAAATTTAATTTTGATATCTGTAACTGAAAAAATTTTGAAAATCGGACCATTAACACTGAAGATATGGAGAAAAATGTGAAAAATATAAAAATAGCCTAAACCCTGCTAAAAGTCGGTCCGACCGCAAATGATGTTTTATAGTTAATTGTGCTCCTTAATAATGGGAATGTTGGCAAAAAATTTCAGCATTCTATCTTTTATAGGAGCTGAGTAAATCCCATTTCCCCCATAGCGTTACGGACTGACGGACTGACTGACTGACTGACGGACGGACAAAGTGAATTATAGAGTAGCTTCGCTACTAAAAAATCATGGTAGATTTTTTTTTTGGGGGGGGGGGCAAGGTTTTTTTCTAGGAGTGATTTCTCATGGGTGAGTGGTGGAACCCTCCTCAAAAATAATTCTAAAACTTTCCTGGACCTACGAAATGCTACAATGTAAAGGAAAGCCGTATCGGTTCAGTGGTTGGCTAGATCTTTTAGTAAAAAGAGACAAAAAGACAGACAAACACTCTGTTATTATAATGATATTTTATAACTGTTATTTCTGAAAAAGTTTACCTTTTGTTGTGCTCAATCATATTTTCACTAAAGATAATATTATATACAAGGTGATTAAATATACAAATTATATAAAAACAAGGATGACAACATCCATAAAAGCGAAGCACTGAAACGGTAGGACAAACGGACATTAACACTTGTATAGTATCTGAACTGAAAAATCGGAACATAAATGTATAAATGTCGAATCAAAATTGTAGGTAAATTTGTTGAAAAACTGCTTAAAAACAGGATAATGTTCATGGACATACTTACATTTTTGGACTTGATTATAGAGTTGCTTCGCTTATAATATTCTTCTTTGTTGTCCCAGGAATCAATATACCAAAAATCAGATCAAACGGATAATTAAAACACTTGAAAATTTGTTGTTAAAAAAGTAGAAAAATCAACATGTTTAAAATGGACGTACGGACATTCTGGTAATGATTATAGAGTTGCTACGCTTTCTAAATCGTACCCAACTGCTACAGAAATCATCATGCAAAGTTTGAAATCGATAGGACAATTCTAACATGCCTAAATTAACGAATAAAAGCTATCTATCTCGGACGGACGTACGGACGGACGGACGGACCGACCCTAATAATAGAAAAGCTTCGCTTTTAAAAATAGTAGTGTACAATTCTACTGTCTAATTTTATCAAATAATTCCTTTAACAAGGATGACAACATCCATAAGTAGCGAAGCACAAAAAATCGTCGATTGGAATACGTAGATTTAAAAGGTTTTTACTAAAATCAAGAATAGATTTATTGGATAAAATAAACATGAAACCTTGTTTTATTTTGCATGATGACGATGGTCAAAGAAAATTATAATGGGTAAAATTATTTTGATACAGATATCCCATAAAAGTTTGAAAATTGCATCAAAATATACAAAGATATGGGGAAATATGTAAAACATATAAAATTAGCCAAAAACCTGATAAAAGGCAGTCTGGCCGTCATAGTTGTTTTATTAAAACGACAAAAAATTAAATTTTTAAATCCTTAACTTAAAAAATTTGGAAAATTGGACCATTTACACTGAAGATATGGAAAAAAGTGTTAAATATATAAAAATAGCCTAAAACCTGCTAAAAAGGCAGTCTGGCCGTCATGGTTATTTTGTTTAAAAGACGGGAAATTTAATTTTGATATATAAAACTGAAAAATTTTGAAAATCGGACTATAAACACTGAAGATATGGAGAAAAATGTTAAATATATAAAAAACAGCCTAAAACCTGCTAAAAAGGCAGTCTGGCCGTCATGGTTGTTTTCTTTAAAAGACGGATATTTAATTTTGATATCTATAACTGAAAAAATTTTGAAAATCGGACCATAAACACTGAAGATATGGAGAAAAATGTGAAAAATATAAAAATAGCCTAAAACCTGCTAAAAAGGCAGTCTGGCCTTCATGGTTGTTCCTTTAAACGACGGGAAATTTATTTTTGATATCTGTAACTGAAAAAATTTTGAAAATCGGACCATAAACACTGAAGATATGGAGAAAAATGTGAAAAATATAAAAATAGCCTAAAACCTGCTAAAAATCGGTCCGAACGCCAATGATGTTTTATAGTCAATTGTGCTCCTTAATGATGGGAATGTTGTCAAAAAATTTCAGCATTCTATCTTTTATAGGAGCTGAGTAAATCCCATTTCCCCCATAGCGTTACGGACTGACGGACTGACGGACTGACTGACTGACGGACTGACGGACGGACAAAGTGAATTATAGAGTAGCTTCGCTACTAAAAAATCTGATGGCCTTCAGAGCTTTACTAGGAGGTTGCATGATGGACAAAAGATCCAGAATTCTTATTGGCCAAGGTATTTCCTTAAAAATCAGACTTAAACAGGGATTAGAAGTCACATTTTCCTCTAAACATTTCAGATGGACATAAACATATATGGTACTACGTCAAACCCTAGATACATCAAACAGTAGATGCGACAAAAGCTAGACAGACAAACACTAGACACGACATACGCTAGATACGACAAACGCTAGAATACGACAAACGCTAGAATATGACAAACACTAGATTTTTTCTAAAGGCGACAAACAATAGATACGACAAACGCTAGAATTGATCCTTATAATAAAGTAAAATGATGTGTGTTTGTCTGTACCAAAAGATCTCGTTAACCGCTGAACCGACTGAGTTCTCCTTAACAGGGTAGCTTCTCATACGTCCTGAAAAGGTTTATAATTATTTTTGGGGAGACTACCACCGCCCTACCAAGATATTTCGCCCCTAGAAAAAAATCCCCCGCCCAAATTTTTTTTTAAATACTAAGATAAAAAATGGGGTAAACAGTTTAATAAAAAAGTTTCTTATTCGTTAGCTAAGCAACTTTTGGTACTTTAATGAATTTTGATTGGTTGGTTTAATAAGTTGAGTGTTCAAACGTTTCAACCACTAATTTTACGCTATATTGGATGTTCATAGATTTTCGGCCACTATCTTATCCCTTTAGATCCCTGCATTGATAGTAATATAAATTTAGTATTTATGAACAAAAAAATCTATGAATATTTTTATAGTTTAAATAAAGTTTAAATTCTAGCATATGTCGCTTCTAGTGTTTGTCGCACTTTAAAAATTCTACTGTTTGTCGCGAAATTGAAAATTCTACTGTTTGTCGTAGTCTAGTGTTTGACGCATCTATTGTTTGTCTGTCTACCATTTGTTGCATCTACTGTTTGACGTATCTAGTGTTTGACGTAGTACCACATATATATGGATCTAAAAGATCATTTAGCTGCTTTACTACTAAAAAACTACAGATTTACTTTTTTCCACAGATGATAATATAAAACTATGGATTCACTAGTGGGACTTTATCCCTAGAAATGTCTTTGGGCAATAAGGGAGAGGGGAAATCGACCAACCTTTTATTTTAATTTCATTTTTTATGGAGAGATCTTTATTCTGAGAGTGGAGAAACCCTCCACCAAAATGGTAAAAATTTTTCCGTAATAAGAAGCTTCACTGTAAAGGAAAGCCAAATCGGATTAGCAGTGAGCAAAATACTTTAACAGACAAAAAAGCTAATACTTTATATATTAGGATATCAATAACAAAACACAATATATAAGATTGCAATCAATTTATTCAAATTCTTCCAAGACTATATTACAACATTCAAGGATATCCAACAGCACAAGTTGGAAGAGCTTGCTGGGAGTAGGCAACACCACAGTGTCCAGTTCCCTTGTACAGTTTGATATAACCACTCTCTCCCCACCTAAATAGTAAAGTTTTCATTTATCTTTTAAAATAATATTCTTCAACCCAAATTGTATTATGCTTGATGTTTAAATATTCTTAAAAATAGACTTTTGTCTGTATTATTTACTGATTTGTATTTTCTCCTTAATTTAGAGGACGATGAGAATGAAAACATTAGTTATTGAAATGTATATTTAGCCAGTACATTGTTAGTTTGATAAAGTAGCTTTGGGTTGAGATGGATTAATAGCTTTTTAAATTATATATACTATTTCAATGTCTTTAGTGTCATACTGTTTAATAAATTTTTAATTTAACCAATTTTTAAAAACTCATTAGAACAAGTCTACATTTTATGATAGATTTTGATTTTGAAATTGATTTTTTTCATGTATAACTATAGAGGATTAAACAAATTTATATTACCATGTTCCCCAGGAGTTCTTGATGAGCCAGTAATCCCAACCACCTTCGTTTCCATAACCAACAACAGTTACAGCATGGTTGATCTGCCATCTGAATAATATTGAATAATAAGTTATTAGAATAATTAAAATTACAAACAAGAAACTAAATCTGATTTGTTTCAACTGTAAACAAAAACTGTTAATTAATCCTGTTGTAATCATATATATTGTATGATTACATTGAAAGAAATTGATCATTCAAAAAAAAACTCAAAAATCATAGGATTAATTGACATTGATCATATAAACAGATTTGATAAGAACTACACAACCTCCAGTATCATAATGAAAGAGGAATATGTGACATTAAATGAGGCTTTATATTGCATGAAAAAAAATCAATTCATAATGCAAAAATTTGCCTCACTAAAATTTTAGTGAGGCCAGAGTTTTTAAAAAAGAATTCGCCTCTGGTTGAACCTTACCTACATGCAGGATCATTGACAGCATCACAACATTGCTGGTCATACAGAACACCACCACCATACATTTGCCAACCATCAGTAGCCTAAACATAAAAAGCAAGAAATTTCTCCAAACATTTTTCATATGTGTAAAATATTTATTGGATGGAGCAAGATTTTATTCTTTATTTGAGAGATTGAATGTATTACCACCCCCCCACCTGCCCCCCCCCCCCCTATGGTATTCCTATTTGTATAATTAAAGTCAAACAGTCAAATTATTAAGTTGTTTAACTGCTTATTACCTATATTTTATCTTGCAATTCTGATTGTGAAACTAGTAAAATGACTATTTACATTTTAGATAACTTATATCCTATCCTGTTATCACTACCAAGGATAGATTAGATTAGTAGTTACACTAGTCCAAGCCAACAAACCTTGATATCAGTAGCAACAGGACCCATCTGCAGAAGTCTTTCCAGGTTGGCCTCATTTGCACCCCATTGATTCTGTAAACCTGTCACATAGGCCTTGGTGTGCATACCATAGTCATCAGATCTAGATAAATTTATTATCAATGTATAATTATCTTTTAGATTCACTAATTTTTACATGCAAAGATTATAGAATACTATCCAGTGCAGTGGATTAAAACCAGTTCTCATTCATATTAAATTTTTTGTCTAGCATCATATTATATCAAGTTTTCTATGAATATAAAATGTACAATCATAAGATTAAAATCAGTTTTTTTAGCCCATGCCTTTAGCATCTCAGGGCTAAAAAACTTTTTTTCTTCTTATAATTGCACATTTTTATATCCGCAGATAGCTGTTTATAATACGACGTGAGAAATGATTATTATGATATTGTAAGACACATAGAATTTCTTTACATGACATTAGGTAAATTTAACAATCTAGGTGATATGAAAAATTGTGTCTTACTTGCAAGCTCCATGAACTCCAGAATCTCCAGAAGTGTAAGGATATGAAGATTCCTCATGGTTCCAGGCTCCCTGCAAATAGATTTATTATTATTTGAAACTTACAACAGATTATCATATACTCTAATAAAGCGAAACCAGATAAATGACAGGAGTAATTACAACCTATACTGAAGACAATTTTGTTCTTGTCAAAATATCCACTTATATTCTACATTATTTTCAGAACCAAACAATGTTATCTATAATCATTCTAAATTGTTTCTGATAACAAAAAACTCCTTTTTATAATTTTTCTGTATGTGAACCTTTAATATGTTAACTAACCTTAATGTAATCCATGTAGACATTTGGCCAAGCACCATCACACCCAGATGCACCCCATGTTCCACTAAATTAGGAAAATTCATCATTTTGGTCAATAGAACTGGGTGATTACTCATTTAGCCTAGTATATAATTCCAATTGTCTGTCTGCCAATCTGTTTGTGTCTGTCTCTTGTCTCTATTTAATATTGAGGTCTGTAATTTTAGGAAGATTCCTCTGACAAAAAGTATTTATTCAAAACTTGTTTAATCTATTTGTCTGTTGGTAATGCAATAAACTAGATAAGATTTAAATAAGGAAGTTTGTTTTACTCAGCTATTAGACTGTCATATTATTGTTGATGATTCTTCTGACAATACAATAGGCATTTTCGTAAATTCGTTATGACTAACTTGCTTGTTTGGTCTGTCTGTCATGATCATGATGGTTCATCAGTTTGCCTGTATAGCTAGTTGTAACCAAATTTGAGAAAATTTGTTTTTCAGATCATATTTATCAGCTGATATTGAATAGGCATAACTGAAATTTACTGGAAAATTTACAAATCCACTAAATAACACTAGATAGTGCACTCACGTAGTTTGAAATAACTTACACATCATCAACAACTTGATAACCATAGGCACAGTCAAGCAAATGTTGTTCAGACAAATCTCCAGCTGCCATATCATTAGCCTAAACAGATAGATATATTTTGTTTTTGTCAAGTTAAGAATATAATTGATTGATTATGGTTATTCAATGCCATTATAATAATCTGTTCAAACAAGTGACCAGATGCTCATTTCATTGTAGAACTGTAGTCTAGTGTAATAGAACTGACTTAAAGCCGGTCATATCATGACTTTAAGTTTTCTAGGACTTAATGAGTAGTACATAATCATGCATCTGATCAATAAAGAGTAAAGACTGAAATTAAATTTAGCAACAAAAAAAGGTAATATAGTTTTTTTTTATGAGAACTTTTTTGAAAGCAATTTTACCCCACTTATAGTATTTAGAATTTAATGATTAATAGCTTATTTTCGCAATTAATAAAACAACAAAAAATATTACAGTTTTTGTTTAAAAAGTACATAAATTTATGACCTAAAATGATAGACTTAACAGTATAAGAAGGGACTAAAGCTTAATATTTTTTGGAAATTTTGCAACACACTCTTATAAGAACTACTTTACACTTTAACTAATAATGTCAAACCTAAAATACAAGCAAATTAAAACTTACAGAGATCATGAAGCAGGATTCAATTGCAGCAGTGGCAGCAAAACAGGCACAGCTGCCACATTGGGCCTGGTTCTTCACTGGGCTCACTTTCCCTGCAGAAACCCAGTTCCATTCTTTTGAGGGAGGTCCCTGATGTGGAAAGCTTTGATTATTAGTGTTTGCAAGTCTGGACTATATGTATAATGTTTTAAATTACTAGCGGCTACAGCCCTAGAAGCTTCTAGGGCTATTTCAAATGGGAGAGAGAAAAAACGATCCCCCTCCCCATCTCATTTTCAATTTGAGTTTAAAAAAGAAAAAGTTAAAAAAAAAATTCTTGGGTCATTTTGTATTGGAAAGGTTGAGATACCTTCCCCCAGAAAAGTTAAACACCTTCCCTGGACCTATAAGAAGCTTCATTGTAAAGAAGAACCTTATCGGTTCAGCAATTAGAAGGATTCTTCACTACAGTAAAAATAAGCTTACTTTTTTATATAATAGGATTATTTCATTTGTAAATTATAATACACATAGATAAATTATTTTTTTTGTACAGTGATATGATAATTTATTCTTATCTTTTAAGGATTTCTAACTCAATCCCTCTTGTAAATTTATCCTTAAAAACAAATAAAAATGACATTTACAATTGACACAAAGGTTAAAGTCCTGAATTTAAAAATCTAATAAATAATTAAATTAAATATGATTTTGTATATTTGATTATGATATAATTAAAATTTCAACAATTTTCTGTCAAAGCTTTTTTTTAAAGCTTTTTTCCTGTTTGGCCAAAAATTCCGTGACTTCGGGAGAAATAGTGTCCGTCAGCTCAGTATTTGGGTCAATTGAGGGAACACCACCTAAATAAAAAGTGTAACACCTGCCATAATACAACAGAAGTATTTACTAACACTAACAATCATTATAGAAGAAACATTCAAAGCATAGGCAATAACAGCCAAGAAAATAACATTTCCCCATATTGGCAGACAAAAAGACAAAGATCATTAAAGAGTACCTTTGCTACTAAAAATAACATCATTATTAAACAATTCTTTTTACCAATCAATCTATTAAAGAATATGTATAATGCCATCAATGTTTATGCTGACAAGCTTTAATGGTCAGACTCCTACTAGTTAAGACTATAGTTTAGAGTCTAACCCTGGACCCATCTACCTAAATTTAACGGCCATTGTCTTATACCTTTAGATACCTGGGGGGGGGGGGGGGGGGCTGGGGACTTTGTACCTACCTAGACGCTTCTCAGTCCACTCTTGTACAGTAAGGTCCATGTCTGGGGTCACCTTCATCCACCAGGTTACTTCGCCAGCAGCGTACCTGGAATATAAAAGTAATGAAGAACCTGCAAAAATTGTGTTGGTGTTCAACAATTACAGAACATTAGATAAAAAGGTTTTGATTTATTTATAGTTGTAGTAGAATATTAACGTAATATCATTTACAGGTTGGCTTCGAAATTGATCAATTATCCTTGAATTAAAACCGGTTATGAACCATAATGAAAAATCTCGTATTGCAGAGACAATTTAATTTTCTACCCATGATAAAATAAAACTCATAATATTTAAACCAGTTTTGATAGTACGGGACTTCGGCTCCTTGGTATAATTCTCTTTAAGTATCCTCTTTCCTTACTGACTCGCTATTCCAACAGAAAAGTTATATACCCCTATTAAATTTATGTTATCAGGTTTTGCATAGACAAGAAGAATTTACTTACTTTTTGTTATGTTCCTCCATTTTAGCAAAGTTAATCAGGAAAACGGATCTAAAATATTATTGAATATAGGATAAGAATCATTAAAAATTGTACTTGTATAGCAGTCACAACTGAGGAGATGTGTTGAAAGACCTTATTTTTATAAGTTTTGTAATTCAACAACAAAAATATGGGTTATTCCCCTCCCCCTTATTTTTAAATGAATTAAAACTAAGGAGTGCATAGTTTTTAATTTATTTATAGCTTTTGTGTAGGTTAGGTTTGAATATATTGGGTAGTCCCGCAGTAGATAGGCATAGGGAATAAAACTACCCATTCCTTATTTCAAATTTACTTTAAAAATACGGGGAGTGGCTTTCAGTGATCAACAGGTACTTTATGGGAAAGCGACGAAAAAGAAAATCATGCATGAGGTGTATTTGAAATATGAATGAGTGCAGAAATATGAGACTGCGTAGAGAATTGTTGACAGCTTGTTTTAGAATAGCTGCGCTTCTAAAGATAAAGACAATTAATTAAAAAGTTTATAATAAAAGGAAAGTTTAAAGCAATTGAAGGAAATGGTAAATTAGGATTATCGAGCTACTAAAATCCTCAAAATTCAGCGCTAAATTTTTAATTCTTTCATGACTTAATTTAGGAGTTTTACTTTATTTATTTAAATTAGAAAATTTGAATTACCTTCTATATTGAAGTTCATCCTCAGAAGCATAAACTTTGCCATGAGTTTTGATAAAGCTTTGGAATTCTTGTTCCTTGTTTAGTTCAGTGCTGAGAGCACTTACAACCAGAAGGCATACAGTTAATGCCAGGAGCCTAAATTGTTGATTTCTAATTTTTTTGTTTATCATAATTGTTTGATTTCTCCGCCCCTGTCTTTGAGGTCTATATATATATATTAACTATAAAAGATGCCTCTATGAGCACTTAAAAGGGGGGTATTGTATGTTTTTCTAGGAACAATTTCTCCTGGAAGGGTAAGGTACCCTCTACCATAATGGTTTTAAACTATAAAGTACCTATGAGAAGCTATATTGTAAAGGAGAACCATATTGGTTCAGCGTTTAGAGAGATTCTTCAGTCAAACAGACAGATAGACAACTTTTATGAGAGGATAACGCTGGATTTCTTTTTCATATTTGTTGAAGATCTCGGAAATATTGCTTTACTTTAATTAAAACATTTTTCCTTACTTTTTTCATACCACAACTTAAACTGTACATATATGGTTATACTTTACAATATAGCTTCTCATAGGTCCACATAGGGGATGGTACCACAGTCCACCACCTTTCCAAATAAATCGCCCATAAAAAGGACTATAAAACTAAAATTGAAAGTGGGGAATAACTTCATCTTTAGTTCCCCCCAGAGGCCTCTTCGGGGCGTAACCGATAGTAAATATATAATTAGTTAATCAATACTATATTTGAAAATTTTGTAAAAAAAATTTAAAGTCAAACCTCATTTTGCCCTTGACAAATTATACTAAACAGAAATCTTCGCATTAGAAAAAAAATTAATTCTTTATCTCTTAACAAGGATTAGGTATAATATTCTTAAATTGCTGATCTTTGGAACATGTATAATGATCATTGTTGTTTTTACCAATAATTGTTAGACAAAATGAATGGAAAATGATTGCTAAAAAATATCTATATCTTCATGTCTTAGAATAGTGCATTTTTTTTGTAAAAATTGGTTAAACAAGGATGACAACATCCATAAGTAGCGAAGCACAAAAAATATGTATAAGAATTTAGATATTAGTTGTCAAAAGTATGTATATTGGGAAAAAAATCACGAAACCTTTTCAGCATTTGTTTTTAATTTCTTAATATTTATATTTCAGTACTATGACTGACAGTCAAAGTAAATTACATACTGGATGCTCCAAACAACAGGAAATTTAATTTTTATATTTTTAACTACAAGAATTTTAATATTGGACCATAAACAACAAAGATATAAGGAAAAATGTGAAAAATATAAAAATAGCCTAAAACCTGCTTAAAGGCAGTCTGATCGTCATAGTTGTTTTTTTGAAACTACAGGAAATTTAATTTTGATACTATACCTGAAAAAATTTTGGAAATCGGACCATAAACACCAAAGATATGGAGAAAAATGTGAAAATACAAAAATAGCCTAAAACCTGCTAAAAAACGGTCCTACCGCCATTCATCATTGCCTTTTAGTTCCCGGCAGAACGTAGGCCATGCACAATGGTTCTCCAATCTTCCTTTGTTTCGGCACGTTTTGAGGCATTGCTGAAAGATGGAATTTCCTTAGCTTTCAGTTCACTTAAGAGTTCCCTCCTCCAGGTTGTTTTTGGTCTACCTGGTTTCCTCTTTCCTATGTGGGGGTTCCAAGTCAAGGCTTGATTGGTTATATCATCATGCCCTTTCCTTAGAGTGTGCCCCAACCATCTCCATTTTCTCTGTTTTATTGTCAGTTTAATGTCTGACATATCACGGCGCTCTAGAAGCTCAGCATTTGTGATCTTATTTGGCCAAAAGATCTTGTGGATTCTCCTGAGACATTTATTGACATATGTCTGTAGCTTGGAGACCACTGCTGTGTTTAGGAACCAAGTTTCAGCCCCATACAGCAAAACAGAGAGAACATTTGACTTGAACAGTCTTAACTTAGTCTTTATGGAGATATTGTTGGAATTCCAAATTTTGTTCATGCTGGCAAAGGCTGTCCTAGATTTGTTAATTCTAGCTTTAACATCTGTTAAAGTGCCTCCAGCTTCATCAATTTTACTTCCAAGGTACTCAAAACAATCTACATCCTCAAGAATTTGGTCTCCAATAGTAATTGGTTCTTGGGAGTTTGCATTTAATCTGAGTATTTTGGTTTTAGGAACATTTATTTCTAGTCCAATTTTCTTGGAGGTTTCAGCTATCCTGTTAGTCCTTCTTTGCATTTGACTTCTATTGCTTGTTAACAAAGCAATATCATCAGCAAAGTCCAGATCTCCTAAATATTTGGGATTGCCAAATAGCTCCCAGCGAATGCCATCATTACTTTCACAGTTCTTCATGATCCAGTCAATGGCAAGGAGGAAAAGGAAGGGAGAAAGAAGGCATCCTTGTCTGACGCCTGTTACAATCTCAAAAAAGGTTGATAGTTTACCTTTATACATTACATTTCCACCTCCTTTATGATAGATAGCTTTAATGATATTGATTATCTTTTCTGGAATGCCATAGTGTCGGCAGATTTTCCAGAGAGATCTTCTGTCTAAAGAATCAAATGCTTTTTTGTAGTCAATGAAGTTTACAAAAAGCTCAGAGTTCCATTCCTTGGATTGCTCTATGATGATTCTTAGAGAGGTTATCTGATCAATAGTGGAACGGTTTGGTCTAAATCCAGCCTGATTAGGTCTTAGCTTTTCATTAACCTTCTTCTTTATTCTATTAAGAAGAATCTTACTAAGGATACGTCCAGGTACTGAAAGGAGCATTATCCCTCTGTAGTTTCCACATTGGGTCAAGTCTCCTTTTTTGGCCAGTATTGAGATATGTCCATTCTTCCAGTCCTCTGGGCATAACTCATCATTCCATATCTTTGTGATCAAAGGTAGGAATGCCTCAGCAGACGTATCTAGGTCTGCTTTTATGACCTCAGCTGGGATGTTATCAGGTCCAGCGGCCTTGTTATTTTTCAAACTTTTAATGGCCTCCTTGATTTCCAATAGATTTGGCGCTCGACAGTCAATGTCAAGTGCATCTGAGGGTGGAATCTCAGTTTCTTCCTCTGGAACTGGAAGATTCAGCAGTTCAGTGAAGTGCTCTGCCCATCTATTTAGAATATCCTCATCAGTTTTAAGGAGTGAACCATCCTTGTCCCTGATGTGTGATCCTGATTTGTGTACTTTACCTGCAATGCTCTTAGTAATCTCATAGACATCTTTCATTCTATTTTGATTAGCAGCACTTTCTGCTTGCATAGCAAGGTTTTCTAAGTGTTCTTTTTTGTCAATTCTGACACAATCTTATACAGGTCTTTATCTTCTGGATAGTTTCTAGAGAGTGTCTTTTGTCTTACCTCTCTTCTTTGATCCATGAGATCAATGGATCTTTGAGTGATCCACGGCTTTTGGTTAGCCTTTTTGAAACCTAATTTTTCTTGGCTAGTATCATTATAAACTTTTTTGATACCTTGCCAAATATCTTCAACTCCATCATCCTCTTGAAGAGTCAACAACTCAAATCTGTTCTTTAGAGTGAGCTTAAACTCTTGTAGGTTTTCAGAGTTTTGAAGGGTTGTTAAATTATATTTTTTCCTGGGGTTAGGCTTTGTGTCCAGCTTTTTAAATCTAAGCCGAACTTTAGAAGATAGAAGATAATGGTCTGAATTAACATCAGGTCCTCTTTCAACCCTGACATCAAGGAGAGACCCCTTAGAACGTCTAGATATACAGATGTGGTCTATCTGATTAAAGTTTCTTTGATGTTTTGTAATTAATTGTGCTCCTTAACAGAATTTCAGCCTTTTATCTTTTATAGGAGCCGAGAAAATCACGTTTCCCCAAACAAAGACGGATGGACGGACAGACGGACATTATAAATTATAGAGTAGCTTCGCTACTAAAAAACATTAAAATGCAATAGTATAAAAAGCCTATTAATTCTATATTTTAGGTAAATTATACAGATGAAAAACTCATAGCAGCATTTTCAGAAATCAATCTCATTCAGTAACCGAAAAAAAAACGTATTACCCATGATGAATCATAATCTACCCTACTGCGTTCAAAAACAAACAGGTAGAAAAACAAAGTAAATTACATTATAGTTGTTTAAAACAAACTATGAAGCCGAGAAAACTAGTCCCTCCCTCTCTCTCTAGATAGCATAGCTAGATTGATGGACTGGCGACCAGTTAAAATCATAGAGCATCTTAATTTCCAAAAGTAAAAATCTTAAAAGTTAAAAAAGTATAAACAAATAAAATTTGAAATAAGTTTTATTCTTATTATAAATAAAAAATATTATTTAAATTTGTATTTCTTCATTTTCTTTTATATTGATAAGCAGAACTATTAAAAACGAAAATAAATTAAACAAGTAAAAAGATTTATAGATTTTTAAAAAGAACAATAAACTGAAATTGATAAAATATCAAATCCTGTTTGACTGTGCAATTTTATTAAAAATTCACGAAACCTTGTAACCTGAATGGATTTTTAAGATAAATTGATATGTAATCACTTGGATTTTGCACCGGATGTCCTTGTATTCTATGAAGTGATATACTCTCAGCTGGCTAAAATAACAATTTTCATCCCCTCCCATCCTACTGGATGAACGAACTTACCAAAAAATGAGGTAAAAATTAGCAACATAAATTGACGACAATTTTTTTTACCCATGGTTTTTGAGCCAACGAATATGATTTCTTTGTTAATAAACTTTGGATACCAGTGTATTTTTGGTCCAATGTCATCTCCCTCCCTGGTTTTGGTGTTATTATACAGATCTATAGTATAGATGTATAGATAACTACCTCCCTCCCTTTTTCAATGACCCTTTTCGTCTGATACCAAATTGTTTTCTGCTACTTGGCTGTGTTAATTTTCCCAGCACCATTGGTTGATTTTCCTTGGCCCAATTGAGAGTCGGCACAAGGACATTGTTATGGTTGTTACTGCAGAGGGTTTTACGCCACCACAACCATCCGAGGAGACCATCACCGCGGGCAACATCTGCTACACCAAGCTCCAGAAGGAGCAGATGAATCATCACTATACTCAGGATTCCATCACCTTTTTAATTTGTTCGACAACGAAGTATGCTAGCCGGAAGCTGCTTCTGCTATTGCTGTTTATTGCCGGTACTGAGCAAAACCCCGGACCTTACATCTGTCCATCTTGTTCAAGTCCCTGCACTCGTAGACATCCAGCAGTCCAATGTTCCCGCTGTTCATCCTGGTTTCACCTAAAATGTTCTCCCTTCAAAACCCTCAAAGAAAGACTTGGCAACAAAAATTGGATTGGCTCCTGTTGCCCCCCTATCCAAACTTCTTCACCCCCCCGTCCTGCCCCCCCTTCCCCTCCTCATCAACAACCACCCCCTCAACAACAACCCACCAGCGGAGAACAAGACTTCAACTTATGCCAAATCAACATCAATGGTAAAAAAGCAAAGCAACTGATCTAATGCACCTCTTAACAACAGAAGACATCCATGTTGCTATGGTGCAAGAGACCAAACTGACAGATAAATCTAGAGACCTCACAACACCTGGCTACACTCTGGTAAGAAAGGATCGTGTTAAGGACAAGGGGGGCGGCCTTGCCTTCCTGGTCAAGGACAACATAACCTTCCACACTAACCCGATCCCTGATCCCATCAAGAGAAATCCTAATGTGGAATACCAGAGCATAACCATGCATGGTAAGGACAACCTAACCCTCAGAAACATCTACATTCCACCAATCTCTAGCTGTCAGGCTGGTCACAATCTTCCACTCCAGGACATCCTCTCCACCAACGGAAATGACAACATCATCACCGGTGGCGACTTCAACTGCCACCATGCTGACTGGCACTCCAATGGTACAGAGGATGCTAGAGAACGTGAGATAGCCACTGCCATCAACAACTCTGACCTCGGTATCCTCAACGAGGAACAAGACACCAGGGTCACCAGCCAGAGCTGCAGCTCACCTGACATCACCCTGGCCAGCCCCAGACTCAGCTCAGACCACCTGCCAATCATCATCAAAATTAAAGCCAACATCACCATCTCTGAAAAATCGGCAGACAAAGTTTACATTAACTTTGCAAAAGCTAACTGGTCTGGATTCAAAGAATACACTGAGACTAAGTTTTCCAAACTCCCCCACCCCACAAATTCCATCAAAGGGGAGAAGGCATTCAGGAAAATTATGAACCAAGCTGCCAAAAAGTTCATTCCCAAGGGCCGAATTAAAGACATGCTCCATAACATCCCCACCAGTGCAGCCAACAAAATCAAAGAACGGGACGAACTCCGTGCCCGACAACCTGGTGATGCACGCCTGAATGACCTCAACAAAGAGATCAACAAGGAGATCAACAAACATCGCAAACAACAATGGCATGAACATCTTGATAAATGCGAACAAGGATCTCAAAAACTCTGGAAAACAATAAAAGGTATATGCCAGCCTTCCAAAACTGCCACAAACACTGCCCTTAAGTTTGATGGCAAAATAGTCTCAGAGAATGGGAAGATTGTCAACCTTCTCAATCGGCAATACACTCCACCAGCCTCAAAAACACCAACCAAGCCCTTCAGACGTACCATCAGAAAAATCAAACAAAAGAGAGCTGATAAAGTGTACAGCTTCACAGCTGCCCAGGTTAAGGAGGCCATCAAAGTCTCCAAGAGCTCCAAGGCCGTAGGTCCAGATGGGATCTCCCCCATCATGCTCAAGCACCATGGAAGCAATGGTATGGATTTTCTCGCCAAGCTTTTCAACACCACCATCAACACAGCCATCATTCCATCCATCTGGAAAACCGGGAAAATCATACCACTTCTTAAACCTGGTAAGCTGATTGACGAAGGTAAATCCTATGGGCCGATCTCACTTCTATGTCCAGCTGCTAAGATCCTGGAAAAACTCATTCTCCCAGAGGTCTCTGCAGCTGTTGACCTGCAGGATCATCAACACGGATTCAGGAAACACCACTCCACCGCCACGGCACTTCAAGAGGTACAACATCACATCGCCTCCAACCTGAACAGGAAGAAGCCCTCCCACCATACTGTCCTGGTGGCTCTGGACCTGTCACGTGCCTTTGACACTGTTGACCATGAGCTTCTTCTGAAAGATATCCTGCATCTCGAGCTGTCTGACACCCTGATTAAATTTCTTTGCAGCTACCTACACGGCCGACAGCAATATACTGTTTTCCGCAACTGTAGAAGCAAATACATTACTGTCAGACAAGGAGTACCACAAGGAGGAGTATTGTCACACCTCCTCTTCAACCTCTACATGAGCAGCCTCCCAACACCACCCGGGAACATCAAGCTAGTCTCCTATGCTGATGACTGCCAGGTACTCGACTCGGGACCCATAATAGAAGATATTTGCCACGAGATAAACCCCTACCTTAACCAACTAGCTGACTGGTTTAAGGAACGTAGTCTGGAAATCTCAGCTGAGAAATCCACTGCCACAGTTTTTGTAAATTTCAGCAATGAATGTGCTGAAATTCTCCCTATCACCATCAAGGGCAAGACTGTTCCCACTGTCAAGCATCCAAAGATTCTTGGTGTCACTTTTGACAACATGAACAACTTTGGGAAACATGCTGCCAACACCAAGCAAATGATGTCACAAAGAACAAATGTTCTAAAATGCTTGGCAGGCACTACATGGGGTAAATCTAAAGAGATCATTGTAAATACTTACAAGGCCATAGGTAGATCAGTTGTCAACTATGCTGCACCGGCATGGACGCCGTCTCTTAGCGATACTAATTGGAAAGAGCTCAATGTTGCACAAAATGCCTTTCTGAGAGTAGCCACTGGTTGTGTATTAATGTCGGCAACGACACATCTTAACCAGGAAACCAACATCCTACCTGTGAAAGAGCACAATGAGATGCTCACCAACCAGTTTCTACTCTCCATGCACAAACAAGATCATCCCAACCATCATCTCCTGACTGAATCTATTCAGCCCAGGAAAATTAAATCATCCATCATAGACAAACAACCAAATGTGCATAGGTATCTTAGAGACGGCGAGCAGGTTGAACAGAACTACAAGAAGAGACTGAAGAAGATACATGATGATGCTCACGCTGACTGTAGGAATAAATACCCTGTAAATAAAGTTTTAAACACTCGACCCCCTGCAATTAATGTAAAGGAAGAAAAAGGACTGCCAAGAATGACAAGAAGCAAATTAGCTCAGCTAAGGTCAGGGTACAGCCCATTCCTACAATCATATTTAGCCAGAATTGACCAGAGAATTGACCCCAAATGTACAGATTGTAACCTCGAGGACCACACCACTGTACATGTTTTTTTTAACTGCCCGACGAAACCTACTAGGTTAACCCCCATCAATCTATGGACGAAGCCCAAAAAATGTGCGGAATTTCTTGATATATTGTATGAAGAATCTAGCTCCTGATGGCTAACAACAACAACAGGACATTGTTATGGGGAGATACAGTTATTTAACCTCTTCTCCCTCTTTAGTGTTTTACTCAAATAATATTTATATAGCTAAGAGGCTTCTATCAAAATTTGTTTGTAAAATGTCGTCGTATGTTAACATTGCCTTGAAATCTTTTACAGCAACAACCCATTCCTAGAGGGCAATGAATCCCCCTTCTGCGTTGCTTATGTTAGACTAGGCAATTTGAGGGAAAACACCATTAAGTCAATTTCTCTCTTACTCCAACTCTCAAGTACGTCTTTATATTGGATTTAAAAAGCTTTGCAACTTCTTTAAGTTTATATCCTTGAATTTTTTATGAAATGGGTCAACATACATTTGTAGATAAACTATTAATCTATTTATAACACTCCATTAGCATAATTTATCTCTTTTTCACTATACTAGCGGCTACGCCCCCTAGAAGCCTCTAGGGCCACTTAAGGTAGGAAGGGGAAAAGTCGACCTCATCCAATTTCAAATTTGAGTTTTAAAAGAGTAAAAAAAAATATTTTTGGGGGCGTGGAGGGAGGTGAAGACACCCTCCCCAAATATAGTTTAAAACCTTCCCAGGACCTATAAAAAAACTTCACTGTAAAGGAGAACAATATCGGTTCAGCGGTTACCGAGATCCTTCGGGACAGACAAAAAACGCTTACTACTTTATAAAATAGGATTAATCTATTTATAACACTCCATTAGCATAATTTATCTCTTTTTCACTATAAGATAAAGAATTAATATAAAAAAAACTTATATCTTTGTTATTATCAGTTGTTTCAACTTATCATATATAAGATGAACAAGTTATTTGTTGTTTTGGCAATTGTGGCTTTGTTTTCAGTTTCTAAAGCTACCAGGTATAACATAGTTATAACAAACAACCAGTGCAGAGAGGGAGGGGACATTCGGTACTAGTCCCCAAAGTTGTATAATAACGTTTTCTATTCTGGGTACTTTAAGGTACTCTATTAAGTGGTCATGTCTTTCTTTTCTTCTTCCCATCTGTATTTGCTTTCTCATATTACAGATGACAATATGTTCTTTATTAGGTTCTCTCTTTAGAATAAATCAGCTTTAGATGCCAACTCATCTATAAATATATATTTTACTAGCGGCTTCGCCCCTAGCCTCTAGGGGCTTTGCCCTAAGAGGTTTGATCAAACCAATTTTTCGTATTTTAGATTTAAAAGAAAAATAAATAAAAAACTTGGGGGGGAGAAATTTTTTTTTTGGGAGGGGTAGTCGACCCCACTATTTTAATTTTAGTTTTAATAATAAATGTATTTTTTTGGGGGTGGAGGTTATTTTTCATTTTTTGGGGGGGTTTGGGGTGTCCAACCCCCCAAGAAAATAGTTATAAACCTTCCCGGGACCTATGAGAAGCTAGACTGTAAAGGAGAACCCGATCGGTTCAGCGGTTAGCGAGATCCTTTGCTACAAACAGACAGACAAACAAACAGACAGACAGACATCGTTCTACTTTGTATTATAGATAGACATGTACATCCTCCTTCTCTTTTTTTCCTATCTATTAACTTTGCTTCCTGTTTTTCTCTACTATTATTGTTTCTATACTGATTTAGGAAAACTTAGTTGCTAAAAATGTAGTGAGCTTTCAAGAAACTTTTATATTATTCACAATATCATTGTTAATAGTCCCACTATAGTGTAGCAACACATATAATAATGATTAATACTCCAGGTATGCTCGGCTGGAGCCGCTGGCCAGTAGCAGGCACGAACCTGCGGTGTACTGTAGCCCTCTGGACCTTATCACTTGTGCCGGGGAGATAGAGGCTGCATGGAATGATTGCACTTCTTCAGGAATTTATTTATACCACACTAGAGCCTTAGAGGGCTCGCGGGAAAACTTTAGAGGGCAGGAGAGAGAGAAGACAAAGGGCTGTTTTTTACACAAGTACCCAAAGTTGTATGAAAATATTTTCTTATTTGTTGGCTTAACAGCTTTATGGACTTTTAATGCATTTCGATTGGTTGGTTTATGAAATTGAGTGTCCATACGTTTCAACTACTGATTGTAATCTACATAAGGGGTAATTTTATGCATTAAAGTTGGGGATTTACACCAATTATTCGACTATTATAAATTTTTTTTGTTACTAAAGTAAAATTTATTCTTTTTTTATTGGGGGGGGGGGGGGGAGGTAATTGATCCCCTTCCTGGCATCTATAATGCGAGTGTACATGTGTTTAAATATTGATGGACCTACATGGTTCTACTTTACAATGCAATGTGGCTACTCATAAATATTAAGAAAGCTTATTGCTATTTTTGGGGAAGGGTACCACAACCCTTTTTAAAATTTATCTTTTGTAAAACTAAAATTGAAAAGGGGAGGGGGGGGAATACATATTTAATGAAAAGATAAAACAATGTTTAACTGAAACAGACACTTATACATGCATGACTTATTTAAATGATTAAAAGTTTATCATGTATAAATAAATATGGTCATGGATAGGATCATTTGATGATATTCTGACTTGCATAGAGGAGATCATTGGAGCTGGTTCTGACTGTCTTACTTGTGTCTGTGAAGTTGTGGGTATCTGCTAAATGGATTAACGACAATGGATATATAATATGTGGATATTGTGAAAGATTCTCGCATACCCTGATAAAATATTTCTACAAGTTTGCAAATATTGCAATATCCTCTATCCCCCCATATGACTTTACCCCATCCCCTCCCCTAACCATTATAAAAAGACCCTATAAGCAACCTAAATTGACGACAAAATTTTCCCTGACACAATATCCATATATTCTATTTCCATTTTTGTAACCAACATAAAACTCAAATAAAAAAGAGTTACAGCACTTTGATATTCCATGACAGTTATAGAATTATACAAATTTTTAATTTTCTAATAAAATTTTGTTCATTAAATTTAGTTTTATTTTATTGAGTGTTGAGTATGCGTTGAACGACTGTCCGTTCGTCTGTCTGTTTTTTTTGTCTCCCCCTTCATCAAATTCAGAGCTTCTAGATACTAGGGGCGCAGTCACTATTTGTATAAAAAGTGTATACCTCCTACCCAATTAAAGGACAAAAAAATGTAGCTTTGCTATGCATAACCGCACTAACAATCTGGATTTTATATAAATCACAACGGCGCTAGTTTTACTAAAAATATAGGAGCAATTTTAAATTCAAAATATGTTATGATTATTACAACTTATTATCATATACAGCATATTCTAATAATTGTTTTACATTTTTGTATTTAAACTTAACTTAGATACAAAATCTTTCCCTGTTATGTCGATCCTGTTTCTACAATTTTAGCCAACGTCCCTCACCTCATACTATTATTGGAGCACAAACAAACTTTGATTGCCTTTTTTATGTTAGGTTATGTCAATTAGAATGAGGCCCAAGTAGTGGGCGTTAACCCCCTACAAAATCAAGTGGAGTGAAAACACCTAGCAAAACCCTGTGCGCGCCACTATGTGTACCTATTACAGTTAGGGAGTTGAATCCATTTTTATAGAAGCAGAAATATAATCTATGATTATGGTTTGGACCTTCTAAAACTGTAATCTACCTTTCCACTTTCTCCTCTCTTGGTGAAGATATCTTCAACGCCGATACGATTTTTGAAATGTAAGATTCTACTTTACCTTCTCTTGGTGAAGATATCTTCAACGCGGATACGATTTTTAAAATGTAAGATTCCACTTTCCCCTCTCTTGGTAAAGATATCTTCAACAAGAGAGACAAAAGTGGAATCTTATATTTCAAAAATCGTATCGGCGTTGAAGATATCTTCACCAAGAGAGGGGAAAGTGGAAGGGTAGATTACAGTTTTAGAGGGTCCAAACCATAATCATAGATTATATTTCTGCTTCTATAAAAATGGATTCAACTCCCTAACTGTATTAGAAGATCTCCAATATTAAGCCCGCTTTGAAAATCTTTAAAAACAAACAGACATTCTATCTTTTAGATATAAGTAATTTCAGGTTCCAAGGACCTAAGGACAATATAACTTCTCCATCACTGCATGCTCTTGTATTAATGAATCACTATGTGGGTTAGTACAGACAGACTTACTCATAGACATCCTGTTACTTCTATATAAGAATTACAGGCTCCTGTATCATTGAGACCTTATGTGGGCCACACGTCGACCTTAAATTTCTACTCACATACATACACACACACACTTTTTTTTTCATAAGCTCAATCTCAAGGATACAGCAGGGGTTTAACAAGTGGGGCTACAATCTGGGGGTTCATGAAGACATCGGTGACGCCCAAGGTTTAGGTCCTCTCCAGGCATCCTTGGACATACAATCGCCCAGGGTATTAAGTAAGGTAATACCTAACAAACAAGCAACTCTATGATTGCACGACCTTTGTCCTAACTGGTAATTTGTTGCGCCTGTTTTTGGGGCCAAGGCATTCCTTCCGGCCATCTCTAACTATTAATGTCAGCCATCTTGCTTAAACTTGTGGGATTAGGAAGGGATAAAACAATGGATGATACATTAATGTACATCCCCAATTACAAGAAACAAAATTAATTTACCTTGATCTGCATTAAATTTATTAGTGGAAAATTTGGACACTGGAGATTTATACAATTTAATTAAACAACAAGCCAAAGCTAGCAAGTTATGCAATTTTACGTAATTAAAACCATTATGTTATTTGAAGGCTAAAAATAATATTAAAAGAGGATAGGTGAATCATATCACTATCTTGTATATAAATCAGTCTAGCCGTTAAAGAGATATTATGAGACACGCAGACAAACACAGAAATAAGAAATCGCTTTAAAAAAATTCTGTCATTGATATGGTATTTTGTACCCCAACCAGATGTTGTTTTTAGCACATATATATATTATACAAATATATATACTTACATTTAGAATCAACAGGGTTATCAACTTCATAATTACACTGTGGCATAAATAAAAAAAGTTATATTATAAGTAGCGAAGACAAGAAGGGAGGGGAAATTGGGTTGTTAATTACATTAGTACCCAAAGAATGTTTAGAAGTACATAAAGTAAACTTTGTGTACTTTATCATAATTTTAATTCATTAGTTCAAATTAAGGTTTGTCCTAACGTTTTAACCTATAATTAACAAAGGAGATAATCTTTAAATCTATCAATTTATCGTACATTGTTTTATCCCTTTGTAGCCCTGAGCGAAGCAACAATCCAATTAGAATTTAGAATATCATTAGAAATCAACCCCCTCCCCAACAACAATATCAATAAATTATTTATCCTAAGAAGAATAAATAACCAATGATATTTCTATTATTCCATGACAAACCAATTATAGAGAAGCTGCGCTTTCAAAACAAACACAAAATTAGATAGATAATCCTAGCTAAAATAAATCCAAACTGACTATCAGCATCAGGGGCAAGGGAATGATATTCTGACAAACAACTCTAAAGGAAAATTTCCCCCACAACCCCCTCTCCTTTTCCTCCCCTTCTTTCCCACCCCCCTTAACTTACTTGACAAAAACAAACTATATCACCAGATTCCCCATAAGGTTTTGTGATTTTTTGTAGAATTGTTGGTTAGACTGGCTGCCCCTGATCAGTATACAAACTTAATCCCACCAAAACTACAAAACCCCCAGAACCTGATTTACGGGTACATGGCAGATTTACCACTAGCAAAAATACAGTGATATTACTGTCATAAACACAGTGATTTGCTGTCATAAACACAGTTTTACTGTCAAATTCACACCTTCGTTTTTAGGGGGTATGACAAAAATACAGTTATTGCACTGGCATATTCACAGTTTTGCTGTCAATTATACACCTACATATTGACAAAAATACATCTATTAAATTTATTATTTGTCAATTATACACCTACATATTGACAAATATACATCTATTAAATTCATACCTACTTATTTATCCATAATATTTAATACATCTATTACATATAGAAAAATGGTGACATTAACATGACCGTCAAGGAAGGTAAAAAACCTGTGTGGTTAACTTATTATACGAAAAGTAAAAAAAATTGTTTACTTACACCATAAGTGATATCGACAGCTAACTGCCTTAACATGTTGGTGTTTAATCTGATACAAAGCCAAAATATGTTAAAAAGAATTAAATAGAATATAAATTTAAAGATCATTCTCTGATATCAAATCTAATATATGTATAATAATACTCTACACTTTATCTCTATTGTATGTCAATAATCTTTTACTATATGCTAAACAAGTTTACTAATTGGGGTTAAATAGTATAACTTATAAAATTTATTTTCCAAATTGGTACTTTTTAACTTATCTGTTATTATAGGGCTTTGATGATGATATAGAATTAATTTCAAGTAATCCAGAGAGTGCATTTGAAAACTTTTCTAATGTTATCAATGAAAACTTTGAAAAATTTTCCCTTTTAAAACTTTAAAACCCAACAAAAGAATTATCAAATTACAAAAATTAACAAAATCCCTGGATGTCACCAGCTTTACTAAACCTAAGAAAGAAAAAAGAAATGTTATTAAGACAAAAATTTAAGGATAAAACCGTTGATAGCAATAGAAAATTTGTCATTGCAATTAATATTTATAAATCTGCAGTTAGGAAAGCCAAAAAAGAGTAATATTTTTCTAAATTCAATGAATTTTTGTCTAACATGAAAAAAATTTGGTCTACAATTAATCAAGAATAAAAAAATATATTCTATCCCAAATCTTTTTACTGATGATAACAGATCTTATGAAAACTCTCAAGATATTTGTGAAGGTTTTAACAGTCTAGCAGATGAAATTCCATTTTGCAAAAATTATTTTAATGACTACCTTGGAGTTCCAGTCAATGAAAGTTTTGTCTTTAAAAGAATCACCCCTCAAATATTTTTTTCTACTCTCAATAAACTAAAACCTTAACTAAGTTTATTTATAATTAATATTAATTTAAAAGTAGGTGTATTTTTGTCATCAAAACTGTGAATTTGACAGCATACTTTAATTTCATGGGTGTGAACTTGACAGTAAAACTGTGTTTATGACAGCGGAAAGGTGTAATTTTGACAGTGGATAAAAAAATATTGCCAAAAATACAGCTAAAAACGAAATTGACAAAAACACACCCAATATTTGTCAAAAACACAGTGGCTGTACTTATGCTAGTGGTAAAAGTGGCAGCACCCCGATTTACAGGGATAAATATATATAACACAAAAATAATACATAATACATTTTACAGTGTGCAAAGTATATGAAGCAAAATAACTCCGAAATGGCAGAATGTCATTGATGCCTAATATAAGTCCTGGACTGGTTTTTATCTAAAGGGATAAGACAATGACGATAAATTGATGTACATCCCTAAAGATGATACATAACATTAACCCTTTGCAGATTAAAATTAGTGGTTGAAACATTTTAACACTCAATTTAATGAATCAGCCAAAAAGGATTTACTAAAATTCACAAAGTTGTGAAGCCAACGAATAAGAAAATATTATTACATAACTTTGGGGACCAGTATAATAAAAAGCCCATTGTCTCCTCTCTCTCTGGGGTTTAGAACCGACAAAATTAATGACGACCT
This sequence comes from Acartia tonsa, assembly GCF_053477335.1. NCBI lineage: Eukaryota > Metazoa > Arthropoda > Copepoda > Calanoida > Acartiidae > Acartia > Acartia tonsa. The sequence continues at coordinate 16,597,053 of NC_137272.1, read as the reverse complement.
CAAAAAGAACTTTTTCCAAAAAAACTTGTGTGACGACCCTGTGTAAGAGGGTTGTATTGAGTGCAGTGGCGGTTTTCTCTGGTTGACCATTTCTTTAGTTAGTAGAGGGAGTCGATATTAGAGTTCTTGGGATTTAAGATATTTTGGACAGATTTTTAATAGCTCTTTCACATAAAGTGCCTGTTAAACATTAATAACGATCACCCAATCTCTTATTTTAGAATAAATTTAAGCGAGGCAAAACCCATGGGGAGACTCTAACCACGTAGAGCTACCCAGTACCCAAAGTTTTAACTTTATATACAGTAGTAAAAAACGGAAAACATATTCCCCTTCCATTTAATTCAAATTTATTTTGCATGTCCAAATCAGGAAAGTAGGAAACATTGGAATGTGTTTCACACTTGTACAAAAAGTTTTATGACGAATGTTTCTTATTTGTTGGCTCAAAAAATTTAGGTACAATGATTGAATTTTTATTGGTTGTTCCAAACTAAAAGTGTCTATACTTTTCAACCAATGATCTAATCTACACGAGGGATAATTTTGTTTGTCATCATTTGGTACGTAAATCAATGTATTTTTTATTGTCTTATCCCTAAAAATCCTGAATTTTATATTGTTCAATATTGTAACAAAATCAACACAGCCTATTTCAGGATTTAAAATAGTTACTTATCAATTTGAGAGATCTATTCCTTACAGAACAGTATATACATAAACCAGTGCCTAGTAAAGTAGCCAAAAATTCAACAAATTGTGAACAATCTTAAAACTGTAGACTTCGCCCATAACCTCTAGGGGATTTGAGCGCCTTATATTTATCTAAGAAATATTTCTGGTTGGCAAAAATTTTATTTAGGAAGGGGGTAAATGAACCGTCTTTCTAGGGGTGTTTAACAAAAATTCTATAACCCGCATATCTTAGGTTTAGCCGTTTAAGAGGTCTTTTTTTACATAAATATGGAATACCCATAAATACAACAAAATACTGCTTTTTAAGGAGGAATAGTTATTTCGCCCCTAGCTCTAAGTAAAGGGGGGTTAGGCAAGGAAAATAACCTAAAACGTTTATAAACTTCCTTGAAAAGTACTACTAATTCGAATCAACAATTTCTTATTTTCTAAAAAATGAATGAATAATTTTAGAAATACGCCTCTTAGTTATAATTCTACACAATAATAGTTCTAAGATGCGCAGGATCTCTATAAGTAATCTCTATAGAGTATATGTTCTTAGAATATCTAAAGTACTAGCGGCTTCGCCCATAGAGGCCTCTAGTGGCACTTTAAATATTTTTTTTTATATATTTAAAATATGGCTATTTTGCGTTTATTTTTCGTTGAACTCTCTTTCTAAAATCGAGAAATTAAAAAAAAACTAAATTTCTCTAGGGAGGGTGATGGTACCCTCCTCCACAATAGTTATAAACCTTCCCGGGACATATGAAAATCTACCCTGTTAAGGAGAACCCGATCGGTTCAGCGGTTAGCGAGATCCTTTGGTACAAACATACAAACACACAAACATCCTGTTACTTTATTTTAAGGATATCTGGTATTCCTTTTCTAGGGGCGATTTCTCTTAGGGAGTACCCTCCCCCAATAAACCTTCCAAAGACCTGTGCGAAGCTACAATAAAAAATGACGTATAGTAAGAACATACGGACAATAGTAATACTGAATATGGAGTAGCTACGCTTCTACTACAGTCAAATAATGAATTAAAATTAGTATTAGACAACAATGCGAGCTTATTGGTTTATATTTGTATCTGTATGCTTATCTGTTGTACAATCTATTGAAATTAGTGATTTAGGTAAGTTTTTTTTTAATTTAACTTTAGTCTTTTGACAAAGACCAAAGTGTGTTAAAAAATCACCCATGTGACGTCATAAAAATGAGGGAGATGAGAGAAGAAGTATCTAGTTTTTTTTGGTACTCCAACTTTAATTTTTCAAAAGAAAGAAAGCTAAGATATACTCTATTCTTACATTACATACATGTTGAGAGCTCTTAATGCCCTTACCTAACCGATCCTAACCTAAAATATAAACCTTTTTAAATTTTTTTTTTCAATTTTGTGAAATATACCTTTTTTCTCCCTATAAAATAGTTGTTAAAAGTTACAACATATATTATAGAATATCATATTTCTAAACTTTTTCACAGCAAAGCTACACTATAGTTCAATTTCTGTCTTTTGGTAACGCTGCTCTCTAATTGGTTCTCTCTCTCTTTCTCTCTCTCTCTCTCTCTCTCTCTCTCTTTCTCTCTCTCTTTCTCTCTCTCTCTCTTTCTCTCTCTCTCTCTCGCTCTCTCTCTCTCTCTCTCTCTTTCTCTCCCTCTCTCTCTCTCTCTCTCTCTCTCTCTCTCTCTCTTTCTCTCTCTATCTCTCTCTCTCTCTCTCTCTCTCTTTCTCTCTCTCTCTCTCTCTCTCTCTCTCTCTCTCTCTCTCTCTCTCTCTTTCTCTCTCTCTCTCTCTCTCTCTCTCTCTCTCTCTCTCTCTCTCTCTCTCTCTTTCTCTCTCTCTCTTTCTCTCTCTCTCTCTCTCTCTCTCTCTATCTTTCTCTCTCTCTCTCTCTCTCTCTCTCTCTCTCTCTCACTCTCTCTCTCTCTCTCTTTCTCTCTCTCTCTCTCTCTCCCTCTTCCTCTTAATTCATCCTTCTTTTTTTTTAGAAGATTCGCTTGATGAATATTGGGAGAATAGAAAACAAGGGGTATGTTTAATATTTTATCAGTAATAGTTATTTATTTCATTTTAGTATAGACAGATATCTGCGAATAGTAAAATTAAATATTTGATGGCTTCGAGTCTGAAAGGCTAAAGAACAAAATCTATATTAATTTAATGATTATTGTTTCATTATTCGTGCAGATATTGTCTATAATATGATGAGATACTTGATTTTTCAGCATGGCTTAGAAATAGTTCTATTTTTGCGAATATCATCGGTTTCGAAACCATACAGCAATGGTTTTTCTATAGTTGTTGATTGTCAGTCCGTGTTTTGTATTTGAAACAACAGTTGGTCTAGCAAATGAAAATATAAAAAAAAACGATTTTAAGGGTATGTTAGGTAAGGCAATGGCTAATCATTTATGCCATTGTTATTTTATCAAAAGTCTAGTATTAATCAAGATGAAAACGACGTTTCTGCGACGTTTATATAAATAATGTCATTTCTTTCCGGTAAAATTTCAAGTTTTTATGCTTTCATTTTTTGGTGTTTACGCAAAACTGTTGTGAACACAATCCGAATCTTATATAAAAGTGTAGAAAAGGATCTTGTAAACTGCCGAACCCATATGATCCTCGTATACCGTGTAGCTCTAATAGGTCCAGGTAAGGTTTATAACTAAACCTATACGATACCTAAAAAAATGACACCCTCCTCAAAATTTATATTTTTTCTTTGGCATATAGTAGCCACTTGTAATGAATAACATAATCTTTTACCATCACAACAAATAAAATAGCATGAAACCTGCCTGCGAGCATAATAAGCTTTGTGTTTATTTGTTGGAATGTATGAGCCCCTTTTCAAGGTTATTTAGTTACTATACTGCAAATCTAAAACTGGTACATAAATCATTACCATTCATAACAGGGATAGAGAAATAGGAATAGTTATTTCTCGTATCGTATTATAAACGGCTTTCCGCAGATATAGAATGTACAATTATAAGATTAAAACTAGTTTTTTTAGCCCCATGGTGCCGAAGGTCAGGATAGATCAGGTTATATTGGGTACAGGGTTTAGGTCAGGATAGATCAGGTTATATTGAGTACAGAGTTTAGGTCAGGATAGATCAGGTTATATTGGGTACAGGGTTTAGGTTAGGATAGATCAGGTTATATAGGGTACAGGGTTTAGGTCAGGATAGATCAGGTTATTTAGGGTACAGGGTTTAGGTCAGGATAGATCAGGTTATATTGGGTACACAGTTTAGGTCAGGATAGATTAGGTTATATAGGGTAGAGGGTTTAGGTCAGGATAAATCAGGCTATATTGGGTACAGGGTTTAGGTCAGGATAGATCAGGTTATATTGGGTACAGGGTTTAGGTCAGGTTAGATCAGGTTATATTGGGTACAGGGTTTAGGCATAAAGAAAAAAAATATTTACCCCTTAATTTAAATCTATCTCTAAACTAACGATAGTGGTTTTCTTTGCACGCCATGCAATTTGAGGGAAGGCACCAATATACGTATTTTCCAGCCATGAATTTATTGTTACTTGGATCTTACACCTGATTTTCATGTACTTTCATAAAGTGGAACTTGGAGCGGGTTAGAATAAAGATCCCTACCATCAACCCCCTTTACCCCATCATTCCCTTCCTACTGGAAGAACAAACTGACCAATAAATGATATCCGTGTTAGAAGCATCAATTGAAGACAATGTCCTTTTTTTCAGCTTGTTGATTTGAGTGACTACTCTCAGTATTTGGATAATTTTCTTACCAGGTATAACAGGTTAATATCATGATAGAGAAGTAGATAGATAGATATGTAGATAGATAGATAGAAATATAGATAAGTAAGTAAATATCCAGTATTTGGATAATTTTCTTACCAGGTATAACAGGTTAATATTAAGATAGATGGGTAGAAAGATAGATAGATATGTAGATAAAATGAGATATAGATAGGTAGATATCCAGTATTTGGATAACTTTCTAACCAGATATATCAGGTTAATATCAAGATAGATAGGTAGAAAGATAGATAAAAATATAGATAAGTAGGTAGATATCCAGTTTTTGGATAACTTTCTAGCCAGGTATGTCAGGTTAATATTAAGGTAGATAGATAGATAAGTAGATAGATAGGTAGATATCCAGTATTTGGATAACTTTGTAAGCAGTTATGACAGTTTAATATAAACATAGATAAGTAGATTAATCGTGCAATTCTAGAAAATGCACGAAGTTTGATTTTTCGCGCATTATTGTTTGCTGTGCATTAATGTTACAAATTCATTACTTGACTTTATAAGGAAATTATGTGCTTGCCTATGGCACTTTGAGGAGTCGATTAAGAAAATAAGTTTTCAGTTATTAAGTCCTGTCAAGTAAGACACGGGGATAGACAGAAAGACATTTTTTACTTTTTTATCCTTGTAAGATTAACAGGAGGTGTATTTGTACCAAAGGATACCCTATTTCTAGAGCTGGATTGATCAGGAGCCTGAGAAACCTTTCTTAACAGATCTTAAAATAGCTAAGAACCTGCCTACACACATGTTTATTTCTAGAGCTCGAGGTGACCAACCTAGCTCTGATGATGCTGGTGGAGAACCTTTCCTAACAGATCTAAAAATAGTTAAGAACCGGCCTTTACACATGTTTATTTCTAGAGCTGGAGGTGATCAGCCTAGCTCTGATGATGCTGGTGGAGAACCTTTCCTAATAGATCTTAAAATAGCTAAGAACCTGCCTATATACATGTTTATTTGTAGAGCTGGAGGGGAATGGGGATCAGCCTTGCACTGATAATGGTGGAGTACCTTTCCTAACAAATCTTAAATTAGCTAAGAACCTGCCTATACACATGTTTATTTCTAGATCTATACGTGACCAACCTAGCTTTGATGATGCTGGTGGAGAACCATTCCTAACAGATCTTAGAATAGCTAAGAACCTGCCTATATACATGTTTATTTTTAGAGGTGATCAACCTAGCTCTGATGCTGGTGGAGAACCTTTCCTAACAGATCTTAGAATAGCTAAGAACCTGCCTATACACATGTTTATTTCTAGAGCTGGAGGTGATCAACCTAGCTCTAATGCTGGTGGAGAACCTTCCCTAACAGATCTTAGAATAGCTAAGAACCTGCCTATACACATGTTTATTTCTAGAGCTGGAGGTGATCAGCCTAGCTCTGATAATGGTGGAGAACCTTTCCTAACAGATCTGCCTGATAATCTTAAAGAGCTTCAACAACAAATTTTAGAGGTCATATTTATCTTGTAGTGAAGCAGCAATATAATTCATTTTGTCTGTCCGTCAGTCTGTATTGGAATGGGAAAAATATATATAAAGCATTTCTACAAAAACAAAAATTACTTTTTTATGTTAAAAATTGGTTTTAAGTTTTTCTTTCATTTCTTATAGTGACCATTTCTCTCTGAATTTAAATTTTAAAAATCCTTGAAAAAAAAATTTGAAAAATCTTCCAATTCAGAAAAAAAATCCTCTTTAGGCTGACAGGATAAATGTGACAAATCCTGGCATTGAAGTAGACCCTGCCACAGGTAACTTTAAATCTGCAAACAGCTGTTTGTTCTATATTGATAAAACATTTATTAAAATATCCAATATTCTTTGGACAAAGAGCCTTGTAATTGTAGAACGATGTCTAGAAGTCTTGTTTAATTTTTACAATTTGATGTGCCTGTTTATGGGCCAAGACATTACTTATTCTTTATATCTTTAATGTGAAGAATTTGACATTATTTATTTTTTAACCTTAGCAAAATTATTAAAGAATTTTAACTTAATTTTTACTTCAGTATGCTTTGATTTCACATGCTATTTCTATAAGCCATATAATGTCATGGTATCGAGCATTAAATATTTAGTGATAGTATTAAAATACTTTTAGTATACTGGATTGATACTAAGCTTCCTTGAAAATTATGGAATTGAATAATTAGTTCACCTGGTTATTGTTGGCTATTCAAAATTGCTTTATTTAAGACTAGTTGCTTTGCCCTTAGTTTCTATATAGGGGAGATAAGTTTATTTCAGAAAAATAGCCTAAAACCTTACTAGTTTTTATTGTAGGATGGCCGTGGTATATGGCAGATATTCCACCCAATAATGTGTATGATTGTATCTTTCTATTCTTTGCTTGCTCAGATTATGAAGGAAAAGGTAACAGTATTAAAGTATGACTTTAAAATTGATAAATATCCACTGGATTAGAACCGGTTCTCAGCCATACTGAAAAACATTGGATCGTTTCGTATTACGGTCAATTTTCCACGAATAATAAAATATTTAAATATTTAAAGCATTAAATTAATACTAGCTTTTTTGGCCTTTAGTGGCAATGAAAACAAAAATTAATCCTAAAATTTTAAATTTTACTATCCGCGGAACGTTGTCTTTAACTCCATACAAAATAACTATTTTTACACCTATTTAAAGTAATGGTGCAGGACCTTGGGTTTTTAAAGGGTCAACTAAAAAATTGGCGGTTTTCATCAAAATGTTCAATCCTCTCTCACATTTATTTGAAAAAAAAAATTTAAATTTAGGCTGATTAGTCAGGTGAAGCTAGGTTATAATGTGTAAATGGTAGCCGCAAAAGACCTCGCAATGTAAGATCACCCCCCCCCCCACTAGCAGATTGTTAGGATTACAAAACCGCCACCACCTTATGTTGAGTCTTCTTTTTTTTCGGGGGGGGGGGGGGCGGAGGTTCTGAACTCGCTCTGTACTTTTAAAGGAATGTACTAAACTATGTTCTGTGTAGGTTGGCCTGAGAACAAAGCTGGATGTTTGAATCTGTTCAACTATTGTCACACTTATATCCAAACCAATGGCTCCAATGCTGTCACTGAAGATTTTGTGGTTAAGGTAGGTTTTTAATAATAAGAAGTGACGCTTCCCTGTAAATCAAAATGTGTGTACATCCGTCTGTCTATCAATCTATAAGGGAAACATGAATTTCTCGCCTGCTGTTTATGGTTTTTATGGTGGAGATATCTCATACTAATGGTTAGTATATTTTACTAATTATGAAGAAAACTTAGGAATCTTAGGAAGGGATAAGACAATCGAGAATAAATTCATATACAACCTTAATGATAATGAACAAAACCAACCAATCTGCAAAAGAAAACAATATTGGTTGTAATGTTTGAACGCTATTAGTTTTGAGTTAACCAATACAAATCCAATAACGGTACTGAAATTATTAGAGTCAACGAATAAGATGATGTGGGGGTTTTAAAACTTTGGGTACCAATCCAATGTACCTTTACAATTGACCAATTAAAATCCCATAAAAGTACCCAAAGTATTTGAGTCCCGGTTCCAAAAAAAACTTTACATTTGACTTAAAAGATTTATTTAAGGTGCCCCTATCAGAGGAGATTATAACAGAGATAAAGAAGGACCCAGTATCAACAACATCAACAACAGGAGCACCTGTTCCTTCAACTTCCCCAGCACCTGCTCCTTCATCCACAACCAGCCCACCTTCAGTAGCCACAACAGGTATAGTTTGCTTTTCTTTTTAAAAAAACTGGAAAAAATGGTGAGAGCAATTATGATATATAAAAAATAAAGCTGTTAAAAGTGTCTCCTAAAAAAAGGGAAAAATAACAAAACCATTAAAGTCATATTTCATTCATATTCAATCGGAATGATCAAACGTTGTCCCCTTTTTTAGGAATTACTTTTACCAGCTTTATTTATAATAGTAATATTGACACCATTTTAAAAATCTACTAGTTATAAATAAACACAAAATGAATATATAAACCTAAAATACCTATGACCAAAACTTTTGAGCACTCGCAGATAATTGGAAGCTAATATTATCAACGATTAAATTTTATTTATATTTTTTTAGTAGCAAATTACTTTTATTATTTTATTAATTATAAATGAACATAAATGAATAAAAAATCCCAATTTTTAATGGCAGATACAATATAAGAAGTCAAAATCTATTTTTACCTGTAATCTTAATTTTTTTAATGGGTTAAAAAGTTTGGGCTCTTTTAGTTTGGAGCCAACCAATCAAAATTTGATTACCTAAAATTTAAGACATTAAATGAGAGAGCTTTTCATAACTTTGGGTAACTGCAAAATTTTCTTTCTAACGTCTCCTCCCTCCCATCAATCGAATATGGTCAGAATTTAGCTTTAATAATGAGAGGAAAAATGTTTGAAAGTCATATCTTTATTAGACTTTCTTCCTTATTCTCAAAAAAATATTGCTTAGTCTCACAAGTTCGTTTTTATTCTCTCAAAAGATTTCTTATCCTATCAAATTCTTTCTAATTCTCACAAATTCTTCCTTATTTTCACAAAACCTTCTTTATTCTCACAAAATCTTCCTTATTCTCACAAAATCTTCCTTATTCTCACAAAATCTTCCTTATTCTCACAAAATCTTCCTCATTCTCACAAAATCTTCCTTATTCTCACAAAATCTTTCTAATTCTCACAAAATCTTACTATTTTCACAAAATCTTCCTTATTCTCACATAATCTTCCTTATTTTCACAAAATCTTACTATTCTCACAAAATCTTCCTTATTCTCACAAAAGCTTGATGATCCTAACAAATTCTTTCTAATTCTTAGGCATTCTTCCCTATTCCCACACATAATCGTAATCCCAAATGTACTTATTAGAAAAAGTAACTGAACCTTCTACAACTGGCACAACCACAACTAGTACTACAACTACTACCACTACAACCACAACAATTACAATATCAACTACAACCACTACTACTATCACCACTTCAAGTGGTGAGTATGTAGTGAAAAATGTTTTGACTGTGCTTCCCTCAAAGTACCTATCAATCACTGGAACCCTTCCTTTAATATTTTTAAAATAAATTGAATATACTGCTGCCCCATTTCAGGCTATAACATAATTTAACATGAACATAAATAATAAACAAACAAGAGAATCCCCCCCAACCACCATTTTCATTTTTTTTTGTTTTTATGCTTGACTAGGCACTATGAGGGAAATTGTCACTTTGTCTCTTTTCAATTAAGAATATCTTTAGTTGATAAGTTGTTGTATCCTTCAAAAATAAAAGTTGTAGTTAAAATTTTCAAAACATTTTTTCTATTTACTTTAATTATTCTATTACTCATTGTTAAAAAAGTGCTGAAAACTTTTTATACCTGATTTACTTCTTTCTTATTTGAATAAACTTTTAATGATATTTGCATTTTTTAAAAATTTTTGTTTTAAATTTGTACTTCATAATTATCTTTTTATTAAAAACATTATTTTGTCTTGTCCTCAAGTTTTTATAAAAAATATAATAAACATTGGAGATAAAGATTCTTAAACAAAGAACAATACAATTCTTCATAACCTAAATTATACAAAACAAAAACTTGAAAACAGGTTTATTATGCAACTAACATCCTTAAGAAAGAGAGACTACCTCAGTTTAATCAAATTCAAAATTTTAAAAAATTAGCAGTGCATTTTGAGGATTTAAATTGCTTTTTCTAGCCCAGTCTCCACTTCCTTTGTGCTTAAATTTATCATTTTATTCATAATCATATAGTCAAAAAATTATCATTAGTTATTTATCAGACAGAATTTAAACTTTGTATTGATGAATAGATTTGTATATTATTATATGTTTAGAACCTTCTACTACAACTACAACTTCAACTACTACAACCACTACTACCACACGTTAGTACATATCAATTAATTGACAATAAAACCTTGTCTGCTTTCTAACTTCATTTTTTACAAGAAATTAAGAAAAAAAGCCTATATCTAATTATTACAAAGTATTGCAATATTTCTGGGTACTATATGTCACAAATGAGAGTGAATTTACCTAATAATTATATTTAGAAGCATCCACTACTTCTACAACAACAACTACTACCACTACTACTACTGTTACAACTGCCACAACAAGTGCCACAACTACAACTTTGCCCCCAACAACAGTTGCTACAACTACAGGGGCCAATTCTTAATAAAAGTCCCTATCTTAATATAGAAAACTTGGATATTGTTGTGACTGTGTAATTTTTGTCCTCAATTTAGGTTGCTAATTTAGATCTTAGATTTTGATCAATACGTTCCAACATAAGGGAGGTGAAGGGGAGTATAGTTATAATAGGCAGCTGGGAGAAACATTTTATCCATATATTCTATATCTATTAAGAACTGACTTAAAATTGTTTTTTTTTAATTGGTTTTTTTTTGGTGGTATCCTATTATTTAGCCTAACTGGGTATTTTTTTAAACTTCAAAACTCCTCCAAAAACTGAACAAAAATACTAATTTAAGAATTATTTGTATAGAAGCTGAGACTGATGTCCCAGATCTTGTTATAACTGTTCCTGTACAAACAACAACTGCCGAGCCTGAGGTAAGGATCTTGTTACAACTGTTCCTGTACAACCTACAACTGCCGAGCCTGAGGTAAGGATCTTGATATATCTGTTCCTATACAAACATCAACTGACAAGCCTGAGGTAATGATCTTGTTATAACTGTTCCTGTACAAACAACAACTGCCAAGCCTGAGGTAAATATCTTGAAATAACAGTCCCTGTACAAACTACAACTGCTGAGCCTGAGGTAAAGATCTTGAATAACAGTCCCTGTACAAACTACAACTGCCGAGCAGGGGAGGGGGTAATTGCCCCAAATGTTCCCTTTGTTTAGCACGCCACCGACTACAAAGCATCACAATACCCAATATAACCTAACCTAACCTTACCTAATGTATTATCAAACAAACTAAAACCAACCCCCCTTATTTTCATGTGATTTCAAAAATAAGGAGTGGGAGCTCACAGCTTAAAAAGCCATTTTGTTCATTTCATACTAGCGTCTGCACCCCTTAAGATCTTGGGGCGCACCTTAAATGGAGGCCGGTTTCATCCTATAACCTAATTTTTTATTTCTTGGATTGTTTTCTCTCATGAGGGCGAAGCCAAAAGAACATTATGGTTTTCATTTTTTTAATTTATCCATATAGAATACTCTTTACTTTATTATCTTTAATAAATAGGTAGCTACAACAGAGGCCCCAGTTGAAACTACTGCAGAAGGAGAGTTCCTTACTGAACCACCAGCTACTACTGAAGGTAAACCAAACTTCTTTACATAATCCCTTGTATTGGCGAGGCTGTTGTAAGCGACACTTTTAACATCAGGTCCAACATCCAAGGATAATTAAGTAGTGCAGATGTCTCCTTTTCTGTCCAAACATATGATGTTTTTGGTTAAGTAACATCCAGTTCACAACCAATTCTTTGATTGTATGATTTTGGTTTGAAAGTCCTTACGATGGATTGTAATGAGTTGCACTCAAGGCACTCAAGGGCCAAGGCATTTACCCCACTCTAACTATTTTACTCACACCTGACATATCAGCCGTTGGACACATTTTTAATGTCTTTACTTCAAAATGCACAGCCAATTTTTTTTGATTAGTCTGAGACCAGAGGTAAATTCTTAAAAAAATTTGCCTCACTAAAATCAGTTTGCCCCAATAAAATCAGTAAGGCTCGCTAGAAATTAGAGGGGATAATTTTGCCTCACTAAAATTTTAGTGGAGAAAAATAATTTTTGTGAGGCAAAAGTTTTTTTTAGAATTCACCTCAGTTTTATATAGTCATTACTCTTTTTTAGCAGTGCATTTTGAAGACTTATTTCTTTTGATAAACCTAGTTTTCCATTTCCTTCAAGTGCTTAAAAGTTTATAATTACAATGGATGTAGAATATACATGAATATTATGACAGGAGAAAATTTGTCCTCAATTTAGGTCGCAATATCCCTTCGTTTTTATTGGTTGGGCCGTTTATTCATTAGGAGGGGGAAGGGGATGGGGTAAAGGAGCCCACTAGAGAGTTAACGTAGAATAGAACATGAAAATCTGGTGCAAGATCCAAGTAATAATAAATCTATTATAATCATATATTTAGAAGTGGCGCCTATTACGACAACTACAACAACAACAATATCACCCCCAGTATCAGCTGTTATTGAGAGTGGGGATATTGGTGGACTTCCCCTCCCACCTGGTCCTACCTTACTCAACGAGTAAGTTATTCAGTTATTCATAATTAAATAGCGGCTACGCAGCTTAGAGGCCTCTAGGTGCAATTAATGGAAGGGGGAGGGGGGGGAAGGGGTGATCCTTAACTTTTGATTATAATTTTAATTTAAAAAAAAAATTTATTTTGGGGTTCATTTTGTTTGGTGTTTACACTTGGGAGGGTGGTGTTACCCTCCACTAAAAATATTCATAACCCTTCCTTTTATCTTTACTTGACAACACTTCATCAGTCAATCAGACAGATAGACACAGATCCAGTTACTTTTATATTAAAATTATTTGTTTCTAGAAGCGAAGCTACTCAATAATTTCCTTTTGACTGCTAATAAATATAGACGGTTGATTGTTTAAGATTCTCTATACCAATGAGCAACCAGTATGAAGTGAATTTGGCCTGTAGGTCTGTCAGTCATAATACAGTACAAAGTACAAAAATTGTAAAATATCAATTTACAAGAGATAGGTTTCGTGATTTTTCAAATACATTTCGTAATATGCTTTACGGACTTTCCCGTATTTCTTTTTCTAAATTATTTTTTTAGGGAAATAGCTTCATGCCATGATGTTCAAAATCAAGATGGTGAGTATTCTATTTTAATAGTTATTTATTTAGTATTATAGACAGTTTTCTGCGAATAATAAAATCAAAATTCTAGGGTTTTTTTTACCTCTGGTGCCAACTAAACACGGATCAATTCTATAATGTTTTACTTATTTTTTTTATTATCTTATGCGATACTTTACATATTTTTTCAATATGGCTTTGAACTGGTTTACATCTAGCTAATATTATATTAGATTCGACGCCCCTAGAAGCCTCTAGGGGCCTTCGAGGCCAAGGAGGGGGGGATTTCTCTTGGGAGGTTGGTGGTACCCTCTTCCAAAATAGTTATAAACCTTTTCAGGAATTATGAGAAGCTACCTTGTAAAGGAAAACCTTATCGGTTAAGCGGTAGGCGAGATCCTTCGGTACACAAACACAGGCACAAAGATCCTGTTATTTTATTATTAGGATATATATTGTACTAGGTGCCCCAGCTAAAAGTGGTATCTACAAAATTTGGGTGAACGAAGAATTTGTTGATGTCTACTGTGATATGGAGAAAGGTATATCTTTAAACAGGGATCTTTAGGGATTAGGCAATGGACGATAAGTTGGGCGTTTTTGGTTACCCGTGCGATTTTTTTACAATGTCACCTCTCTCCTTGCTTTTTAATTTATAAAATCACGAAACCCCTCTGAATTATCTATTTGGAAAATTTTAAAACGAACGGAGTGACTGAGAGACAAAGTAATGAATCTTAGAGTAGCTTCACTACTAAAAAAGCTTAAATTTAAAAAATAAGAGGGAAAAGTTTTTAGTGCTCGATATTTTTTTTTGTGAAGATTCCTATAAAACATTCTATTCAGATGAGGGAGGCTGGACGGTGCTGCAGAACCGCGGAGATTTCGGCAACCCCGAGGATTATTTCTACAAGGGGTGGGACGAATATGAGAATGGATTCGGAGAACCAACAAAGGTAAACCTTTTCCGCGTGTTGGTGCTTTCCCTCAGAGTGCCTATCGTCCATTCAAATCCCTTCCCAGGAAAAGAGTTTTTTTTCTTAACCATGCATTATGCAAGGCTATCCTATATAATTTAACCTAAAGTATTATCTACGTACGAAAAACTACCTCCCCCGCCCCCTCCCCTTTTATTTTCTATTTATTTCAAAATAAGTTGAAGGAAGAGGGGGATTATATGCTCGACAAGGTACTTTGAGGAAAATCATTTCTTCATTAGTTGTCGGACAGCTTTAAGTTTTGGCTCAAACTATTTTTTTTTCTTTAATGACATTAAATAGTTTTTGGTTCATAAATAATAAATTAACAATAATTAATATAATATTAAAAGAACATTTTGTTTAAACAATGATTATTTTCGACATACAACATGCAAGATTTCCTTTAAACCGGAAATCTCAAACCGAAAATGATTAATCTATAATACAAAGTAGCTTGATGTCTGTCCGTCTGTCCGTCTGTCTGTCTGTCTGTCTGTCCCTTAAGATCTCGGTAACCACTGAACCGATCGGATTCTACTCTTCAGGGTATATACCTACTGGTCCTGTGGTGGTTTTAGGCTATTTTCTTGGGGGGGGGGTGGGACACCCCCAACCCCCCCAAAAAAACAAAAAAATTCCCCCCATTTTTTATTTTTTTTTAAATAGAAAGTAGTAGGGCACCTTAGTGGGGGTACTTAATTTTTTTATTTTTCACAGAAAGTAGGGGGAACTTAATTACCTCTTGGGGCAAAGCCCCTAGAGGCTAGGGGCGAAGCCGCTAGTTTAATATGAAATACTGATAAAATCTTATATTAGTATTAGTAAAATGTATCAAATATATTTTCGAATGATGTCATAGAAAAAAAATCATGAAAAATACAAGGATGACAACATCCATAAAAGCAAAGCTCAAACAATCGCGCAACTTGTTATCAAAATCAAAGTTATCTATTTTGTAAATAGTAGAGCTAATTATGTTAAAACGTCATGCGTTTTTCTAAAGATTTATTACTTTATCCCCTCCTCTGACCATGTAGGTACGTATTGACCAACATCTGTGGACAATATTAGCAACCTAAATTGACAACACAAAATGTCCCTGTCACAATATCCACGGATTCTATGTCCATGAACTGTCAACATATATTGATGCAAATTATCTTTCATGTATACCTTATCGTTAAAGGAATAATACCTTACAACATGACAAATGGAGAGGCGGATACTTAGCTATATAAGTTGGAAAGAATTTTAATGTGTATAATAGATTTGAAATGTGCATAAAATTTTAAGGATTTTTTATAAATTTCGTTTTTTATATAATTCTTTATTTAAAAGCGCAAATACAATTTAAGTTAATTAATTTTGACATCCGTGATATAGTTGGATTGAAAACTACCTGAGCTCTAATTGGTTGAATGATGTATGACACTTAAGCTTCTCCAATCGGAGCGCATATTGTTTTCAATCCACTAATCACAGATGTCAAAATTAATTAACTTAAATTGTATTTGTATTATACACATTAAAATTCTTTCCAACTTATATAGCTTAGCGGATACGTTGTAATTGTAAAAAGCTACGCTCTAAAAAATGATAAAAAACACTTGTTTTAAAAGTGTGTATGTGTTTGAAAAATTGGTGCTTGCTTACATGTGAAGACCGGAGCACCGAAACCCCCCCCCCCCCCCGCTTAGTTTTGACAAAAATCAAAAATAAGGGGGGGGGTAGTTTTTTAACCCCCCGCTTAGTTTTGACAAAAATCAAAAATAAGGGGGGGGTAGTTTTTAACCCCCCCCCCTTAATTTTGAAGAAAATCAAAAATAAGGGGGGGGGGGGGGTAGTTTTTTCACTGTACAACACGCCAGAAAGTTGAGTGAGGTAAATCAAGTAAATCCAGTATACCAGAGGGGAAACCTTATTACAGGGATATTCATGTTTTGGGGCATAATTTCCTTATTTATTGACTGATTTTAGTAATTGATGTATCCCTGAACAGAAAATAAGGAGGAGGGGGGCCAGTAAAAGGTTTTAATTTTGCGCAAAATTAAAACCTTTTACTGGCCCCCCTCCTCCTTATTTTCTGTGTGAATATCCCTGTAATAAGGTTCCCCCTCTGGTATACTGGATTTTCTTGATTTACCTCACTCAACTTTCTGGCGTGTTGCACAGTGAAAAAACTACCCCCCCCTTATTTTTGATTTTCTTCAAAATTAAGGGGGGGGGGGTTAAGTCTTTGCCTTGCTGAGCACTTTTCCTCCTTGCCGTTTTCCAGACATTAAAAAACTACCCCCCCCCCTTATTTTTAATTTTTGGCAAAACTAAGCGGGGGGGGGGGGGTTTCGGTGCTCCAGTCTACCACATGTAAGCAAGTACCGAAAAATTTGACTCATAGGAATAAAATATTCAAAAAAAATAATACTAATTTATAACATATAATGCATATGCAGTCATTTGGGGCATAAGATCTAGCAAACGGTTTGACTATAAAGATAATGTTTTCAGGGAATAGGCCTACTGCTCATACAATATTTTAGGATTTAATAGTTAGTAATAACATTATATTAGTATCTTAGAGTAAAATGATTTGAAAATTTTTACTATAATTGATACACTCTGGGCGAAAAACTTATATACTTTCCCATTATTGATAAAATAGCAAAATTAACCCACTGTACATTACATTTTTAGTGGAAAATTTTTGCACTACAATATTTGAACCAATCATTAAAAATTCAAAGTTTTAAGAAAAAGATAAACTAGTTATAAAACTAGTGTAAATAATTTAGTTAAATGTTCCCTCCAGCCCTGACGAATAACACAAGTGTTTCAATAAAAAAGATTAATTCATATCTATGAAATACGTGTAATAAATATTTCAATATTTATATGTATTTCAAATTATAGCATAGAATTCTTATTATGAGTAATATTTTCTTTACATTATCTATTATGAATTAATCATAATATTACTTAACCTATCTAATAGATGTGTTCTAAAATCAGAAGAAAAGACAAACGAACAGTAACTCTTGTTAGAACGTAATAAGCAGAACATTGATTTTTAAATCTAAACAATTTTACATAAATTTGTTGAATAATACAGGATTTTTTAGGATTGGATTATAGAGATTCTCTACTTAAATATAATATAGAACTTTATTGTCCTAGGAATCATTATTTAAAAAAATAAATGAATTAATATTATGTATACAATTCAGGTGTAGGACAATAAATTTATATAGATCCCCAAAGATCATAATCCCTCGGTTTGAGTTATTGGTTGAAAAGTGTAGGCACTACAAGTTCGGAAAGAAACGATAAAATTAAAGGAATTTTGATCCAAGTCATAACGTGGTTACAAAACATTGAAATGTCTTGTCTGATACCCTCACCTGACATTATTTAATTAATAGGGACTGCTGTTAACAGCCCTCAAGAAAGATCAACAATTATGTTGAAAAGCTTCGTTTTTAATTATTTAATTAAATAGAAGATTAACAACATCCATAAAAGCGGTACCATGAAATCGTTTATTTGAGTGATCTATAAAATTTTGATTTTATTAATCTCTAACTGTTCAAAAAATATTCTTTTTTGTTTAATCTTAAAATTTTAATCACAATAAACGTGTAAAATTTGAGAGAAAATTAATAAATTTAAAAGAAAAGTATTGCATGATTAATTTATTGATAACACTAAAATAACAAAACATCATCTAGCGGCAAAATTTGTTACTACATATAATAGAACTTCTTCAGAATTTTAATATTTCTACATTAGTGCATAAGTAATTATGTATAATGATTCTACTTCTTCATCTATATGCTATATGTTAGAATTATCCTATCGTTTTCAAACTTTGCATGGTCATTACTGTAAAAAATAAGTATGATTTGGGAAGCGTACCAACTATATAGTGGTTGTCAGAGAGTCCGCGTGTTCATTTAAAACATGCACAACAAAATTTTTCTTTCTGTAATAATGATTCCCAGGACAACATGCTTATCTATATATTGATGTGTTTTTTTTGAATATGAATACTCTTTGCACAAGGACGTCCAAGCTTTTTATTTATCCTTATAGTAAAGTAACAGGATGTCTGTGTGTTTGTTTGTCTGTACCGAAGGATCTCGCTAACCGCTGAACCGATCGGGTTCTCCTTAACAGGGTAGCTTCTCATAGGTCCCGGGAAGGTTTATAACTATTTTCTTAGGGGGTGGGACACCCCCAATCTCCCCCCCCCAAAAAAAAAAAAATTTTTAATTTTTTAAAGTAAAATTTAAAATGAGAGGGGGCACCGGGCACCCCCCCCCCCCCAAAAAAAAATAAGAAATTGGGTTATTAAATTCGACTCTCTCCTCCTCAAGTGCCCCTAGAGGCCCTTAGGGGTGTAGCCGCTAGTAGGAGATTAAAGTAAGAAATTTGAAAGGTTTAAAGGGGAATAATCTAATGTACTTTCAAAAATGTTGGAGGTAGACACTTTGACCACTCCTCCCCACTTGGAGGTCCCTGACTTTGCAAATGTGACAAGGATCTTGGGGATAGGCGACGATAAATTGATGTACACTCTCAATGATAATAAACAAGATTATCACTTATTTGGAATAAAATTATTGGACACGTTTGAACAACATTATAGTTTGAAGTTAAAAGAAAATATCATTATAAAAACTTAGGGCACCATAGACGTCCAAGGGGGGGGGTAATGGGGTGATTACCCCCCCCCCCAAATAAAAAAGCTTGGACGCCCCTGTAGGGCACCTCATTACTGATATTTTTCTTATTTTTAGGACCACTGGGTTGGCTTGAAGCACTGGAATAACATCACTTTAACACAGGTAAAGTAGTATTCTGTATATTAATAGTAGACTTAGTTAAATTAAAGGCCAAAATGCATGAAAAATATTAAACCCTGATTTTTTTAAAAAATTGAATTTATGGAAGATTGGGTTAGATGTTTATCTTATTTTTGCCTTTGGCTAATTTTTATGAACGCAGCTACTATATTAGTAGGGTGTCCGTTCGTAGACATTTTCAAAATACAGGCTGACACATTACCCTATATGTGTGAGTCAAATATGCTTCTAAAGTATTTCATATAAGTTTTGATACTATATGTGAAGAAAACTATTTTACGACACATTTTTGGCAGTCAAAATGTAAATATTGAATAACTAATTGTTTCACTACAATCAAAAATTAGTTATTTAAAGCTCTAAAAAATCTGATTCAAATTCATTTTTAACTCCCAACAGGCTTAAGATGGTTAAATGTGCATCAAACCCATTAGTGCCGAACCGGGCATTTAAACCCGGTTCCGAAAAATGGAAAAAAAAACGGTTTCCGGCTTCATAATTGCATCATTCTCAGTAGGAATCCCCCCTCTACTACCCTGGCTTTCATTTCCCCCTGGAGCAGGCAGTTTAGCTTACTTTCGTTTTCCGGTATAGCTTAACAAAATTTGAAAATCATGAAAATTCAAAATACCCCTTCTAACTTTTTTGTTTTTATAGTAAAGTCGCTGATTTTTTTCGTGAAATCTAATGTTTAATGACAAGTACATCTATTTGTGAATTCGTTTTATTTAAATCATTATTTTTTTTATCGTTTTTTTACGCCCTATTATGACCCGGTTCGGCTTGGCCATAAATACCCGACAGTTTTAAAACCCGGCTCCGTTTCGGTTTTTATTACCCGGTTTTAACTTTTCAACCAATAAAAATAACAGTTTACGTCATTAGTAAGGGTTTGAGCCACCCTAATAACCCTAGTAATCTCTATAGGTGTTACCCAATAGTTTTATGCTCGTTTTCTTATATGTAACACCCAAATTTTATATGTTCTTTTTTTGTAGTGTGTGTCTTTTAAAACTTCGAGCAACGGGTTTTTTTACCCGAAAACGGCGGCACTTATAGCCGAAACACTAAATTTGAAATAAATCGCTTCGTATTATACTTGTAGCTCTATAGATTACATGAGGTTGTGTAGTTTTCAATTATGGATCGTATCAAAGTTCTAAAAAGTGTTCATCTCACTTTGGGCGTTCAAAAATTACATTTTTCGATTTTTGGTCGAAAAAACCGGGTTTTTACTACAAAACCGGGTTTTAATGCACGGGGAAACCGCCCAAAACGGGTCATAATGCCTGGTTGGTATTTATTGCCAGGCCGAACCGGTTTTTTTGCAACTTTCCTGTTCACGCCACTAGAGCAAAACAAAAAAATTGGAATTCCGTTTTTACCATTATAAAGCTTCCCTGAGATTTTCAGCTCGATCGGCCCATAAAAGTGGCGCTCGGCACTAATGGGTTAATCAAATATGTCATATGTTTTAATGGTCCCTTTTCAATTAATTTGTAGTTTTTTTGTTGCTTCTATACAGAGCATTTGATTATTTTTTATTGCCTAATTCAACCCACTTACCCTTGGCATAATATGTCGAAAATCATGAAATATTTTTTTTATGTAATACTTCCCAAGTTAGGAAAATAAAACATAATGATTAATTTCTGTCAATGATAAGTGGGTTAAACAAAAAATATAAATAAATGTTGTTATGTTGCTACAGGCCCAACAGCTGTTGATAACCCTGACTGACTGGGACGACAACACAACGGAGGTTGTTGTCAACAACTTTATCATTGGCACCGCCATCTACAAATACAGAGTCATCTATTCAAATGTGGATGGAGAGTTTGCTGAAAGCTTCCCTAAAAAAGGTAACCCAAGATAATCACAGATAGAGAGAGGGGGGGGGGGTCAATGGGCTGTTTATTACACTGCACTAGTCCCCCAAGGTTTATAATACCGTTTTCTAATCAGTTGGCTCAACAACTGAGGGGAATTTAGTGAATTTTCAATGTTTGATTCATTAAGTTAAGTTTTCAAACGTTTCAACAACTAATTTTAATCTACAAAAGGATTAATTTTGTGTATCATCATTTGGGATGTACTTCAATTTATCGGCCATTTTCTTGGATAATCGGATATGTATTTGTATTTCGTAATGTGGACAAACTTATTTATTCCTTGTAAGAGGTTGGGTTAGGTTAAGTAAGAGTTTTGAAAGCCCTGCAGAAAATGATAATACTGATAAAAATACAATATCTACGTTATTGTCTACTAATCTTTGTTTTTTTTTACCTTGGCTATATATTATGTAATACTAATAATAATAAGAATAATCATACATTTTTTACACTTGTATCACTTCCTAAGAATATTTTCATAATTTTAAGGATAAGGGGGACATTGGACTGTAAATTTAAAAACAATGTTTTCCTTTTCGTTGACTCAAAAACTTTGGGCACTTTTATAAAATTTAGATTTTGCAAGAATTTAAAATCTTGATTATAGAAAAGGTTTTTTTATCATCATTGGGTACGTAGATTTTTTTTATCCATTGTCTTATCCATTAAGATCCCTGAATATTTATTTATTTCAGGAACAAAGTTTAGTACATTTGACAATGACAACGACGCCTGGAAAAATAATTGTTCAAACAGGTAATTCACTGTCCGTCTGTCTGTCCGTTTATTATCATTACCTAACACTATGGGAGTAATGTGATTTTCTCAGCAGCTAATTTAGATAGATTGCTGTTATCTTTTTGTTATGATACCTCTTTCTAATCAGAATCCGGTTCTACTTTTTTGTCATTCTGACCGTCACTAATACGACAATAAATCTATAGTAAAGATGTAAAACCAGACAACTATCTGGATCCCCCTGTTAATGATCTTTTTCGTCTGCTACCAAATTGCTTTCTACTCTTTTCTAGTGACTTGGCTGTGTTAAAATTCCCGATGCTATTGGTTGATTTGAGCATACTTTCTTACTACTTTTTAATAAAGGGATGTCCAAGGGCGGGGGGTATAGGGGAGAATACCCAATAGGAAACCTATATTGTCTTTGGGGTGGGGTGGGGAGGGGTATCCAATGCAGCAAAAATTCTTATAAACTAGAAATTAAAGGACCTTTTGCTTTTTTAGAAACCTTTTATAGGGTTGGATGGCAACTTAAATACTAATTGAAAAAAAAATATGACAATTTACTTTATGCTAATTTGATGAATATCATGATGTTTAGATTCAAAGGAGCTTGGTGGTATAGTGCTTGTCATAATTCAAATCTTAATGGTCTCTATCTAAGGTAATGTTATGCATACCGTTAGAACCGCAATTTACTCTAGTTTTTAGAAATATAAATGCGATTGCTGGGCTACGTATAGTTAGTGAGCTACGGGATAAAATGTCCCAACTGACTAAAAACTTGACTTGCGAGTAAATCATTAAAGATTGCAGTATAGAATGTGCAAAAATAAATGAGTACATTTTTAAATCAAATCTGCGCGGCTTGTGTTAATATTAATTTAAAAAGAATCGCATTTTTTTCTCACACTTTTGCTATATATCTATCTATCTAGGGGCGAGCATGAAACATTTGGCAATGGAGTAAATTGGAACCACTGGAAGGGGTATCACTACTCCCTGAAGTCCACAGAAATGAAAGTGAGGCCCATGACAAGGAAGTATGAACTCCCATCTGTCCCCACAACTGAGAGTGCCCGGAGGAGAAGGTAATTATGCAAATTTTTTTTTTTTTTGGGGGGGGGGGGACTCCCCTCTGTCTCAACAGATTATTTTAAAATTATTTCGAATGTTGACTATACCTAATTCCTGGCACCAATTATGTTATTACTTGGTCCGTCGGTCTGACAGTCATGCTACAAAAGAAAAATATTTGTGAAATGATTAGTAATTTTCCTCGCATTTGTATTATTGTTTAATACATCTACTCTTACAATCACCTTATCAGTATCATATGCTACTTATGGATATTGTCAGTCTTGTTTCATTATTATTTTTCAGATGGTATTAAGGCGACAAGATTATACTTTTCTTCACCTACTGGTTAGGGTTTTCTATGAAAACATTTATGTATTTTTATAAAATTGTTGTTTTTGTTAAGTTTGATATTATTTAGTTAATTTAATATTATAATACTTGTTAATTATATTAAATAAATATGTATTTAAGCTTTTAAATAAATAAATACTTTCAGAGTAGCTTGTAATAAAAACAATGATGACAACATCCATAAAAGCGCAGCTTAGAATTAGAAGGACAAACGAACATTAAAACTAGTAGAGTGTCAGAACTGAATTTTCCAAAAAATATTTTTAATCTACTGGAGGTATAATTTTGTGTATTATCATTGGTGATGTACATCAATTTATCGGCCATTGACTTATCCCTTTAGTTCCCTGCATTTAACCTAAATACTTTTTGCATTATTTCGATATGATTCAGAGATTTAAAGATATGCCAAAATCCTTATACTAAAGTAACAGGATGTTTGTCTGTGTGTGTATCTGTGTGTCTGTACCGAAGGATCTCGCTAACCGCTGAACCGATCGGGTTCTCCTTAACAGGGTAGATTCTCATATGTCCCAGGAAGGTTTATAACTATTTTGGGGGAGGGTACTACCACCCTCCATGGAGAAATTAAATTTTTTAAAAATTTCCCAATTTTAGAAAGAGAGTTCAACGAAAAATAAACGTCAAACGTAAAATATTTTTTAACTTATTCTTTTAAAATCTAAAATAAGAAATTGAATTATTAAATTATTCGACTCTCTCCTCTTCAAGTGCCCCTAGAGGCCTCTAGGGGGCGTAGCCGCTAGTAATCATTATTTGAACGAAATGAATTGTATTAACTATTTATTGTTACGCTTCTGACTGCACATCTGATAAATTTCATGTTTTCATTTATTCAAATTACAATTTAATGTATTTCATCTAAAATTAATAGATTTCTGATATTGCAAATTGTCCTATTTTTATCATTTAATATCTCTTAAATCTCTGAATATATATTTTTTATAAATAATTGCAGGGAGAGAGGGGACATTGGATTGTTTATTTTACTAGCCCCAGAACTTTTTTAATGTCGGTTTCTAATTTGTTGGCTTTAAACTTCGGGGATTTTATTAAATTTTGATTGGTTGGTTTATTATGTTGAGTGTCCATCGTTTTATCCACTATTAAAATTTATAGAATGGGTAACTTTATGTACATAAATTTATCGACCATTGTCTTATCCCTTTAAATCCCTGATATATAATTGTGTCAACTCGTTTCATCTTTTATTACAATATTTCATCATAAACAATCTAATATAATAGCTTTCAATGGAATATTATACGTGGATATATTGACAAGGGTAAAATTTGTAATTGATTTGGGCACTACAATGGTACCCATTTATTGATCAGTTCGTTCATCCAGTAGGAAAGGAGGTGATGGGGTAAAGGGGATATATAGGGGTAGCAATATTGTAGTCAGCTGCGAGTGTCACTTTATTAGAGTACACTAAAATGTGGTGCAACATCCAAGTAGTAATAAATCGATTTAGCTTTCACCTATTTTAAGAATGTACAGTGGTGAGGCAGGGAGGAGACATTGGACTGTAAATTAAACCTAAACTGGTACATAAAGAGTTTTTAACACGTTCTCTAATTCGTAGCTTCGAGAAAGAGAGAGATAGAGACAGAGAGAGAAAGAGAATCAGAAAGAGATAGATTTTTAGAGAGAGAAAGAGATAGAAAGAAAGAAAAAAGAGAGCATTTATATAGAGAAATTGAAAAGAGAGTAACGAAGTGAAAAGAGTTTTTTTTATTCTAAAAAGGTATTATGTTTAACAATAATTGACATGTATAGTTATAGAGAGGCTAAGCAATCATGTAAAAAAAACTCTTTAAAAAAAGAACAAAAATATATAAACACTTGTTTAGAAATAATATTATGAATAAATGATAAAAAGGAAACCAAGGTTGATATTATTCTTTAAAAAACGAAGCTTAAACAAAAAATAAATATACCAAAAGCTAATATTTGTAGTAAAGAAAATTGAGGAAAAAATATTAAAAACAAGGATGACAACTTCCATAAAAGCAAAGCTCTGAAAAGAAAAGACAAACGAACATTAACACTTGTAGAGTATCAGAACTAAATGAGCAAAACATTTATGCATAAGTCTATACAAAATTGTACGTAAATTTGTTGCAAAAATACATAATACTGTTTAAAGACATTCTGACATTTTTAGGACTTTATTAAAGAGATGCTTAACTTTTAACTTTGTACTTTGTTGTAATAGGAATCAGTATTCCAAATATCAGACCCTAATTATTGAAAAGCTTTGCTTTTGGAAACTGAAACACCTTAACGTATTCAATAATATGAGAGTAAATCAGTACAAAAATCATTGTATTTTACTAAAATAATAGCCGAAAATGTCATGTAATTCTCAAAATTCGTACAATTTAGGATTATTAAGTAATTTCGCTACTAAACTGAACTAAAAATATTTTATTTGCAGGGATTTTAAGGGTTAAGACAATGAACGATAAATTGATAAATTCCAAATGATAAAAAAAGTCTCTTTTGTTAATTAAAATTATTAAAGAAAAAAGGTTTGAACACTTCTAGTTTGAACTAACCAATCAAAATTTAGTTTTAATTGATATAATAAAAGTACCCAAAGTTTCTAAACCAAAAAATAAGACTGATTAGTCATAAAACTTTGGGTACTAGTGTAATTAACAGTCTAATGTTTCTTTCCTCCCTCATTATTTAAGACAATTTTTAAAGAATTACTTCACATTAATTATTCTACCTGGTTGTTACAGGAATCATCATACAAGTTTAAAAAGTATAAATTTTTCCATTGCGGACGTACATACACGACCTAAATGTAGAAAAGCTTCGCTGATAACACAATTGCAATGATATTGAAAGTTGATTCTGTAAGATTGTGAAATTTGATACTATTAGAAATATTGAAACTTTACATTTCAATTCAGAACCTTACTCTCATAATGGATGTATAATTACTTGGATCTTACACCATATTTTCTTGTTCTATAAGAAATTGAACACTGTAGCAGGCTAAAATAACAATCTCCCCCATCCCCCTCCGTTACCCCATTCTCTTTCCTCCTACTGCATAAACAGCCCGACCAATAAATGCGGGGGGAAATTGCAACCTAAATTAACGACAATTTTTCTCCTGTTATATTATCCACGTATATTCTACATCCATTACTCCAATACTTGGCAGGACGACGGGGATTGGCCAATGAAAGATAATAAAAAATATTTTACAATAATGATTATACAGGGATCTAGATGGATAAGACAATGGCCGTTAAATTGAGGATAAATAAAGTTACCCCTTCTGTAGATTCCAATTAGTGATTGAAAAGTTTGGAAACCCAACTTAATGAACCAACTGATAAAAGTCACACAAGTTTTTAAGTAAAATAATACGAAAATGTAAGTATAAAACTTTGGGGACTAATGTATTAATCAGCTCAATTTCCCCTCACTCCCAGATAGTTGGCCTATGTGTTCTTCATATTTAAAAAAATACAAAAATTCATTAAAATCAGAAGCTTCTAATTTTTGTTCAAATGCACTTATAGTCTTAAATTTTTGTAAAAATAGGATTTGATTTTTCTCCCAAAACATTTCTCTTAACGTTTTTTGGCCAAGAAATCTTGCAAAATGCATTATTTTTTATGCAAATTCTAACACAATAGGCACTTAATTAATATCTTAAATTAATGGGGTTTTTAACCTGTTGCAAAAATAGAAAAAAATATATAATTTTTTTCAGATTTATTTACATTTTAGAACAGGAATACATAGGTTATAAAATATGTTGTTGAAATTCGTTAAATTTCTTTTTTCTACTCATTTTTGATATTTATTTTCTTAGATCACTAATTATATTGGTACGTTTCATTTTCTTTTTTGCATATTTTTTGGTGGATTTGATTCTCATATTTTTTGAAGATTTTTTCTTTTGTTTTTGATAAATGAAGATATATAAAACACTTTCAAATTGATTATAGGTTACTATACATAATCAAATTGAAACTGCTTTAGTGATAATTTAATTGATAAAACATACTTTTAAAAACCTTATATTTCTAATTTAATATTAAATTGAATTTAATATTTTAGGGGTTTTTTTACCAAACATTGTAAGATTATTTAATTAATGCAAATTTTGAAAAACAAAAGCTTTTTTGCATATTGGCAAAATTTCAGTTAGGAAAAAATATTTTCAAACAAAAAAAAATTATTTTTATACAGAAAAAAATTAATGTTTTTTGTGAACAAAAAGCAGGGGGGAAAACTAAACAATGCAGGGATCGAACCCATACCTCTCTCGTGTTCAAAGATCTGCTGATTGGTAAGTATTGTAGCGACACTGGTGTGGAAACTGTACGTCCAGTACCTGATGCAATACTCAACAATAAACAAACATACAGAGTAGCTACGCTGCAACTGCAAACATCAAAAACTTCATAAAAATTCTTTTTTTTTAATAATTTGATTGGATGTTGATAATTTGGAATATATCACTGGACTGACTGTGTAGCTGCTTTAAACTTTATCACTGCAGCTTCCTTCAATACGTTGGAATAAAATTAAAGCCCTCCCCGCGCATCTCACCCCCCCCCCTCTGTGGCACCTTTCCGCATGTGCCGGGGGGGGGTCACCTGATGATAGCGCTACCGACCACCTGTCCTCCATCTATGCCTTTATATGGGGGGAGAGGGGGGTATCAATACTGGTAAAGTATGCCACAAATACATTTATTCTTTCAATATAATGATGCTGTATATATATGTATCTTTTATTCCAATTTAATATTTCACTCTTACAAATGCATATTTCTGTATATCTGGTATAAATAATTATATAATCAATTTATTTACATTTTTAAACGCCAAGCTTTTCTATAATTAGGGTTGGTCCGTCTGCACTGACACTCTACAAGGGTTATTGTTCGTTTGTCCTTCCTTTTGATTTTATGGATGTTGTTATACGTGTCATATCAAATGTATTTTTAATGCTGATTTCTAGTAAGATTAGTAATAATTAGATAAGTGTAGACAACAAACTCTTTGATTGCTAGATCATTGTCAGAAGACCTAACTATTTGTTCATGGAAAGGCTCTATTTTTGGCCAAGGCGTTTCCATCTAATTAATGTCGCGCACTATACATTGGTAGCAATACTATTCTTAATGTCTTAGGTTATGAAGCTGTTTGGGGCTGAGATTTTAACCCATAGTCTACAGGATACCAAATTAAATAAATGTCAAGAATGATTTCTTATAATTATTATCTACAGGAGGGGTAATTCGTTTTTATCTTCATTGGGGATGTTTATAAATTTATCGTCCTTTGTCTTTTTATCTTAAATATGTAAAAGTCAGGAAGGCAGGAGACTTTATACTATAAATTACATTAGTACCCAAAGTTTTAAAACAATTTTATCCTCTTCGTTGGCTCAAAACTTTGATTAGTTTGTTCATTAACTAGTAGCAACCCAACGTTTAAACCAATGATTTATTCAGTTTCATCACTAGAGATTTTAAACAATTTATCTCCATTGCCTTATCCCTTAAGATCCATGGTTAAACATGATTTTAACATATATATTTTTTAGAGTGTTTACATAGGTACTAGAGTTGTATTCCAATCCTTTGCTATGTACAATTGTACACGTAGCTTAAGAACATTTTTTTCCTTTTTGCAGAGTTTACTATACCTTACTTTAGGTATATATACCTTTGATATTCGTAAATTCGGAAAGTGCGCATCTAAAATTGTGCCTATGGATATTGACACGTGAATGTTCCTTAATTACAACATTAATTGACGAGAAAAAAACCTTACACCCTTCTACATCTTCATTAACTAGGGTCTAAACCCCCATCCATGATAAAAACTCTAAAACAGCCAAGGAGAGTGTCAAGGTAAAATCACACCCCCTAATATTCAAGCGGGGTATGAAAAAATTAATAACGCCCCTCTTGCTGTCTTTATTTCACTATCAAAAGCTCACCCCCCCCCCCTTGCAAAACCCTGTGTACAGATTTATTAATCAACATATACTATTGAAATAGAATTTCAGAAAATTTTAATGGAATTCTCCCAAGGAAGAAAGGGGACATTCGGCTGTTTATTACATTAGTCCCCAAAGTTACATAATAATGTCATTTTCTTATTCGTTGGCTTATCAATTTTTAATGAATTTTGATTAGTTGATTTAAAAAGTTGAGTGTCCAAATATTTCAACCACTTATTGTCATCCACAGAAAAGTTAATTTTGTGTATCATCATTAGGGATGTACATCAATTTACCGGCCATTGTCTTGTCTTGTATAGATTCCTGAATTTTCCTAAACACTTAGCATGAGAAGAGAAACACGGTGGCACTTTGCTATTGCGCTAAATATATTCTTCCTGCAATCGTCCCGCCTCTCGCTCCGCCCCCCCTCCCGCCCAGCCCACTCTCGTTTTTGCCAGCCCTCTTCCTTTTTCTCTTACTTCTATAGGAACTTGGATTTGAACTAATTTTCTAGAAATTTTGTCTAAAATTTTGTTTGTTACTTTTTGGGAAAATACAGGGAAGCAATTCAGCCTTCTAAAGGGATAAGACAATGACCGGTAAATTGATGTACATCCCCACCCCAATTATGACACACTAAATTAAACTTTCTGTAGACTAAAATTAGTGGTTGAAACGTTTGAATGCTCAAAAAGGTTTTAGGCCAACGAACAAGTAAAAGTTATTATAAAATTTTGGGGACTAGTGTAATAAAGAGTCCTTTGTCCCCAATATCTCTATCAGCAATAACTGCGAGAAAACGCGCAAATTAATTAATTAAAGATAAAGTAAATTTATTTAATTCTATAGACATCAATTGGATTGTGGAATCTACACAAAAAAATCAATGCATATCTTGATTAGTGTAAGCAATTAATGAGTAACCAAAGCCATAAAAGCAGTAACCCTTAATTTTGAAGCCATCATATAAGAAAGAAAGAGCGATTTATCATGGAAGGGTGGTAGTAACCTCCCTAAAAATACTTATAAACCTTTCCTGGACATATGATAAGCTACCTTGTACAGGAGAACCATATCGGTCCAGCGATCAGCAAGATTCTTCAGTACTTACATACATCCTGTTACTTTTATAAAAGGATTTTTGAACTATACTATTTGTTTCTTTGAATTAATGTCTGTTTCCTAGATTCAGAGGTACAAAGTGAGAATATTTTATTTTCTGCTGATATTATTAATATTATTGCATTCATATTATATAGGTGTTTCTCTGGAATAGCAAAATTAATCATCTGTTATTTTTTTTTTTTTTTTGGGGGGGGGCATTTTTTTCTATGTGTGATTTCTTTGGGAGGGTGCTATTACCCTCCCCCAAAATAGTTATAACATTCAAGGGACTTATGAGAAGCTACCCTGTAAAGTAAAACCATATAGGTTCAGTGGTTACAAACAGACATGAGACACCCTGTTACTTAATTATAAGGATTAGAGGGTAGAGTGCAAATAGCCTAAAACAATTTGTATTATCATAATTCAAACAGAATTAATTGTTTTTTCCTGCATTTTGGGTAAAATTAGCTATGATTTGCTAATTAGGGTTTATTTTTTGACAAGAAATTCCCTCAAAAATAAGCATAAAAGGATTTGCTAATTAATTAATTTTTTAAAAGTTACACCCAATAAACATAATTTAAATATTTTTTATTTCCGTCCTTTACCTCCCTCTCCCCTACAACCACCCTCCTCCTTTATTTTCCAGGGATCTTAAGGAATAAGACAATGAACGATAAAATAATATACATCTCTAAATGACAATCAATAAAACTACCCATTCTGTATATTATTGGTTATACAGTTAGGGAGTTGAATCCATTTTTATAGAAGCAGAAACATAATCTATGATTATGGTTTGGACCCTCTAAAACTGTAATCTACATTTCCACTTTCCCCTCTCTCGGTGAAGATATCTTCAACGCCGATACGTTTTTTGAAATGTAAGATTCTACTTTCCCTTCTCTTGGTGAAGATATCTTCAACGCCGATACGATTTTTGAAATGTAAGATTCCACTTTCCCCTCTCTTGGTGAAGATATCTTCAACAAGAGAGACAAAAGTGGAATCTTATATTTCAAAAATCGTATCGGCGTTGAAGATATCTTCACCAAGAGAGGGGAAAGTGGAAGGGTAGATTACAGTTTTAGAGGGTCCAAACCATAATCATAGATTATGTTTCTGCTTCTATAAAAATGGATTCAACTCCCTAACTGTTATAGGTTTTGAGAATGATAGATTGGAACCAACATTTAAATCAAATAAAAGTACCCACAAAAAATTCTTATAAAACGTTGGGTACCAGTGTAATCTATAGTCCAATGTCCCCTCCCTCCCTGTTTATTTCCTCTTCCTATTACAAAGCATCAGGTCATATGCCTTCCCCTCACGCTGGCTCTTCAAGTGGTAAATTATTACATAGGTCATTTTCTCTCTTCCCCCCCCCCCCCCACACACACACTTTAATCGATTATCCCCTCCCTTTTCCGTCTCTGCTTTTCAAGGATGGAAGGAATAGGACAATGATTAATATATTTTTTCTTTTTTGAAACAAATAATTTTTTGTAAATATTTCAAATTAACACTAACCTCTCGGGGTACTGTATTCGAAGAGAGGGTCTACAGAATAGCTTAAAATCATCCTAAGACTTAATCTAAAAATATAATGGCCTCAATTCATTACAGAACCTATGTGAAGCCTTTCTTATGGAGAAAGCTCAGAAGTCATAGATATCTGAGATTCATACATCTATCGGCTTATGTATGACTAAATGGAATAAATCCAAAAAGTAGGTAATCAATTAATTTTTAATAAAAAAATAAATTTTGTTGGCCTGATTGAAACTCGTAACTGTTAGTATAACTTCATGTAAAACAGAAAAAAAGAAAACGGGATTAATAGCCGACAACTTTCTGGTGCATCAATTGAAATTGGTTGAAACTTTAATATAATCCTAGAATTCCGTAGCAAAGCATCTCGCTAACCACTGAACCGATTTAGTTCTGAGAAGGTTTTAGTTATTTCAATTTTATAAATAGAAGTCTGGGCATGGTTTTAGGCTATTCTCTAGATGCAAGATGCTAGTGGCGCATCCGCTAGATTGATATATAATAAGAAAACAAGCGGTTGTTAATTTAAGCTTTATAAATTTTAAATTTATCTAAATCAAAAGAGTTTTGCCGTTAAAGAGATCTTTCAATAAAAATCATAAAACATGTTAATATATATTTTTTGCTAAAAATTCTTCAGTCTATTTAAATTTCACCCTTTTTCCCAAAAATACAGGTGGTATTTCTTTTGTTGTTGGTCTATTATACCCCCTCCCCCCCTTACCTTTATCTATCTATCCCCTATTTTTGCCCACCCCTTCCCCCATTTCTTTCCTAAAGCTACAGGTGTTGGTTTATTTAATCTACTGCTGTATTTTTTTTCAGAGAAAATTGGATAGGTAGATAAACAAAACAAAAGGATAAAATATTTTCATATGTTTCAATTATGAATTTTCAATAATCCTTATATTAAAGTAACAGGTTGTCTGTGTGTGTGTGTCTGTACTGAAGTATCTCACCAACCGCATCACCGATATTGTTTTTTTTACAATCACGCTTATTATAGGTCCTGGAAAAGATATATTATCTCTAAAAATTCGACAATGGCATCGCATCGTACTATTAACAGCTTTTCGCGTATATTATGATGAAAAATTATAAGATTAAAACCAGTTTCATTAGCTCGAGGTGGCCAAAGGCCTCAGCTAACAAAACTGGTAATTTCATCACGAGTAATTAATGTTGGATAATACGATCCTAAACATGATTTTAAGTGTGACTGAGAACTCCTTCTAATTCAGCTAATATTAATTGTTTTAGAAGCCACGTTGAAAAAAAAATTACTGACAGGTTGATACATACTTTTTAAATATATTAAAGGGTATTACAATTACATTTCACTTTATCTCTTAAATTTAACAATTATCTACTAGTATATTCTAAAATGAATCTGCTTATATTAATCAAGGGATTAAGGAAGGGACAAAAATAGGAAAAATGCACCCTTTCTCAATAAAATAAAAAAGTCATGCACATATTGAAATTATTTTTTTTTATGGTACTTCTTGTTTGCTTAATAGCGGCTACGCTCCTAGACGCCTCTAAGTGCACTTGTAGTTAACGGGAAGTTGACCAATGCCGATTTTCAATTTTAGTTTATATAAAAATATTGAGGGGTTGATTTTTTCTAGGGGCAATTTCCCTTGGAAGAGTGGTGGCACCCTCCCCTCAATATAGTTATAAATATTTCCTTGACCTAAGAGACGTTATATTGTAAAGGAGAAACATATCAGTTATGCAGTTACAAAGATCCTTTGGTACACACAGAAAGACATAAGAAAATAAATCTTTCACTGTCCTATTCCTGTATCCATGGTTTGTATTGATATATTTTCAAGCACTATAATTATGCCCCTATTAACTCATCCCTTCCCCTCTTTTCTTTTACATGAGACAAACAGGGTATAGACCCATCTAGAATAAGAGTTTTTTAGTAACAATCAAGTTTGTGTGTCTATATGTCTTGTTTAAATTCTGGTACTATTTAGATACTAGCGGCTAAGCCCCCTAGAGGCCTCTAGGGGCACTTTAAGGAGGGGGACGTTTAATTTGATAACACAATTTTTTATTTTAGATTGTAAAAAAATGGTTTTTTTTTCAAGGGGCGATTTCTCTTGGAATGTTGGTAGTACCCTACCCCAAAATAATTATAAACTTTTCTAGGACCTATGAGAAGCTACCATGTAAAAAAGAACCCCATCAGTCAACGGTTGGCGAGATCCTTTGCTTCAAACAAACATACAAAACATCATATTACTTTATTTTAAGGATTTTGGCAATTTTAATAAAAATCCCTTAACCTGGATGTCAATGCCAGGTTTGCTGACATCCTTGTGCCGCTAGGGGGGCAAAATAAGAAAAAAGAAGTTGTAAATTTTGAAGAATTATTTAAATTAGAAAATTATTTTTCAAACTAAATTGAGATCGAAAAAAATAGGAAATGGGGTAGGGAACTTTCCTTCAAAACGCCCCAAAACATACTCCCGCCTACTATGACGGTTTTTCTCAAAATCCGGTGATAAAAGGGTGGATACTCTGAGTAATGTCAACTGTCCCTCCCCATATTTATTTAAATATCTAGAAATAGCCAGGGAGGGAGGGGACATTGGACTGTAAATTATAATTGCATCCTAAGTTTCATACACCTTATCCTATTCTTTGGCTCAAAAACTTTTATTGAATCTGATTTGTTGGTTCATAAGTTAGGTGTCCAAACGTTTCAACCACTAATTGTAATCTACAAAAGGGGTAATATTATGCATCATTATTGGGAATGTACATCAATTTATCGGCCGTTGTCTTATCCCTTCTTTCCCTGGTATAAAGCTAGCATCTGTCCCTCTGTATACCATACTACCATCATGTCAGCAAATAATCTCTTTTGGTAATATTATTTATCTATCTAGAATGGTGGTTTAGACAATTTTTTAGATGGCTCATTTTTCTAACTAATCTTAAGTTACCCGCAACTATGGCTCAAAAATAGCACCTCTGCTCGTCGTCGGGGAGGTGGTGAGTTCGATTATCGGCCCAACACTGTCCCATAACTAAAGACGTTAAAAAAATTCCCTACTGCTGCTTTGTAAGATGCGCGATATTAAACGGCATTAAATGTTTTGGCCTTAAACAGGCACATTTATAACTCGGTTAGAATCGGTTCTTAGCAATACTAAAAAATCATGTATAGAATCGTATTAAAGACAATTTTTTACGAATATTAAATGGAAAGTCATAAAATGAATACGAGTTTTAATTTTATAATTTTTAATTTTAATATCTGCAGAAAGCTGACTATTATATGATGCGTTAAATAATTTTTAAAGAAATCTGTTTTTTGATTAATCTATGATTAATTTATCTTTTAGATCAATTAATGTACATGAAATATAAATTTAAAAGGAAAAAGATTTTAATCAGGAAACGGAAAAATATAAAGCATCATAAGGCACGTGGTAATGATAATAATTACAGCAGGGATAAGACAATGGACGATAAATTGATATTCATCCCTATTGATTCACAACAAAATTGCTCCTTCTGTAAAAGATTTTTTTTTGGTTGAAAAACTTGGACACTATTATTTAGTATGAGTAGTAGTCAGGGATCAAAAGGGATAAGACAATGACCGATAAATTGATATACATCCCTAATATTGATACACAAAATTACCCCTTTTGTAGATTACAATTAGTGGTTGAAACGTTCGGACAATTAACTAAATGAACTAACTTATCAAAATTAAATCAAGTCCCCGAGGTTTATAAGTCAACAAATAAGAAAAGTTAATATAAGACTTTAGGGACTAGTGTAATAAATAGCCCAATGTCGCCTCTCTCCCTGAGTAGAATTAGCTAAAGATTTTTAAGCCAACCAATAAAAAAGTGTATTAACACAACTTTGGGTACGTCTTTGCTCCATTGTACCTTCCCTCCTTGGTCCACAAGCACCTTTGCAATAGCAAAATATTTTTACAAAAAAGATATCTTATTACATAACGTAGTAAGCATTTTTAGTCTGTAGCTTAAGATTTTGATAACTACCAACCTGATTCAGATTTGAGTCTCTTGATGCTATGCTTAGACCTTTTCCCTTTGATTAATGAAACTATATGATAGGGACGCATCCGCTAGTTTAAATATAATACAATAAGGGTGCAAATAACTCTTTAGGTAGATATTTTATGACATATATTGTAAATAAATACTAAATATATATTTTTTGTTAGATAGTTTTGTTTTTAACACAATTAAGAAGTACCCAATTTTTATGCAAAATTAAATTGGAAAATTTAAATTTCATTTTTTATTCGACCTACAGTTTCATTTGTCCAGCCGTAAGCTATGAGAATGGTAAAACATGATTTTTTCGGTTTCCATAATAATAATTTTCATAAATGTCTGTTAAGTTTTCTTATGATCACTGAAAATCTGCACTATAACAATTTAAGTTTTTCTATCCTTCCGTCCGTTAGGTGCATAATATTTTTTTGTTCTTGTAATTTAATGATTTTCATTTATAAAAGAATTTGATTTTATCTTATTTCTAAAAGCGTAGCTTATATTTAATTAGGGTAGGACCGTACGTCAGTAAAGTATTGCTAATAACATTAATTTAGGCAAGTTATAATTGCTCTATCAATTATAAATTTTGCATTGTGGTTCCTTAAACAGCTAGGTACAATTTTAAAAGCGTAGCAACTCTATAATCATTAACAAATTTTGTTTGATTGGCTGTCCAATTCATCTTAATGATTCTTAGGAAATCTAGGTATATTTTTTAAGCGAAGCCTCTCTGTAATAAGATCTTTAAAATGTTAATATGTCCTCAACCAGAATCCTGTATTTGAGCATTTAAGCAACAATTCAAATTTGTTTAAACATATAAATCAATATTCTGTTTATTAAGTTGTGACACTCTACAATTTTACTGTTTGTTTGTCATATCGTCTGATATTATAGAGATTCGCTTTTATGAATGTTGTCATCCTTGGGTTAAAAAAATAAGGCATGTTACAAATTATAGAAAATTATTAATATCCTGCTTAAAGAAACAATAATTATCGATGAGTAGAACAATACATTTATAATATTTCAGTAAGAAAAAAGTGCTTTTAGCTACATGTGCATTTAAAAGTTATTTAATTATTTTCTTTTATAATTTGTTATTACACATTTTATTGGGCATAGTTGAATATTTATGTGCAATACATTGTGTTTTCTCAAATTTTAAAAATCATCACAAAATTTTATTTCTTATATCAAAATTGACCCTCTTGTAGTTAAAAAATTAGTGGCTGAAACACTCAACTTAATGAACTAACCAATCTAATTACATTAAAATTGTCCCCAAAGTTGTTAAGTCAACAAATAATAAAACTTTATTATAAAAATTTGGGGACTAGAATAATAAACAACCCAATGTCCCCTCCCTTCATGACTTTTATGTCTGTTCATCTGTCTATCTTTCTTTAATGTTAGTGTTTGTTAATTTTAACTTTTATAACTATCACTCACTACTAATGTTGAAAATGCGCAACTATAGATTTTTCACTTTTAAAATTTAAAAAAAGCTTAATTTTTATGGACGCAATTGTCCTTGTTATTCCTGTATTTGCAATGCCACAAAGCCTTTCCAAATCTAACGGGAAGGGAGGGGACATTGGACTGTAAATAACACTAGTACCCAAAGTTTTATAAACACGTTTGCGTTGGCTCACAAATTTGGGTACTTTCATTAAATTTAAATTGGTTGGCTCATTAAGTTGAGTGTCACAACGCGTCAAACACTAATTGTATTCTACAGAAGGGGTAGTTTTGTTAATCATTATTGGGGATATACATCAATTTATCGTCCATTGTCTTATCCCTTAAGATTTCTGATATTTTAGCAATGTTTGTTAAAAATATAAAAATGCGGGTCTGATATAGATCAATAAATCTAATAATATACACCTTTAATCATATTGGATTTAATATAAATTGGATAATATAGGAATGGTATTTTGAAAATTATTTTTTGGACTATATGGCTTAAATAAAAGTGATTATTGCTGACATACTAACGACATATCAAAAGTTTAATTATAACATTTTAATTGACTATATACTTATGACATAGAATCTTACAATTTTTATGTCATATTTATGATATTATTTGTAATTTATCCATGATTATTTAATCTAAAAATATTACTTACTTTAACTACACCTGAGGTGGATTCTTAAAAAAAATTGCCCCACTAATCGCTAAGTGGGGCAAAATTGTTTTCGTGAAAAATCCTCCAAAATCACATAAAAAATCTACAAAAATTAAATAAAATCTTATGTAATAACCCTTCTATTATTTTGTTTAATTTTTGTAGATTTTTAATGTGTTTATGGTGGATATTTCACGAAAACAATTTTGCCCCACTAAGCGATTAGTGGCGCAATTTTTTTTTAAGAATCCACCTCTGATAGTGCATATATAAACAGTGGTGTGCACAGAGTTTTTCCACAGGGGGGGGAGGAGAACCTTGATGGAATGAAAAATGGGAATTATATATGGGGAAGGGGGGGGGGGTTAACATCACGGTCCCTAACACAATTTTGCCAACCTCTTTCTGTGGGTATCATGTACCACCCTAGAAAAGTACTAAGCTACCTTTTATATTAGTAGCGAAGCTACTCTATAATTTACTAAGTATGTCCGTCCGTCCATAAGATACGAAGAATCGATATTAAATTCCCCATTGTTCTGATCATCCAGTATGTAGTTTACTTTGATTGTCAGTATGTAAGTCATCATACAAAATATAAATATCTAAAAATATGAAAATACATGAGAAATGTTTCGTGATTTTCCCCCAATAAATCTATTTTTTATTTTAACAAATAATTCTTTTCCCTATCCTTATCCACGATTTTTTTGTGCTTCGCTACTTATGGATGTTGTCATCCTTGTTATTATCATAAATACATTTACACAGATGTTTGCAAAATATATAGAAAAAACTTTGCCACATTTATATATCTAATTTATCAAGGACTAGCGGCTGCGTCCCTGGATTCTGTAGGCGCTGTATAGAAAATAGACTAAAACCACATACGGACCAATGTTTGTGCTTTCACGCAATGTGCCTGTCGAGCACTAACAACAACGTCCCTACTTAAATCAATAAAAAAACTGTAAAGGGGACCTAACCCTGCGGGGCCTATACCTGCGGTGCCCTTATCCTGCTGGGCTACCTAGTATCCAATATATCCTAACTTATCCTTATGTATTAAATAAAATTAAACAAACAAACTAATGCCTTCTTATTTACTGTTTCTCTACATACTAGCGGCTACACCCCTAGAGGCCTCTTGGGGTACTTGAGGGGAGGGGGGTTGACTTTGACTACCCAACTTTTTGTATTTTAGATTAAAAGAGAAAAGTAAAAAAGCAGACAGACATCGTTCTACTTTGTATTATAGATATGCTTTATAACTATGATATGTCTTAATGTCTTAGGTAAGCTGCCAGTTTTAGAACCAGCAAAAATACAGCTGGATGTCCAATGCCTGTCCGTTCTTCTCAAAAGGCACAACAGTCCAAAGAAATTCTTTATAGAAATTATTTACCCTATCAAATATTAATAATAAAAAAACATGTTAAAAAAGGTTTCCACATGCTTCATAGAAAAGAAAAAGGAAGGAAAAAACACTTGTTAGA
Source organism: Acartia tonsa (assembly GCF_053477335.1). Classification (NCBI taxonomy): domain Eukaryota; kingdom Metazoa; phylum Arthropoda; class Copepoda; order Calanoida; family Acartiidae; genus Acartia; species Acartia tonsa. The sequence continues at coordinate 16,557,412 of NC_137272.1, read as the reverse complement.
AGAAATTGCTCCTAATAATATAAACATAAGAAAGGATGAAAAATCAATAAAAATAGAAGCTGTATATAATTTTGATAATTTTACATTAACTTTAGACAGACAGCTCTTTTATTAGAGAAAAAAATAATATAATTTATGTGTCTCTGTCAAAAAAAAAAAAAATAAGACATCAATCATATATAAAGTAGAAAGATTTTTCCTTTTTTAGGGGGCGGGGGGATAAATTAAACCTCCTCCACCATCTTAGGACGAAGAAAATTATTCTGTTCATATTGATATTTTTTTAAATAAAAATAAAAAGTTATGAGAGGGTTAGTAGGGCTTAGGATATCCTTCAATCCACTTTGACAACCCCCATTGCTGTTTTGAGAGGGGTTAGAAGGGTGGGACGCCACCTTAATCAATTTTGCCATGCGGGTGAACACCTTTCGCCTTCAACCTCCCCTCTGCTAGACAACTTAGTATATTTAAGGGATCATTAAATACTATACAGGTTTCGTGAATATTATCATAAATATAACAGTTAGGGAGTTGAATCCATTTTTATAGAAGCAGAAATATAATCTATGATTATGGTTTGGACCCTCTAAAACTGTAATCTACCTTTCCACTTTCCCCTCTCTTGGTGAAGATATCTTCAACGCCGATACGATTTTTGAAATGTAAGATTCTATTTCCCCTTCTCTTGGTGAAGATATCTTCAACGCCGATACGATTTTTGAAATGTAAGATTCCACTTTCCCCTCTCTTGGTGAAGATATCTTCAACGCCGATACGATTTTTGAAATTTAAGATTCCACTTTTGCCTCTCTTGGTGAAGATATCTTCAACAAGGGGACAAAAGTGGAATCTTATATTTCAAAAATCGTATCGGCGTTGAAGATATCTTCACCAAGAGAGGGGAAAGTGGAAGGGTAGATTACAGTTTTAGAGGGTCCAAACCATAATCATAGATTATATTTCTGCTTCTATAAAAATGGATTCAACTCCCTAACTGTATAATCTTTTTAATTTTTGACCCTAAACTAATATTGACCAAAATGTGTAAAATCTAAACAAGTGTAACAACATCCATAAGTAGTACAACCATCTGAAACAATTTGCTAAAATAAAAGATAAACTGTCAAACAAACGGACGGACACATTAGATTATATGCTGGATGATCATTTGTTAGTGATAATTCAAACACAAAAATTAACAGTCTATCTTAAATAAGAGCCTAATAAATCACACTTGACTATGAAATAACGGACTATCAATTTAGAGTAGCTTTGATATCAAAAAGACAAAACCGTGCTATTTTTATCATCTTTTAGAACAAATTTTTGGTAAGAAAATGATCTATACAATAGACATATTCAAGAGGTGAAGGTAAGCCCCCCCCCCCCCCGGGCCTACCCCCCCTTATCCCCCCCCCCCCCAAAAAAAAAAATATATTTTTACTGTTTCTTTTTAAAATTAAAATTTGGATGATCGACTTTTCCCCCTCCCACCTAGAGGCTTCTAGGGAGGGGGGGGGGGCTTAGCCGCTAGTATAATATATGTAACAAGCTTTACTTTATATTGTAACGTCTAATAAACATGCGGACAATTATAAAAAGAAAAAAGCTGCGCTTCCGAAAGAACATTTAAATTTTAACCACTTGAATCTAATTACTTATAGAGATTATGGATTTTTTAATTATTGAATTAAGGCATCTGCACATTTAAATTAGTAAAGCTATTCTTTAAATGATTTTTTTCCATTCGCAAAATAATCTATTTTATTATATCGTTTTTTGGGTCTGTTAAAATTTTGTCCTTTTGCAAATGTATCTACAAAAGATTGATAGTTATTTTTACCATCCTATTTTTGACAGCTTTCCTCTTATATTGAAATGAAAAATTGAAAGATTAAAACCAGTTAGCCTCGAGGGGCCGAACTAGTATTAATTTTATGATTTTTATTTTATATATTCGTGGAAAATTGTCTATGATACGATGCTATACATGATATTTCAGTATGGCTAAAACTGGCTCTTATTCATCGGATATTAATCGGCTTCGAAGCCACACGGGAAAATTGTCCTCATATTCGCTGGCCTGTAAACTTAGGGGACTTTTTATTAAATTTTAATTGGCCTGGACATTCCTCCAGTGTCCAAACTTTTCAACAAATAGATTTAATCTACAGAAGGAGTTTTTTGTATAGTCCCTATCGTGGCAACGCCTCTTAAGGGGCATTTCGTCGTATATTTACAGTAGCTTTTCCCCTATTTCTAACCCAACTTAACGCCTAACCTAAAATAACATATCAAGAGCTAATGTAATAATACGACTAAACGCCCCTAAGGAGGAGTTGTCACGAAAGGGACTATACCCGGAGTTTTTATGAATGTGCATATTGTTATCGCCCATTGTCTTATCCCTGCATATTCCTAACATGCTGACTTATCATATTGATATGTGATAATTAGGGGGTATATTAGTTGTATCTGTTTTAAAGTAATCAAATAATTATTACAGACTTTATTCATATGCATCTGCTCATGTTGGCAGAGTGCATAAATTCATGCAAATATTATGTTTTAGCAAATTTTAAAAAAGTTAAACCCTTGTGCGTTTAAAACAATTTGGCATTGTAGAATTCATAAACTCCCCCTCCTCTCTATTTTTAAAAAATATTTTCAAAATAAGGGATTCGGGTAAGTTTTTCGTTCGTTTGTTTATTACTTTAGTTTATTAAGGTTAGGTTATATGCGGTACTTAATAAACCTGCCCCTTTCTTTGTTCTAATGTTTCAAATTATTTGGACCTTTTTATGTATTTTTTTTATATTTTTAAGCTAAAAAATGCGTAAATTACTGCATTTATCTTATTCACAGCTATTTTCAATTTATATATTTTTTTTTACTTTAGGAATTTCGCTATTTCAGCTAAATGACTAATTTGTAGGCATACTAATATTTTAAACATACAATCTCAAACATATTACATAATTACTTTAAAATCTATACTTGATTTTTCAAATTTAAAGTTTTCAAATTTTCAGTTTTCTAAAATCATTTAACCACTAAAGACACTATAGTTTTGTATTTGCTTTATATGGTTTTAATTTTTTTTTCAATGTTTCAAAGATCTTGGTTTTATTATTATTTATTTTATTTCTTTAATGAAATAAAATCTTTAGCTTATGTTAAAACTTAAAATATTGTTATTCTTTTTGATGAGAAACAATCTATGTTTTCATAGTCCATAAATATCTCTCAAACGTGTGGAAGCTGTTTGTTTCATAATTTTTTAACGAAGCTTTTCTTTAATAAGGTTTTATTTGGTACGTCCGTCCATAATGGATAGCTCTTATAGTTAATTTGGACATATTTTAGTAGTTATCAGTCGGTAATTTCATTTAAAACAAGATTTTTACCTTTTAATAATTATTTTTATATGATATACATATCCTGCGCAACTGATTTTTGAAATAATGATTCCCAGGACAACAAAGTATGATATTATAAACGGTGCAGTCGCTTCTATGATTACTAGATTAGGAGTACATTTTAAGTTTTAAGGAAAGCCTCATTTTGTTCTAAACCCATCCCCCTAAAAATCATTAAAACCCCCAATGCTATTTCAAAATGTATTTGAAAAATATTTGGATCATGGAAATAAAACGAAGTAACGGGTTTCGTCGTATCTTCAAAGTAGCTTTTCTCCTATTTCTAGCCCTGTAACCCTTTTGGGCAATCATTAACATTTACCCAACCTAAATTAACCTATCAAAACTATTGTGAAAATACAACAAACCTGGTACTTCGTTTTCTTTCTATGATCCAAATATTTTGCTACTAATTTTCATTTAATTCAATTTATAATTACCTCGTAAAAGAATTTATAAATATAACTCCATCAAACGTTAAATTTCTTGAAACTTCAAGTGTTTTAAAACTAACTAATTACCTATGATTAGGCAAGTCTAAATAGTAAAATAAGTATTTTTTAATAATTCCAGCTGTTTAGTTAGTATCAAACCAACTTTTGTATAGGATATTTATGATTAATTGTATTTCATATTAAAATCATTAATAAAAAAGTTAATTTATTCTATAAACATATTTTAATATTATGCAATGTTTTTTTTTTAAATGTATTTATTTCAATACTATTTTTGTATGATTCATTCTGACTGACAGTCGCTAAAAGAATTCAATTATTGATTATTTTTTTTTGTAAGTCTAATTTTATTCTTACAGTAAATTTTATTGTCAAATGTTTTCGGATCATGGAAAGAAAACGAAGTAGCGGGTTTTGTTGTATTTTCACAGCAGCTTTTGATAGGTTATTTTAGGTTAGGTAAATGTTAATGTTTGCCTTAAAAGGTTAGGAAATTGTCCCTTCAGGGTTAGAGCCCCCTGCAGGAAAAGCTTCTCTGAAGATTCAAACACGCTACTTCGTTTTCTTTCCATGATCCATGTTTTTCTACCGAAACTGAAGATAATTTCTGGAAGCTTGCAGTTATGGATACCTGTACCTGCTGTCTGTATCTACCTGCCAGTTCTAAAGACCTGTACCGCCTGCAGTTCTGGAGACCTGTACCTGCTGCCTGTTTATACCTGCCTGCCAGGATGTTTGTGACCGGATAAAACAGGCACGCATGTAGATATAGTTGCCATTTTATCAGGTCATAGTTATTCTGCCAGGTGCATCTACCACTTTTGTCAAAATTTCGTGTATTGACACAACCCAATCTGTCCCGATTTTGTAAATCTTTGAAAAGTGCGATTCCAGTTACGTTATATACGTTTCGGGAAAGAAAAAGGGAAGGGGGGAAGAAAATCTCTTCAAAAGAGATGGGAGAAAAGGGAAGAGATTTTAACCCCTTCCCTTTTTATATGACGTCACAGGAATCACACTTTTCAAAAGTGATACAAAATCGGGACAGATTGGGTTGTTTCTCGTATATTTTGTTGACATCCAAATATATAAAATAGTAAGTTTTTTTGGTCTGTAGCAAAGGATCACGCTTACCGCTGAACCGATATAGTCCTCCTTTACAGTGAAGCTACTCATAGGTTTTAGGCTATTTTAGTATTGGTAGGTATGGTTGTAGGCTAATTTTCTGCCCCTCAATACCCCTTCTAATATAGAGATCCAATATGCTAGGGGCGCAGCCGCTAGTAATCTTATATTGTATGTATGTGTTAGAGTAGTCATGGACGGCACATAATCAACAGAAAATTAAAATGGACATAACAAAACATATAGAAAACGGGTTTTAAATGACATGTATATGTAGTTGACAGATTCATGGTCGGATTGACGTACGGACATTTTCTGCGTATTTAGAGTGGCTACGCTACTAACAAGTGTTATGATAGATAGTTAGGGAGGAGACATTGGACTTTAAATTACACGTGTACCCAAAGTTTTATAACCAAGTTATCCTATGTGTTGGCTCAAAAACATTGGGTACTTTTTGTTGAATTTTGATTGGCTAGTATTGTCTGAATTCTTTAACCAATTTTTATCTTTTAATCTATCTATCTGTTTTTATTGTATTTGTCTTTTATTTACTGAAATATATAAATTAACTAAACTGATTGTATTTATATGTTCTTTTTTTAATTGTATAAAATAAGGATGACAATATCTATAAAAGCGAAGCTCTGAAACTGTAGGACAAACGAACATTAACACGTACTTGTATAGTGTAAGAACTGAATAATCAGACTATAAATGTATAAAAGTAGAAAAAAATGTTAAGTAAATTTGTAGAAAAACTGCTTGAATACAGGATAGTTTTTAAAGACATACTTACATTTTTAGGATTCCAAAAATCAGATAAAATGGATAATTAGATCACATAAAAATTTGTTGATAAAATTTAAAATCAACATATTTAAAATGGACGTACGGACATTATGATAACGATTATAGAGTTGCTACGCTTTATAAATCGTAGAGAAATCCCATTCATAGGGAATTTTTTGTCTGTATCAATACTGAATAACAACTACTGAACTGATTTAGTTCTCCAGTTTAAGGAAGCTTTAAATAGTCTCTGGAATGTTTTTTTTTATTTTAGCTTGCTAAAGTTTCACTCTATTAGAGAACATGAAAATCTGGTGTTGTATCCAAGTAATAATTTAAACATGAAAGTTATAAAAAAAATCACCCAACCTATTTAAAGAGAAGTTTAGTGATTTATAATTGATTGAAATAAAATGTTAGAGGTAAACCAATAGCCAATAGGAGTCGGGATGCCCCCCGAGATCTTGATGTGTATGCTTATATGGTCAAACGCCCTTCAGAAAACCAATCCTTTGATTGCATGACTTTTGTCTGATAGTACTAACTGTGCATGGTAAGAGTTGTGTCAGTTTTGGGCCAAAGCATTTATGTCACTCATCAAAAGCAGTAGGAACTATTGTTAACGTCTTTCGTTATGACGTCGTGTTAGGCCGAGATTCTAATCTTTCACGTTCCCAACAACAAGCGGATGCGCTACGTGTTAAGCCACAGTCAGAAGTGAGTTCAATTAAAGTGTTGCCGCGCTACTATATCATGTGAGGATATAACCAGGGATCTAAGGGATAGACAATGGCCGATAAATTGATGTACATCTTCAATGATGATAAACAAAATTACCCCTTCAGTGGATGAAAATTAGTGATTTAAACGTTTGAACACTCAAGCCAACGTGTAAGAAAACGTTATCATAAAAGTTTGGGGACTAGTGTAATAAACAGCCCATTGTCCTCTTCCTCCCTGAGATTTAACTAGGTGGAAAGGGAATTATGCGGGTATTGATAAATCTACAACCCTTCATTCTTTCAAAATCTTATTATATAAAGTAGTAAGCTTTTTTGTCTGTATTGAAGGATCTCGCTAGCCGCTGAACCGATATGGTTCTTCTTTACACTGAAGCTACTTATAGCCCTAGGAAAGGTTTAAATTATTTTGAGGTAGGGTACCATCAATCTCCAAGATAAATCGCCCCTAGAAAAAAAATATTCCCCCCAAAAAAATTGTAAGAGTTTTTTTAAACTACAATTTAGAAAGTGTCGACTCCACCCCCCAACCAAAGCCTTGATTTCACATAGCAATGGTTTGGAAATGATTAAATTACCGACCATTGTCCAATCCCTGACAAACTGTGTAATGTATAACTCAGAAAGGAATGGAACCTTGGACTATTAATAACGCGGGTACCCAAAGTTTTATAACTCTGTTGTAAACTCTTTCGGAAATTAAAATTATTGGTTGTTTTCAAACTTGTAGTGTTAAATCTTTTAACCAATAATATTAATCTAAAGAAGGAGTAATTTTGTTTACCAAAATTGGGGATTTAATTAAATTTATTCCCAATTTTCCAATCACTGACGTCCTGTATATCTATAATACAAAGTAGCTTGATGTTTGTCCGTCTGTCCGTCCGTCCGTCCGTCTGAAGCTTAAGATCTCGGTAACCACTGAAACGATCGGATTCTACTCTTCAGGGAATATACCTACTGGTTCTGTGGTGGTTTTAGGCTATTTTATTGGGGGATGGGACACTCCAAACACCCCCAAAAACAACCCCCCCCCATTTTTTTTGTAGAAGATTTCCTTGGTCCTTTTTATTTAATTTTTTTTACGAATTTCACCTTAACTTTTTTTGATCGCCTAGAGGCTAGGGGCGAAGCCGCTAGTAACTTAATAAAAAAAACAATGGTTTTCCCAATTCTATGTCACAAAGGACAATAATAGATTTAGTTGATCTAGATGGTCAATTTGGCCCCATAATCCGTTAAACTTTAAAAGGAATTCCAAGCAATATATCTACATATAGTACATATAGATTTATAACTAGAAAACTACCTGGATCATCCTGTTAAGGACCTTTTTCGTCTGCTAGCAAATTGCTTTTTGCTCTTTTGTAACGACTTGGCTGTGTTAATATTCCCGACACAATTGGTTGATTTTCAAAGACACGATTGAAAGTCGGCACATTTTCCTAGAAGGGGATATAGAGTTATTTAACCCCTTCTCTCTCTATTATTTTACTCTAATATCCAAGCATACGAAGTCTTTTGTTTACTGAATTTATGTACAATTCACAAAATTGAGCAATGAAAGAAGCAGCTTATAGTGCCTATTAAAAATGACGTCATTCAATACAAATGACCAATGAAAGGCCTGTATACATTGTAATTTATCAGTGGCAAAATGTATAATGGCCTATTATTGGTGACTTTTATGATTTCTTTTTATTAGGCACTATGAGCTGCTTTGCAATGAAGATATAATTTTCTGAAAGCTATCTTTATTATTAGAAATGCGACTATTATAGCTGACTCATTTTGCGAATGAAATGAATAAATACTCCCCTTTCTGTAATCTTTTTAACCAATTATATGGCCGGATTGTTCTTCCACTGTTTTCCAATTAGCTAATTTAGAGAGTATGTATCTAGATTATATCTATTAGGACAAAACCAGGAGAAATTTTGAGATGGGGGGGGGGGGGAGTGATGGTTGCATGGTTGGAAGGGGGGTGGACAAGGAAAATTAAAGTATTATGGGGAGTGGGTCGCCTATGTGTCGCCTACAATTGGGGGAGGGGGGGGGATGTAAAAATTGGGGAGGGCTATACCGTTACAAATTACCTTTCTTACAGCTCAAAACATAAAAATAAGAAAAAAATTATAAAAAAAAGTCACCATATTAAGTTTTTAGAACTAAAATTAATATTTAAAGTAAATCAAGTAAAAATATTAATTAAATAAGCATATTTTTTAACATAAAAATGATGAAAAAACCACAACATAAAACCAAAATATGTGTTCCTTAGAAAAAAATGAAAGGGTTATCAAGTAAAAATTATTAATTGAGGCTAAGAATTTTAAACGAGTAAAGTTTACATATTTATAATTCTTCAATAACGAATCATTTTTTTAAAATCAAAAAAATTCAACTTTTGGCTATTAATCTGTATTCTCTTACGATGGATCTCGCTAACCACTGAACCGTTATGGTTCTCCTTTACATTCTAGCTTCTATTAGGTTTAGTGAGGTTTTTAACTATTTTGAAGGAGGTTACCACAAACCTCCCATAAGATATAAGAAAAACGAATTCCCCTCCCCCCCCAAAAAAAAGAAAAAAATATTTTTTTTACTTTTTCTATTCAAAGATAAAATTAAACTTTAGGTGTTCCTAGACATACTAATGATTAAGAATTAAATCACATTGTTAAGAATCTCAAAGAAGCATCAAAAATATTTATGATACGGCACCCCTAATTAATATATGTCTTGATTTTCTGCTGAAGAAAAGATTTTCTCCACGGTTTAGTCCGTGCGCACGCAAGCACACTTACACATACACATACACACACACCCATACGCGCACATAAACACACACACACATATACATATAAGCACGCAGTCAAGTCATATAGTCGATTCAAACCTGTACGTATGTGAATTTCTAGTTAAATTGAATTTAGTGATTTCATATGAATTAATTATTTAACATTATAATTTACTTAGAATGTATTTCTTTTAAGCATAAATTCATATTAATAGTTTTATTTGATATTTAAAAACTAATGTACATTTTAGGAACATTTGTAAAATTATGTTTTATGGGGGGTGAAAGTTGGTACATAACAACTTTCCCTATCTTTTGGACTATTTTTCTTTCGGCACATATATTTTTTTTACTACTTCTATTTAATTTTGTTTTTAAATTCTTGATATTTTTTACAATTATTTTTATAACCTTACAATTAATTTATATATTATCATTTGTACTTTGTGTTAAATTAAAATATTTTAAATGAGAAATTAAAATTAAATTATGAAACCAAGTTTTGATAATGACTCATATCTTTGAATACTTTTCTATGATAATGTGGGTTGATTTGCACCTAAAAACTTACTAAGTCCATTTAATTTTTACGTAGGTAGAACTTCCTAAGTCGCATTGCTTTTATTTTTTCGCCTAAATTTACAAAAATAGATAAAACAAAGATCACAAAATATTTAAGTGTGCTTAATTCCAATTATAGGTATTTGTATCTTCTAATAGGTAGGCCTGTAAATCATAATATTCTCCAAAGTTAACAGCCCAGTCTCATTTATGGCATAAAACTTTTTAAAAATGGGTAATACAAATTAGCAGTTTCCATACTTGCAATAGATTTCAACATCTGCAATAATTGGTGGTGTTCAATGTACATCAGTTAATCGTCCATTGGAATATCCTTGCAAATTCTTTTAGATACGAAGCTAACCTATAATTCATTTTGTAAGTCCGTCAGTCTGTCAGTTCGGATTGCTGTGGGGGAAATGTATTTTTTTTGGCTGTTATTGAATATAGATAGTTGAAATGTTATTATGCTAATCTACTATATACATTTGTCTTTTGATCTGTTAGTCATGCTCTAAAAGACATAAACCTTTTCTTATTTTTTTGTTGTGCTTCGCTACTTATGGATGTTGTCATCCTTGTTTTCACTTATTTTGACAGTACTTTTTTATTAAAGAAGTTGTATCAACTTTTTTTTTATAGCTAGCCGGTCCTTTTAGTAAGTAGTAGATGTAAAATTTTTCATAGAATTCAGATATGCAATCGGTTTTTTTTGTAGACCTCTTATTTTTTAAGTAATTTAAGTTTAAAAAAAAAAAAAATTAAGTCGATTTTAAGGTACTAAAATGCAACAAAAAAAGAAAGAAAATGGCCATTATGAACAAAAATAGTAAGATCTTTAATTTGACACCTTACTTTTTCAATTCTGTCAGGTAATTATTGAAAAAATCGATTTTTTTAAACCCACGAGAATAAAAACTTTGAACTCAATTTTATCATTTCACAAGTAAAAAAATATGGGTTCATATATACCTTTAGAATCAGAAAAATATTACGAATCCATTGTAAGCAAAATTGAAAAAAAAAGTTTACAATATAGTATATAAACTACAATAAAAGGAATTATATGAAAATATCATATTATATTGTACAGGCAACGTCTTAACTCTTTAATTGAGTATAAAAATGGGAAGGGGGTATAGAGGGGGTAAAGAGGGGGTAAAAAAGGGAAGACGATAGTGTTGCCAGAACAAAAAATACAATTGGCCATTTTTTAATTTTTTAATTTTTTTACTTTTTTTCAATTTTGCTTACAATGGATTCGTAATATTTTTCTGATTCTAAAGGTATATATGAACCCATGTTTTTTATGTCTGTTTGAGAAAATATTTAGGTCTAAAGTTTTTATTAAACCGAGGTTAAAAAGATAGATTTTTTCAATAATTACTCAACAGAATTTTAAAAGTAAGGTGTCAAATTAAAGATCTTACTATTTTTGTTCTTACTGGCCATTTTCTTCTTTTATTTTGTTGCGTTTTAGTACCTTAAAACCGACTTAATTATTTTTTTTAAAAACTTAAATTACTTAAAAAATAAGAGGTCTACAAAAAAGCCGATTGCATATCTGAATTCTATGAAAAATTTTACATCTACTACTTACTAAAAGAACCGGCTAGCTATAAAAAAAAAAGTTGATACACCTTCTTTTGAATTAAATGAAAGAAAGTGAACCGGAAGTGAAGAAGGACTTTATGACATAAGCAAGGATGACAATTTCGATAACAGCAAAGCTTGCAAATAGATGAGGGACAGACGAACATTAATAACTACTAATAGCCATAGTATATTGTAACTCTGTATTTGAAAGTTAGGGAAGAGCAGAAAAATAACTTTAATCCATTTAAAAACATACATATATAAATAAAATAGCCTAAACCCACTCCTTAAGTAAAGCTTCTCTAAAATAAAGAACTTAATCGCACCAGAGGTTATTGAAATTTTAAGCTACAGACAAAAACCTTATTACTTTTTATAATAGGATAAAGTAGTTTCACTAATAAGCAGCATAATATTCAACCATAAAAAATACAATTTGTGTATTTATTGCAATTTTAATTAGTAATGCAAGTTGTTGCTGATAGTTTCAAATCTATAGGACAATTTTAAATACCTTGAAATCATCATATAATACAAACCATAGACAAATTGACATTATGTACAATGATAGTATACATTTTACCATTGGTCATTTACAATGTATTCTGGCCTATCATTTGACATTTGTATTGTATGACATCGTCTATAAGCTGCTTCATTATTATTGACAATTAAAATGGTAGGGTAGTTTTGTTTCTATGCCCTAACCCTGTACGGCTACCAAGTACCCATTATCATGACCTGACCTAAAGAAATATAGAAAATTAACTCCTCCCTTAATCTAACATTTTTTCAAAAGAATAGGTGGGAGGGGTTTCTATGATCAACAAGGAACTTTGAGGGAAACCGCTTACATTGATTAAAAAGTGGATTAAAATGATATCTGTATGTGGCGCATGATAATGAAAAAATTAATTAAGAACATGCTACAATTTTGTTATGCAATTTAAAGGGAATGTCTGCTTTTCTATTTAAAAAAATAATATTTGAATTTTTTGTTAAATCTCTTAAAATTCTTTCTTAAAATGTAACATAATGTCTGTCTATAGCTTAAGATCTCACCAACCGCTGAAATTATATGGTTCTTCTTTATATTGCATCTTCTCATAGGACCTGGGAAGGTTTAAAACTATTTTGGGAAGGGTAAAATCTTAAGAGAAATTGTCCCCTGAAAAAAAATGATGCTGTGAGTATTGGTTTAAAAAATATGACGTAACAAAAAAAATTAGCCAATGAGAGGCCGTTATTGACCAATGGCGGCATGCGTAGTGGACTCTCATTGGCTAATTTTTTTTGTTACGTCATATTTTTTAAACCAATACTCACAGCATCAAAAAAATATTTTCTTTTCTTGATTGAATGTTCCTTAAACTGTCATTTTTTTCTGTAAAAATTCATATAAGCGACTGTACTTATGTATGTGTAAGAACCATGACACTGATTAATTTATTTTTTATGCTCTCATTTTTACTAAAAATCAGGGAAAAAGTCTAGGGCAAGTTAAAAAGTTTCTGTGTAAAAAGATATTGCAGGGCTTATCGACTTATTAGCCGAAAAAGATGGGGAGGGGGGGTTGGCCTTAAGGCAAAAACACAATATTTTTTTAACACAACATTCTAACGGCAACAAGATACCACCAAACATTAATGGGTCATCCAGGTACAGAGCAAAAAAAACTATAAAGATTTTTTAAGGACTTTAACAAAGCGTTGAAATTGATATTATCCTTATAATAAGGTAAAATGATGTCAGTCTGTTTGTTTTTTTGCTTGTTTGTACCGAAGGACATCGCAGACCGCTGAACCTTAAAGGCCCCTAGGGGTATAGCCGCTAGTTTTTCAATATTCCATTAGAATAAAAATCTATTTTAAAATATGAAATCCAATGCAATTTTAAGTTGCATTATGATCATTCAGGCCTGATTTCAGTGGTCAATGTACATTGTACATGTTCGTTTTTTCTACTGTTTGATTTCGAATTTATGGATGTTGTCATTCTTGTTTTAAAGAGAGAGAGGGGACAATGGGCTGTTAATTTCACAAATCCCCAAAGTTTTATAATAATGTTCATTTTCGTTGGCTTAACAACTTTGGGGACTTTAATGAATTTTTATTGGTTAGTTTATTGAATTTAGTGTCAATATTTTTCAACCACTAATTGTAATCTACAGAAGGGGTAATTTTGTGTATTGACATTGGGGATGTGCATCAATTAGTCGGCTATTGTCTTATCATTGTGGATCCCTGAGGGTGACCAGATCGGAGCCTTGGGCCATATTCATGAATTGTCTGCACTTTATTATGAAAATAAAATGTTTCACACGCATGAAGATTTGACAATGCATTGTATTAAACAACATTGAGTATTGTTGTCTAGTAGTATTTTTTTCTTTTTGATAACATAATAAAAATGTATGCAACTCGAATTTTGGATTAAATCTACAATACAAGAAACAAGGATGAAAACATCCATAACAGATAAATATAAAGAAATAAATAATGCAAATCTGTCTTTAAATTACTTGACTAATGAGAAGCTTCGCTCACAACCTTTTTGTCCTAGAAATCGTATTTCTAAGCAAAAGTATGGCAGATAGTTAGAGAGCTGTTACGTGTTTGTCGTCAGTGACTAGTCTTCCTAGTCGTCCTAGGAATTCCTATACACCTAATAATAACAGAAATGGCGTGCAATGTTTGAAATGGATAGGACAATTCTAACAGGCTTAAATTTACAATCAAAGAGGAAACCCCAAAAAAACATGTATTCAGAAAAGCCTCGCTTTTAAGAGGCCTATATTATATTCGTCCCATTCCCTTATTTATTTTTTCATGGCTTTTGTGCTTTCATCACTAGAAACTAAGGGCGCAGACTTTAATACAATAAATATTAAATTTCCAGAGGTCTGCCTTCTGTCAGACTGGCTAATCAATTAGGGTTTTGTAAATGATCCTTTTTTTATACATTTTCAAAACAACTTTCTCTTTGGATCTTGTTTCTAATATAGTAGTGCTTATAATATTATTTCATTGCTTAGTTAGCAGGGAGGGAGGGGACATTAGACTGTAAATTATACTTGTACTCAATTTATTTTGTAACCACTTTTACTTTGTATACTTGAATTTTGATTGGTTGGCTTCAAACTAGTAGTTTACAACATTTCAATCTAAAAATTTTGTTTATCATTGTATAGGGGGACGTAAATCAATTTATCGTCCATTTTCTTATCCCTTAAGATCACTGTTAGTTAGACATAATGTTGGCATTGATGCGCATTCTCTTCCGCATATTATTATATCTGACTTGTGTTTATTATTTGCACTAGCGGCTGCGCCCCTATGCATCTAAAGATTCAGTGATAAACTAGGTAAGTAATAAGGGAAAAGGAACCAATTGAAACAATTCCGTAGCTTAAATCAAAATTAAACTTGCCTAAAACAATCATCGAACCAATTTGAAACTCAATCAGTTCAGTATTTATTGAAATCCTAAGCTTCTGACAAAAATAACTTACTACTTTATTCAATAGGATAAATAGGGGAAATTTCATAAATAAGAGTCAAATAAAAACATAAAAGGCATGCTTTTAATTTAATTTAATTTTGGATAAATTGCTAATTTCTGTGGTGAGGGGGGGGAACCATCCTACACCCAATCCCCCTTGGATGTCCATATGCCAGAGTTATAAAGTAGCTACGCTACCTAAAATTAAAAAAAGGTTGTCAACCTTTCCAATGAACAATTACCCAATTATATTGAAAAAAAATCTTATCAACTTAGAATAGAAATATTATTACTTGGATGTTGCACCCGATATTTATGTACTCTGGAAAAGTGATGCTCCCAGCTGGCTAAAACCATCCACAATCTTTTGCCCTTCCCCTCCTTTCCAACTGGATGAATGAACTGATCAATAAATAAGGTCCATATTAGCAAGATAAATTAATGAAAAAATTTCCCATGTCAATATATCCACTCTTATTATATCCATTCAATTTAATCAAGTTAGTTTCATAATTATGTTCAAAATGGCAAGCCCAGAATTTTTTAATAGGGTAATGACAGCTTTCATGCATGACCCAAAGTGTCAAATTATTATATTTTTTTTGGCTCAAAACTATATGATATAAATGAATTTTGATGGGTTTGTTACAATCAAGCAAATTTCGAACTTTTCAACCAATAAATTAAAGAAGAGGTAATATTGTATATTATAATTGGGCATTCATATCAATTTATCATTCATTGTCTTATCATCTCTTGAAATGATCCCTTCCATCCATGTGTTTGGAATTAATGGGCAAATATTCTGCTTTCCCGAGTACGTGGAATGTGGACTTGAATTCAGGGAGGGAGAGGTTAATAAACTGTATATTACACTAGTCCCTAAAGTCTTATAATAAAGTTTTCTTCTTATTCTTCGGCTTAACAACTTTAGGGACTCTTTTATTGAATTTTGATTGGTTGGTTCAAAAGTTGAGTGTCCAAACGTTCCAACCACTATTTGTAATCTACAGAAGGGGTAATTTTGTTTGTTATTATTGGAGATGTACATCAATTATTTGGTCATTGTCTTATCCCTTTAGATCCCTGGCTTGAATTGCTTACTTCTGGTTGTCATCAATAATTAAAATCCCTGGGATCTCTAGAGATAAGACAATGGCAAGATAATTGATGTACATCCTCAATCATGATACAAAAACTTATCAGACAAAGTTCGTCCAATCAAAGAGTTGGTCGTCTGTTGTATGTTAATTAACCAAATATCCTTGGGTATTAAAGTTGTTGTTAATAAAGTTAAATTTCATTATGTTTTAAATGGACATCCGGACTTTCTGATTAAGATTATTGAGTTGCTATGCTTTCTAAATTGTTACAAACTGTTACATGTAAAGTTTGAAATCGATATGCCAATTCTTTATTTTCTAAATTAACGTAAAGAACTATACGTTACGTATGTACGTACGTATGAACGTACAGACCCGGATTATATAAAAGCTTCGCTATTAACAAGACATACATAGTGCGACGAAGTGGAAAACATTGAAAAAGTCATAAAAGAAGATTAATAAAGAGGGGCAATTAGGAGCCCTAATATAATATCAGTTTAACTTGATTTGTCATCCTTGGATGGAAGTATGAAAAGTGTCATAGGTGACGTCATACAAATATGTTTGAAAAGGAAGGATGAGATGAGAGGTGGGAATGAAACCCCTAAAAAACAGATGAATTTCGACTTATTTTTATGACGTCACTCTTGGCACTTTCCGTATCTCCTCTTTGGATTAGTGTTAGATCATGTTATTCTTTTTAAAAAGTAACAGGAGGTGCATCTGTGTATCTGTCTAAAGCATAATATCTAGAGCCAGAGGTCCCTAGGGGCGTAAACATAAATTATGATATTATGACATGGCACCATAGTTTGCAAAACAATCAGAGCATAATATTATTTGCATTAAATCTTCCCTCATAATAACGAGAATTAAACTCAGGGATCTCAAGGGATAAGACAATGGCCGATAAACTGAAGAAATATTCCCAACCAATATATTGTCCCCTCCTTCTCTGTATAGCCTGGGAGGGAGGGGACATTGGACTATTTATTTTCAACATATTTTCCACACACGACTGTTAATTACAATGGTACCCACGTTTTCTTTTTTGTTGGCTTTAAAACTTTTACTATAGATTGGTCTGTTCTAGTTATTTCTCGCATCGTATTATAAACGGCTTTCCGCGGATATAGAATGTACAATTATTAAGATTAAAACTAGTTTTTTAGCCCCGAGGTGCTGAATGCACCGGCTACAAAAAACTGGTTTTAATCTTTTGACTGTACATTTTTATATTCGTAGAAAGCTGGATATAATACGATGCTAGACATTGTTTTTTCGTATGGGTGAGAACCGGTTCCTATCCACCGGATTCAAATGAATACGAGAAATAAAGTTAGTGTCCTATCGTTTCAACAATTAGTTTATCATCATCATTAGAACGAGTTATTTTACTGATCATCATTGGACATATAAATCAATTAATCGTTCATTGTCTTATCCCCTAAGATCCCTGGAGAAAGCCAAAAAAATGTCCCATTTTGTTTTCTTTATTTTAAACTTTCTACAAATAAGAATTTAGGTTTCTTAAACAAACAATACGATGGGGTCAAATCTCTTTTTTTTCAAGTGTGGCTTTCAAGTCAATGTATTCCCCCATCCTGCTTTTTTTTTAAACGAAGCTTTTCTAAAATTAGGTTCTGAACGTAGTTACGTACGTGTGTAACGGTTAGCTCTTTTCCTTAATTTAAACATGTTAGAATTGTCCTACAGATTTCAAACTTTAGATGATGATTAATGTAAAATTAAGACTAAGTTAATATTTAGTGAGCGTACTAACTCTATAATCGTTATTAAATAGTCCGTGTCCATTTAAAACTTGCTATTTTCAGTTTTTGAGCATTGATTCCTGTGGTAACAAGGTAAAATATTTTAAGCAAAACACTTACCAAAACGTACAAAATATCATCTTAAGTATCTTAACAATGAACAATAAATTTATTTACAATGATGAAATACAAAAGCATCCCACCTGTAGATTTAAATGATTCGTTTCAAAGTTTAGACAATGCTAGGTTGGAACCAACCAATCGAAATTCAACAAAAGTACCCAAAGTTTTTGAGCACGAACAAGATAGCATGGTTATAAAACATTGGGTACAATTGTAATTTGGTGTACAATGTGGTTCCTCCCTCCCTGTAACAATTTTATTTGATTTTGCAATTAAAGGGGGAAGGAATGGGTAGGGGGAGGGGGGGGGGTGAATACGGATATCCAACTAGCAAATAGGGAATTGTATCTGTTGATACTGCATCTTGAATAATACCCATTTTAGACCTATTTTCAAAATTGTTTCTGTTTTTATATGCTATATTTTTTTAAAAGGTTTTTAAAATGGATTTTGTACGGTAATATAATAACAATTTTTCGCGGATAATAAAAGAAAAAATGATTAGTTTATTTTAGTTTCGTTGGCCCAGGCCAGTGGTATTAATATTATCATTTCATTATTCGTAAAAATTTCTGTAATTTGAGGCTAAAAACGATTTTTCTGTATGGGTCAGAACCGGTTTTTATCCAGGTAATATCAATCATTTTTAAAGCCATACTGGAATCTTAAGTATTTATTTTGAATCTAAAAAAAACTATATTATGTAACTTATTTTTTTTTTGTAGTAAATTTGTCAAATTTTTAAATTCAAACTAAAATATGATAACAATCATAAATATAAAGATGATAAGTTATCACATTAACAAGTTTAAATCAACAAAAAACAGGTTTTCTAAGCTAGTTTTTATTTACAGGGAATTAGCACTCAAAAAAAAAACTATTTTGCCTCCAAATATCTTAATAATCTCTAAATTATATATGCACATCGACTTAATTTTTTTAAACCTTATTTTTTCTAAAAACTATATGTTTTTCAGAATGGCCTCAAAACCGATTAAAATCGGCTAGATTAGAACTGTTTAGCAGCTAAACTGGAAAAATCATGTATAGCGTCGTATAGAATTGTTTCCACGAATATGAAAGTAGAGAACCCGGATCTCCGGCCCCTCAGGGCTAACAAAATATTTTAAATCTTATTTTTTTTATTTTAATATCTGCGTAAAGCTGTCTTTGATACGATGCGATAAATAATCGTCATCATATTATCTGTTATTCTTTTTCAGACTTACATATGTACAGAAGACTTTGACTAAAAAAAACTTTTCTAACTTTTTTCTCTCAAAAGTAATGGTGTTTGCTTTGTAAAAAGAAGTGCCAACAAACAGACTGCCATAAAAAAAGAAAAAAAACTTAGGTAAGGTTTAATTATATTTTGTCGACTACCCTCCCCCCATACCCCTTATTTTTGCAATGAATTAAATAAAAAGTTTTTTTCTTCCAATGTTCAACCCATGCTGAACCTTTACCCTCCGGGCTTTTATTTGGTCGGGGCCTAGCCCTGCGGTGCTACACAGTACCAAATATAATATAAAATAAACTAATCTAAGGTAATGAAAAAAAAACAATTTAAAAAACTACCCCATTCTAATTTAATAAAGGACTGATTAAGTAAGTTACATAATGTATGCTGATTGGTACAGGGAATTCTCACTCAAGAAACAGCTACATATCTTAAATAACAGCTGAGAAAATTACATTTTCCCCACAACGTTACGGGCGGACAGTCAAAGTGAGTTATAGAACAACTCTAATTCTAAAATTATTCTAAATAGAACTATCATTGTTTAATAATTTTCAATTTGAAATAAAATGTTAAAAAAAAACAATTTAAACTAAAATGCAATAATGTTTTTCTTTGCAAGGTTAATTTATTATTTATATTTCTATTTTCTGCGTAGGTAATTTGTAAAGGAAAAGACAGAAATTGTACAAAATGAAAATTCAAACACATCCTTTAACGGTAAGTTCAATGTTTTTTTTTTACTTTTTCAGCGAAGTTTCTCTATAATATAGGTGTAAGAAAAAGTAAAAAAATATATCAGTTATAAATTTTAGATATATGAAAATGAATTTTGGTTATTAAGGTGTTTAACTTTAAACTAAACATAATTATCGAATACTTGATAGTGATGACGGCCAATAAATCCATTTAACTATTACTCCCCCCAGCCATTATAAAAAAAACATTTTAAGGAACTAGCAGCTGCGCCCCTATCATCTAACTCTGCATTAAATGGGGTAAGGAGGGGACATATATTAGCCTAAAACCATCTCAAGGCTTAAACCTAAAATCAAAATAGCCTAAGTTTCCCAAAAAAGAAGAACTCAATCAATTCAATAGGATATTCAATTATATATAATAGGATGGAAGACTTAATTAAAAATATTAAACCCCACCCCCTAGAAAATGAACTAATGATGTTTGGTAATAAATGTTTAAACTTGATTCTAAAAAATCATCAAAACAAATTATTGCAAAAATCTTACAAATTAAAAAAAATAAAATGACTTTTTTAATCCGTCAAATTAGTGAGAAAACCGCAAAAAAAATTAAATTAATTTGCAAAAAAAATAATCTGTTAACCTTTTACGATGAATAGCAGTTTTTCATAACAATTTCATTTGAAATATTTGAAAAGAATGAATTAGAAATGATAAGGTTGAAAAAAAGTATTTGTAAAATCCCCAGGTAGGACGATTGGGCATTGGGCTGTTTGTTACACTACTCCCAAAAGATGGAAATCAAATTATCGGCCATTGTCTTATCATTTTAGATTGCTTCGTTATCCCGCAACCGATATAATGATCCCTGTAGGCAAGGGCGGGGGGGAGGTAAAGGGGTGATTACCTCCCCAAACGAATTTTAAAATTTACCCCCAGCCATTTAGGAAGGGGTATTTACCCCCCCCCCCCCCTAAATAAAATCCCTAATAAAAAAATTTTGGCGCGCTTCCTGCGCAATTTTACTAATAAATATTTAATAGTATTTCGTTATAAGATAAATTTTTTTTTTGGGGGGGGGGGGGTAAACATAATTTAACCTGCCAACAGATTTCACGGGGGGTAATTACCCCCCCCCAAGCAAATTTTACCCTCGGGGTCAAAATTTTTTTTTTGGAGGAGGGGGTTAAAAAATTTGCAACGCGATTCGTGCGCTATTTCCCCCCCCCCCCAAAAAAAAAGGAAATTACCCCCCATTAAAAAAAATTTACCCCCCCCCCCTCAAATAAAAAAGCTTGGACGCCCCTGCCTGTAGGGTTACCTGTGACTTATATAAAACTACACCCCCTACAACTCCTCCAATTATTTCAAAATGGAAAGCTGGGGGCATTTTTGTACTCGACTATTATCGGGCTGTTTATTACACTAGTCCCCAATGTTTTATAATAACGTTTTCTTCTTCGTTGGCTTAACAACTATGGGGACCTTAATCGAAATCTTATTTGTGGGATTAAAAAGTTAAGTGTCCATACGTTTCAATCACTAATTGCAATCTACAGAAGGGGTAATTTAGTGTATCATCATTGGCGATGTACATAAATTTATTGCCCAGTGTCTTATCCCTTAAGATCCCTGATTATTTAGCTCTATGCAATTTAAAAGCTTATTCACGTTTCACCTCTGCAAAATTTAAACATTAGAGCATTAATCCTTGAAAAGTGTATTTGTATTAAAATTTTTGACCTTGGCTTTACAAAATTACAAAATGTATACAAATTTAAATTTGTATGAAAAATTAAACCATCATTGACACAAACAAATATGTTAGTAAGTGACACTGTAAAAAATCTTCAAAAAAAATTTGAAGACAAATACTTAACACTTCAAATATTATACCATGTATCACTCATTACTTGTGCATTACAAGTTCCTCAGACATTTAACTCAACTTAGATATCAAAAGGAATCTTAATACGTAGCATTATTCTAGCGGATGCGCCCTTTGATGTATTCAAAGCGGTGGGGAAATCATCATTCTAGCCTAAAACCATCTCAAGATTGAAATAAAAAAAATATAAAATCGTCACGAGACCTAGGTGAAGCTTCAATGAAATGGAGAACTCAATTGGTTAAGTAGTTATCGAAACCTTAAGCTACAGACAAATAAAAACCTTACCTCTTTATATAATCACTAGTGTCTATGCCCCTCGCTTCCAAATTGTAACAATAGCCTAAAACGATTCCAATACTTAGATCTGCAAATAAAATAGCATAAAACTATATCGGGGCTAATGTGGAGCTACTTTTAAAAAGGAGAACTCAATCAAAATTTCTTTTTTTATAGTGTCATTAAGTATAAAATATGAAATTAAAACAAGAATAGCCCTGGGAATATATTTACACAATACAATTCTCTTTTAGACTATTCAGTGTTCTTAGGAAACATCTAGAAATATATTTTGAAAAACAGCTAGGGTAGTTTTAAAATAAGGTTTTACTAAGCTATAGATATACTTAAGTTTGAAAATTTTCTTGGTATTTAGGTTATGCCTCAAAAGACCTAAATGTATATTTCTCTATATAAAGGTTTCGTGGTTTTCTAATAATTTAAGTTCTTCCCCCTCCCACTTATTTTTTACGACTCTTGTTATCAGCTCTATTACTTTCTTTGTCCGTTTGTTCTTCCGTGCTTTTTTTGTGCTTCTCTGTTGTATTTTTAGCATTACTTTGCTGTGTTGAAAAACTACCAATACCACGAATTTGACGAGAAAACGACGTGAAAATTAACATTGAAATCTGTGTAGACTAAAGCATATAGGGGATTAGATATTCATTAAAAAAAAAAGTTTTTTTGTTTTAATTTGTTATTATATTTATTAACTAGCTGCTGTTTTAAGTTTTGCCCCTAGCGGCCTCTAGTGAGACTTGAAAGTGGAAATTTCAATTTTAGTTTTAAAAAAGAAACAGTAATGGTGATTTCTCTAAGGAGAATGGTGGTACTCACCTATGAAACATAAACCTTCCCATGACCATGAGATACACAGCAAAAAGAAGTATCATATCGGTGAAAAGATTAGCGAGATCCTTCGGCAAACACAAACACTCATTGACTTTATTTTACGTTTTTGAAAAGATAAAACATTTTTTTCTCTTAATATTTTTATCCCTGTTTGAAAACCACTGAAAACAACACAATAAACAAACCACTGCCGAATTTAGCTTTAATCCTTGAATATATTTAGAAACAGTGTTGCCATATTTAGCTGTAATCCTTGAATATATTTAGAAACACAGTTGACATACTGACCTTTAATCCTTGAATATATTTAGAAAAGGAGTTGCCATATTTAGTTTTAATCCTTGAATATGTTTAGAAACAGAGTTTCCATATTTAACTCTAATCCTATCCATGAATATATTTAGAAACACAGTTGCCATATTTAGCTTTAATTCTTAAATATATTTAGAAACAGAGTTGCCATATTTAGCTTTAATCCTTGAATATATTTAGAAACGGAGTTTCCATAATTGGCTATAATCCTTAAATATATATTTAGAAACAGAATTGCCATATTAAGTTGTAATCCTTGAATATATTTAGAAACAGAGTTGCCATATTTAGCTGTAATCCTTGAATATATTTAGAGACAGAGTTGCCATATTTAACTCTAATCCTTGAATATATTTAGAAACAGTGTTGCCATATTTAGCTGTAATCCTTGAATATATTTAGAAACAGTGTTGCCATATTTAGTTGTAATCCTTGAATATATTTAGAAACAGTGTTGCCATATTTAGTTGTAATCCTTGAATATATTTAGAAACAGTGTTGCCATATTTAGCTGTAATCCTTGAATATATTTAGAAACAGTGTTGCCATATTTAGTTGTAATCCTTGAATATATTTAGAAACAGTTTTGCCATATTTAGCTGTAATCCTTGAATATATTTAGAAACAGTGTTGCCATATTTAGCTGTAATCCTTGAATATATTTAGAAACACAGTTGCCATATTTAGCTTTAATCCTAAATATATTTAGAAGCTGAGTTGTCATATTTAGTTGTAATCCTTGAATATATCTAGAAACAGAGTTACCACATTTAGTTGTAATTCTTAAATATATTTAGAAACAGCTTAGGGAAAGCTTCATATAGGTACTACAACGGTTTTAGGCTATTTATCTTTAAATATAAGCCTTGAGATGGTTTTGGGCTATTTTACTGCCCTCTTTTTACCGCATCTAGATAAAATAATATTGGAACAAATCAGATTTTGAATGAAACTATGTGTTTGTAATTTTTACACGGTACGCATTGTTTAAAAATGTAACAATATATTTGTTGTTGTAATTACAACTAATTACACAATTATCCTTTCAATTATGAAAAAAAGACATTCCATTTTTTTCTTCAAATTTTAGAATATTTTTAAAAGCGAAGCTTTTCTATAATTAGGGTCGGTCGGTCCGTCCGTCCGTACGTCCGTCCGTCCGTACGTCCGTCCAAGATAGATAGCTTTTATTCGTTAATTTAGGCATGTTAGAATTGTCCTATCGATTTCAAACTTTGCATGATGATTCCTGTAGTAGTTAGGTACGATTTAGAAAGCGTAGCAACTCTATAATCATTACCAGAATGTCCGTACGTCCATTTCAAACATGTTGATTTTTCTAGTTTTTTAACAGCAAATTTTTATGTGATCTATTTATCCGTTTGATCTGATTTTTGGTATATTGATTCCTGGGACAACAAAGAACAATATTTTAAGCGAAGCAACTCTATAATCAAATCCTAAAAATGTAAGTATGTCCATAAACTCAATAAACATTATCCTGTATCAAGAAGTTTTTCAACAAATTTACTTACAATTTTGCTTCGACTCTTATACTTTTATATTCTGATAATTCAGTTTAGACACTATACAAGTGTTAATGTCCGTTTGTCCTACCGTTTCAGTGCTTCGCTTTTATGGATGTTGTCATCCTTGTTGGTTTTAATTTTGGAAAAAAATGCCCAATTTAGTTACAAGCAGTGGAGTGTGGTGGGGGAATGTAGAGGGGTGTTAACACCCCCTAAAATTTGGATCAGGAAGGTTTTCTTCCACTTTTTTCACCTCTGGTGAATCGTTAAGCACGCTAATGGTTATTAGACATTTAGACAGGCTTCCCAGTATTTCCCAAGGGCTATTCTAGCACTTTATCAACCTAACCTAATTTTATATAACCATCAAAAAAGAATTTGTCTCAGAGAGATAGGAGGGACAATGGACTGTTTATTAAACTAGTCCCCAAAGTTTTATAATAGTATTTTCTTATTTGGTTACTTAACAGCATTGGGGACTTTAGTAAATTTTGATTCGTTGGCTTATTATGTTGAGTGTTCCAACGGTTCAACCACTAATTTTGATATACAGAAGGGGTAATTTTTGTATATCAGATTATCGACCATTGTCTTATCCCATTAGCTCTTAGAAATTGTCTACTTTTGGAAAAATATTTTGCGTACAGTCCTATTAAACACTTTTGGCTGATGGTGCCAATTGAACCGGCTAATATCTATAATATCTAATTTGACATTAAACTTGAAAATTTCATTATTACCCTCAACCAAATGTCAATTTTTAAACTTTTTATGGCTTGTGAAGCAAGTTTGGCGCTAAATCCTTTTTATTAGTTATGAGTTCACACAACCCCCCTCACATGTTTTGATTTTAAATAGCGAAGTAAGGGAGATACTACTGTCAATGACACTGTAATGTCAGGTATAAAGTAAAGAACACCCATCAGACAACCCCAACCCTCTTTGATTGCACGGGCTATTTAATTTAAGTCCTAACTGTCCATGGTAATGAGTTGCGCCTGTTTATGGGTAAAGACATTTCTCCTACGCTTACTTTTAATGTCACGTACCTGACATAGCAGATTAAGAAGGAATAGGGAGGGGGGGGGGGGGGGGGGGAGGTTCACAGTAGAATAAAAAGAAACTAGCTTATAGTAAATTAAATATATAGGAAACTTGACCAAATGGCTGTTTAACTAAAAACAAGCGAAAGCGTGCTACAAAAAGATATGATAAGGAAATTAAATTAATTGCTCTTGCTGAGAATGGAAATGAAGAGACACAAATAGAAATCATTTTACCTCAAAAAATCTTCCAGTTATTAAAAAACTTATTGAAGATTTTTGGAGAACACAATATTAGTAATTTTCAATAATTATATATTTTCACTATATTAGTCTTTATAACGGGTTCTTTCACTTAAACGTATTCCGAAACAGTGAACTCTACTCCTACTATTTTCTATATTTCAAAAAAAACTAACTTCTAGCTAGCCCCTACGGGGGTTATTTCCACAACTGGGTCCTATCGTATTCTTACAAACTATACTCCTCTGTTATTATAGACTTTACTTAGCCTGACATAGAGAAAATAAAGTTTTTTTGCATAGTCCAAATGCATTTTTATTGATTTTTTGAACCTTTCTATTTCT
The DNA here is from genome assembly GCF_053477335.1 of Acartia tonsa. Taxonomy (NCBI): domain Eukaryota; kingdom Metazoa; phylum Arthropoda; class Copepoda; order Calanoida; family Acartiidae; genus Acartia; species Acartia tonsa. The sequence goes on along the minus strand of NC_137272.1, from coordinate 16,530,991 downwards.
TTATCTTTTTGTTGTTGGAAATTTGTGGCTCCACTGAAGAAAATTGTAAAAGATTATCACTTTGTTTCTTCTCATCATGTTTCATCATAAAAATATGACATCATGTTTACCTATCTATCTATCTTATCATCATGTTTCATCATGATAAAATGACATCATATTTTTTTAAGCAGTGAATCTACTTTATAATTAAGAGTTTGTTTCTAACACGTATACTTTAATTTATACTCGTATCTTACTATACCTTTTATTTAATCTTTCTCTCGCTGTCTCTTTTTCTTTCTCTCTCACTCGTTTGAGACAACAAATAAGATAACGTTACATAAAACTTTGGGTACCAGAGTTATTTACAGTCCAATGTATCCTCCCTCCCTGTGTTATCACATATATAAACTAACAAAAAGTACGTACATAAATGCCCTTGGTTATAGCAAATCATTACACTAATAAATAACTAATGCAATCAAACCAAATAAATGATTAGTAATTATGTTTTTTCCTTGTATAAGATATATATAATTTATTATGTAATCAAGACAAACTTACTATCAAAAAAAATCTACAAAAGGGGCAATTTTGTATATTATTATTTGGGATGTATATTAATTTATCCATTGTCTTATCCCTTAAGATCCCTGATAATTACAGGGCCTATAATGTTTGTAACCCAACGGCCATATAATTAAAGCCTATATATTATGTTAGTATTTTCTTTAAGGCACATTTTTAATTCATGATATGCTAGTAGCTTTGCCACTAGCATCTTTGGAGGTCACAAAAATAGCATAAAACTATCTCAAGACACGTATAAAGCTTTCCTAAAAAGAATAAACCATTGACCTTCTAATGTAACTATGCATTTTTGATATAAAATCAAGAAAATCAATTAAGAATTAACCACAAGGACCAACTTTTTTCTTCATAACTTTGAGTACCAGTATATTTCTCAGCGCAAAGTTCCCTCCTTTCCTCGGGAAATGTAATACGAAGGGGGGGGGGGGGGGGGTTGAGGGTCCAGTTATAATAAAAGAGTTTCTCCCCTTGAAATTTCTTTTAGGTAGTGAAGCTACTCTGTAATTCACTTTAGTTTCCGTCTGGCATTATTTGTATCGTCAACATTCCCATTATTATGGGGCATATTTAAGCATATAACATACATAGCAGTCCGACTGCTTTTAAGCAGCTTTATAGCTGCTTTTATTTTTACTTCTTTCTGGCCATCTTTATCTTTCTTTTTCATGACTACTAAACATTTGTTTGATTCACTTAGTTCGTTTGTCAATACATATTTTGTAGTTTTATGATACTTATGGATGTTGTCATCCTTGTTTTGCAATATGCAATGCATAAGAACAATTTAAGTTCATCGGTGGAAAATGAATATTAGGCGGCTAGCTTTTACCATTACAAACTTCAAGCACTTCAATTTCATGCTCAAACATTTTATTTTCTATATTCATATTTATAAAATGCAAGGATGCAAGCATACATATAAACGAAGCTCAATAAATTATATCTTAAAAAGATTAGTGACGAAAAAACAGAGATAGCTTAAAGTGATGCCAAAAAATGACGTCATACGATAAAATTGACCAATAAGAGGACAGTATAAATTTTCCTTTGGTCAATTACAGTGTATACTGGCCTCTCATTGGTCAATTTTTGATTTTTAGTGGTACCTTTTGGGAATGATTTTAGAGCTGTTAAACTTAATAGTCGAAATTGTAATCAATGGGACAATTCTAACCTGCTTAAATAACGACAAGAGAATCAGCTTATAGTGCCTAGTAAAAATGACGCCATACAATTCAAATGACCAATTATAGGCCATTGTACATTTCACCATTGGTCACATACAATAAATAATGGCCTTTCATTGGTCATTTGTATTGTGTGATGTCATTTTTTACTAGGCACTATAAGCTACTTACGATAATATGTGTGACGTCATAAAAAGGGGTGTCTTTTACCACTTCTCCTCTCATCCCTCCTTTATGACGTCACGTATGACACTTTGTGCTTTCTCGAAAAATGTTTAGTCCCGGATTGCAAAATAACTAACTGAAATATTTATCTATATAATCGAATACTAAACGAAATTTACAACATAATTTATATTGATTAAAATTGAGAAACTACACCTGGGAGGGAAGGGACAATGGATGCTAAATTACACTGGTACCCAAAGATTTTAACCATATTATCATAGTCATTGCGTCTAAAACTTTGGGTACTTAACTTTGATTGGCTGGCTACAAACTAGTAGTGTCCATAATTTTATCTAATAATACAGAAGGAGTAATTTTGTTTATCATTATTGGTGATGTATATCTATTTATCGTTAATTGTATTAACCCTTAAGATCCCTGAAACAGCCACCAGCCACTCCTACAAGTGGAGAAAGTTTGAAATTCTATGTTTATTGACTTTGTATCAAATTCAAATCAAAGGATTTTTGATAGCTAGACACAGGCCTTTTGAAATATTTAAACACAAGCGGTTTCGCCCCTACGGAGTCCTATAGTGGCAATTGAAGTAAATGGTTTGGAGAGGGAATTTAACACCCCCCCCCCCTTTTGAGGTTTTCATCAAATGACTATAGTGGAAAAATTTGTTTATCCCCAATATCACATCCCTGAATGTAAAACAACAAAAAAAAACAATATTATTAATTTCTATTAATTATTTAATGTATCTTTTTTTAATTTTAGATATTTTGTTCTTGGCTCCTCATTGACAGTGTTACAGTTGCTGACAGGTACAGTTATTAATTCATTAATATAATTACTGTATTACACCTTGCTGTTCCTTAATGACAGTTGTACAGTAGTCGACAGGTTAGATAATTAATTCATTAATTTAATTGCTGTAATACACCTAACTGTTCCTTATTGGCAGTTTTACAGTAGTCGACAGGTTAGATTTATTAATTCAATAATTTAATTACTGTTTTACACCTTGCTGTTCCTTGCTGACAGGTAAGATTATTTATTTATCAGCATAGATACCGTTATTTGCATGATATTGATGATTCCTGTAACAGTAAGGTACGATTTATAAGAGCGTATCAACTCTAAAATACTTATTTTTAACTTTTTTACAACATTTTTTGTATGATATAATTATCCTATTCATATGATTTTTAAAAAATATTCCTATGACAACAAGGTACAATATAATAAGCAAGGTACTATACAACCAAGTCCTGAAAATTAAAGTATGACATTTGATTTAATTTGTGTTAATTTCGTTCGACTTGTAATTTAATGTTCTGGTTATTATGTTATGACACTCTATAAGAGTGTTTGTTTGATCTTCCTTTTAATTTTTTGTGCTTCGCTTTTAAGGATGTTGTCATCCTTTTTAGTAGCAAAGCTGCTCTGAAACATAAGTCTGTCTTTACGTTCAATATTGATATGTTTAACTTGGATTTTTAACACTGCAGTCCAAAATTCCTTTAGGTTTTATATAAAAACACTGTATTACACTTTGATATACTTTTAGATCTTACATAAAAATGCACCAACAAATTATCCAAAGGATAGGTTAGGTTAGGTTAACTTGGTAGAGTTATGATTTAGGCAAGATTGCATCACGAGGCCTCCCCGCAAGTATTCTAGTACGGCTTCGAAAAATATCAGAATGCGTTAAACTCGGTTCTAAGCCATACGAAGAAATCGTGTATCGCATATTATGTATTTTCATTTCACCATATATAGCTATTTTTGGTTATTCCAAATGAAATTCCAATTAAAATTGATAAAATTTATCCTTTTTTCAGATGTGTAGGTTCATCCAAAAAGTTGGAATATCTGTGGGGAGATGCTTTGACAGACAATAAAGGATGTACAGGTAATCATTCATATGTTTATAAAAGTAACAGGATGTCTGTCTGTTGGTATTTATTACCGCTGGATCGATACGGTTCTTCCTTACAGTTCTTATTGGTATAGAAAAGGTGTCTAACTATTTTGAAGGAGGCTACCTCCATCCTCCAAAAATATATTGGTTTTACTTTTTCTTCAAATTGAAAATGTAGGGTCGTCTTGAGTATTGCTAACCGCTGAACTGATTTCTCAATTTTATGGAAGCTTCGCATAGGTCTCGGATTGGTTGTTCTTTCAACCATTTCTTAGCTCTTTCGCCATCTTAATATCTATCTTTATATTCATTGAGATCTATTAGGTTCTACTTTTTACAGAAAGTAAATTAAATGTGGTTTTTAGAATATCATACTCTGTCCTGAAAAAATAAAAATTCTTTAAAGTGCCCCTTAACTTAAAACACCTAAAATTAACATAAAAATATTTGAAATAAAAATATAAATAAAACACTTAATTATAATTTTGTATTTTTAGGACCTCAGGGAACCCCATATCCACATAAAGTAAGTTTTATTAATCTATAATACAAAGTAGAACGATGTCTGTCTGTCCGTCTGAAGCTTAAGATCTCAGTAACCGCTGAACCGATTGGGCTCTACTTTTCAGGGATTATACCTACTGGTCCTGTGATGGTTTAAAGCTATTTTCCTGGGGGGGTTGGGACAGCCCCAACCCCCCCAAAAACTAAAAAAACACCCCCCCCCCATTTTTTTTTTGTAGGAGATAGCCTTGGTCCTTTTTTTTGCAAGAGATTTCCTTAGTCCTTCTTATTTATTTTTTTTACGAAATTCACCTTAACTGTTTTTTATCATCGCTTAGGGCAAATCCCCTAGAGGCTAGGGCGAAGCCGCTAGTATATTTATAAATTCTTAAATAAAAGTAACAGGATGTCTATGTATCTGTCCATGTGTACTGAAGAACCTCACTTACCGTGGAACCGATAGGGTTCTCTTTTACATCTTAGCTTCTTATTGGTCATGGGAAGATTTATAACTATTTTGGGGAAGAGTACCACCACCCCCCTAAGATAAATCGCTCTTAATAAAAATGACACCCCCCGTCCACCATTTTTATCATATTGTCCAGTGGTCCAGTATGTTCCTCCATTGCCAGGATATACTAGCCAGCTGGAAGAAACATATCAGTTTATGCGAGAATTTCTCAATATATACACGTATTCTATATACATTAGGTTAACTCACAAACAAAATATGAATTTTACATATTTATTCAGACAAATTTATTACAAATTGTTTGGTGCATTTTTGCACTTTTCAGACGTCAATGTAAAACTAAAGTTTGAAATACATCTAAGTTTTAATGTTTTTTTTTACAAATATTTTGGAAGATTTTTTGTACATAATAATTCAGTAAAATAATACATAATTTGTAGGCTATAGATGATCTAATCAGACGAAATAAGTTGGGCCTCACCTCCTCCAGACAAGGAAGAAATTTGTTTGGAAAGTCAGGTAAACATTGGTTCAGTAATTACTTCTTCAATCTTTATGTAAAAGTAACAGGATGTCTCTCTGTATGTAACCGAAGATCTCGCTAACCGCTGGACCCAAGGAAAAATAGCCGCTCCCCTCCCCCCCCCAGAAAAAAATAATGGGTGGCTGCGGCTGAGGCTTGTTGACAAATTTATATCCAAAGGACTTTAAAGAAATTTTTAGCAATTAGATGTAATCGGTTTTTATTTATTTTAATTTTTTTTTTGGGGGGGGGGGCGGTTGCAAGACCACTCCCCTAACTATAATTTAATCATAAATTTAATTTCAAAATTTTTGGAAACACCATAGATTTCATTCCACCCTCCACCTAAACCTTTAGCAATTTTCATTTAACAACCCCCCCCCCCCAAAAAAAAAAAATTATTAAAAAGATTGGACGTTCTTGCATATGCATATTGTTTTACTTGTTGTCTCTAGGTTAACCATTAGAAAAAATAACATAAACAAATTTAATTAATTCTTTTTTAACCAAAAGGAAGTTTATAAACAACATCTGTCGAAGCATCTTTAGTTATGAAGCTACTCTCTAAATCATTTAAATGTTTGTTACGTCTGGTGGCTCTTGAAACTCCATGAAAGAAAAACCTGATAGAATAGATAAAGAATGAATAGAAGATCAATCCTGAACCGAAAGTAACACAATGTAGTAACAATCTGACCACATTCTTGGTTTAAAAGTGTACAATTTTTATTTAAATTTTTAGTAAATATTTTGTCAGCTATTGATAGTTTGTCCTGACATAGCTTCAGTAGAATTTAAAGTAACTTAAATGAATGCCTAGAAATAAAAAATAAAAAAACGTCACTACTTTTAAAAAGAAAATCTTCCTTAAAAAAATTTTAATTTATTTTAGATACTTATTTATGATGTACTGTAAAAAAAAGTTTAAACCACAAGTTGTGGCATTCTCTAAACCAAAAGCTTTTCAAGATTAAAATATATGATTTAGTTTTTATCTGCCCTAGATTGGTTTGGTATTTGGTACAACTAACTTTCATTGATAGGTCAAGTGCAGATAGATTTAGGAGAACAAAATCAATATATTTCCATAATCCTTTCATAAAAGTAAGAGGCTGTCTATCAATCTGTCTGTCCCGAAGGATCTCGCAATCTGGTTCTCCATTACAATGAAGCTTCTCATAGGTCCTGGGAATGTACATTTTTGGCTATTTTAGGTTTACTTTGGCTGAATTGAAATTGAGTAACTACGTCTAGTTTCAAAATTTCTTTATAGTGTCCTAAACTTAAAATAATTAATAACATATTTTGCGGTTATCTATTGATGCTTAGTTAAACAAAATTGAAAAATTTAAATTTCTCAAAAACCAAATTTTCATGGCTAATAAATTTTAAAAGGCTATCTGATAAATTTATGGTTTTAAATCGGAAAATTAATAATTGAATTAGTAGTGTAGAATTTTTTTTTAAAAACGGTTCATGGAAAGAAAACGAATTGTCAGGTTTCGTTGTATTTTCACAGTAGCTTCTGATAGTAGGTTAGGTAAATGTTAATGATTGTCTAACGAGGTTAGGAAATTGGTCCCGCTGGGTTGAAGCCCCTCTGCAGGGCCAGAAATAGGAAAAAAGCTACTGTGAAAAAAGATGAAAACCGCTACTTTGTTTTCTTTCCATGATCCATAAAAAAACCCTTCTTAAGTGGGGTATCTTTATGGGTAGTGTGTTCGCAACCTACCCTTTACAATAGCCTAAAACCTTCCATAGACAAATGTAAATTTCCCTGAAAATTGTGAAATAATCTATCTAGCTGTTTGAAAACCTTACAGATGACATACAACAGACAGACATATAGACATCATGTATGAATGTTATTTTTTTGTAGGGTTTAACGACTAGGATTAGTTAATACTTCAAATGTTATCTATAAGTTTCCAATTTTCAAAAAGACGTACGGACATCCACTAGCTATGGAATATTCACTCTAATAAGAACATAGCTGGACAAAGTGTATCAATAGATCATCCTTGTGACGTCATAAAAATAAGGGATTAATCATCTCTTTTTCAGGGGTTTTCTTTCCCACTTCTCCCCTCATCTCCCTCATTTTTATGACGTCACATTCAGCTACTTTCTTCTCTATTTACGTACGTACAGTACATCCACTAGTTATGGAATATCTGCAGCTAATAAGAAGAGACATGATAGTATGCACCATTACTTGGCTGAGAGCCATATATCTGCAGTATTGTCTTATGGGCATATACTCAGGGATACAAGGGATGATAAATTAATAAAAATCCTCAACGATGAAAAGCAAGATTACCCCTTATGCAGCTTAAAATTATTTGCTATGAAGTAAGGACACTGATAGTTTTGAACCAAATAATAAAATTTTAATAAAAGTACTTATTGGAAGACGAAGAAAGTCCCACAATGACGTCATAAAAATGAGGGATGAGGAGAGGAGTATAGTGGGAAAGAAAACCCCTTAAAAAAGAGATGGATTATCCCTCGTTTTTATGACGTAACATGCTGATTTTTTGAGGGACTTTCTTCGTCTTCACTCTTTGTTTTTAAGCAAGTGAATAAAATTTCGTGATTATCAAACTTTGGGTATCTGTGTAATTTACAGTCCGATGTACCCTCCCTGATATTAAATAAGAGCGACAATATCCAAAAATCAGACAGTCGAGGAAATTCTTGAAAACAAAATATTGATGTACTAAAATTAATTACTCATATTATTGGGTTTAATCGTCTCCAAAATCACCACTGCTAAAATAGGATTATTTGGATAATTCTATAATGAATGAATTTAGGTTTCAAAATAGCTAAACTCAATAGCTTCACCTCATGAATGCTATCATACCTATTTCTTTGAAAGTCTAGGTTAATTATCCCATAACCATTATGTATTAATCACAGACAGACTTATATGCAGGGAGGGAGGTAATATTATATTGTATAATACACTGGTACCCAAAGTTTTCTAAGTTGTCTCCAAAACTTTGGTACTTTTAATTAATTGAGATTTGATTATACAAACTGTTTTACAACTAATAACATATAGAGTATTTTTGTCTATCATTATTGGGTATATACATTAATTCATCATTGTCTTTTCCCTTAAGATCCCTGACTTTATTTAAAAGCTGGTTTAGCTAGTTAATAAATTGTATAAGCTAATCATTCACCCTTAGACCAAAGATTAAATGATTAAATTTCAATGAAATAGCTACTCTAACATATATTTCATATGTTTTTTTTTCTTTTATCAAAATGCTTAATTTAAAGGCTAAAATTGTCTCCACATGACTCTACCCAAAGTTTAATAACCAGGTTAACTTATTCATTGGTTCAAATTTGATTGGTTAATAATCTTTATCTACAAAAGGGGTAATTTTGTTTAACATCAATGGAGATGTATATCAATTTATTGTCCAAATTCTTATCCCTTAAGATTCCTTGTTTACTTATGAACCTAACTATTCCTGTTTTTCTGTGGAATAGCTAACAATGTATGACGTTATAATTGACTATTTTCAGTAGAATGAGAAAATTAAGTCTACATATTGGGTCAATCCGTACGTCCGCAACCTATAGCTCTCATCTTTGTTATAGGCATTGTAAAGAAACATTGTATCACTTTTCATGGTGATTCTTGTAACTATAGGTACAATTTAAACAGCAAAGAAATACTGAACTATTTTAAACAATTGTAAATATGGTGGGTAGGGGTTTTATTTTTGGTAGCCTCTCAGGGTTAGACCCCTTCCCTATATTTTTGATATTTAAAAAAATAAGCAAGGGGGTAACACTGCCCAATAGCACTTATGAAAGCCATTGATTATTGGAATGGTTATTCCTGGGATGATTATAAAACTGTCTTATTATAATGATCGTTTGTCAGACTGTTTTATTTCTGGAGCTTGGCTATGATTTATTCTGTTATCCTTGTTATAATAAGAAAATTGAGTCTACTGGCTAATTGGAAAATTGATCTCTTTATAATCAAATGATATTATATTTTCTCTGATTAGTACAGGGAGAAGGGGAGGGGGGGACATTGGACTGCAAAATTACACTGGTACCCAAAGTTTTAGTACTTCCTTAGCGTACTCAATGACTCAAACACTTTGGGTACTTTTTCTAAATATTTAACCAATTGGTATTCTAACGTTTTGACCAATAATTTTCATATACAGAAGTATTACCTAGTATTTTTGTTTAACATCATTGAGGATGCAGAATAATTTAAAATCAATTGTCTTTTCCCTTAAGATCCCTGGTTTAGTAGGGCAGCTAATCTGACAATACTTTTCAGAAATAATTGCAAAGTTACTCTATAACAACTTGTCCTTCTGTATGTCTGTCGGTAATGATAGGGTTTGTCCAATTTATGATATACTAGCGGCTTCGCCCCTAGCCTCTAGGGGCTTTGCCCCAAGAGGTTTAATCAAACAAATTTTTCGTGTTTTAGATTTTAAAGAAAATTTTTTTAAAAAATTTTTGGGGGGAGGATTTTTTTTTGGGGGGGGGAGGGGTAGTTGACCCCACTATTTTAATTTTAAATTTAAAAAGAAAAAAAAAATATTTTTTTTTTTTTGGGGGGGGGGATTTTTCATTTTTAGAGGGGTTAGGGGTGTTCCACCCCCCAAGAAAATAAACCTTCACGGGACCTATGAGAAGCTACCCTGTAAAGGAGAACCCGATCGGTTCAGAGGTTAGCGAGATCCTTCGCTACAAACAGACAAACAGACAGACAAACAGAGAGACAGATAGACATCGTTCTACTTTGTATTATAGATAGTGGCTACGCATCTAGACTCTAGGGGCTCTTAATTCTGTTCATACAGAAAGGAAGTAAAAAATAGCTTAAAACCATCCAAAAACTGAAAATTAAATAACTTAAAGGGCATAAAAATGTAAGTATGTGTTTTTAGCAGTATCCTGTAATTAAACAATTTTGTAACACATTTATTTACTTATAGTTTATATTCTGCTTATTATGTTTTTATAGCCGCGTTATTTTTGATAATATCATCCTTGTTTTGTCACTTCTGTTGTTATAGTTTGACTTTGTTACCAGCGGCTACGACCCTAGATGCCCCCAGATTAAATGAGGGGGGAGTTGAATTAGATAACCCAATGGGCTGTTTTTAACGCTAGTCCCCAAAGTTTTATAGTACGGTTGGCCAAACAACGTTGAGGACTTTTATAGATTTTGATTAGTTGGTTCATTAAATTGAGTGTACAAACGTTTCAGCCACTAATTTTAATATACAGAAGGCATAATTTTGTGTATAATCATTGGGGATATAAATCAATTTATCCGCCATTGTTTTATCCCTTTAAATCCCTAGATTTTAATTGGTTGATTAGAGTCCACGGTTTGGAATTAGTTAGTATGTTAAATGAAATGCTCGAATCAATAATTGTAGTAATTAGAACTTAAACCATAAATTCACACAAAAAATTTAATAATTTCAATGAAATCAATAGTGCTTTCCTTGAAAGTGCATTTCAAGCACTGAATACTATATCTCCAATTAATTAATAAATAAATTTGAAATAAAGGAAGGTTTCAATCGTAGGGGGATTGGCTCTAATTAAGATGTATTAAGAAACAAACAAAAATTAACTTACAAACCCTAATTATGGAAAAGTATATAATTGTTTTCATTTCAGACTCGGTGCAAGATCCATTTACAACTCGGGATGAACTTTTATTCGCCCATCAGCTGGCTAGGAATGGTCAAGTCAATTCTATACATTCTTTAGGTATAAGTAGATAGATAGATGGATAGATAGATAGATAATTAGATAGATAGATAGATAGATAGATAGATAGATAGATAAATAGATAGATAGATAGATAGATAGATAGATAGATAGATAGATAGATAGATAGATAGATAGATAGATAGATAGATAGATAGATAGATAGATAGATAGATAGATAGATAGATAGATAGATAGATAGATAGATAGATAGATAGATAGATAGATAGATAGATAGATAGATAGATAGATAGATAGATAGATAGATAGATAGATAGATAGATAGATAGATAGATAGATAGATAGATAGATAGATAGATAGATAGATAGATAGATAGATAGATAGATAGATAGATAGATAGATAGATAGATAGATAGATAGATAGATAGATAGATAGATAGATAGATAGATAGATAGATAGATAGATAGATAGATAGATAGATAGATAGATAGATAGATAGATAGATAGATAGATAGATAGATAGATAGATAGATAGATAGATAGATAGATAGATAGATAGATAGATAGATAGATAGATAGATAGATAGATAGATAGATAGATAGATAGATAGATAGATAGATAGATAGATAGATAGATAGATAGATAGATAGATAGATAGATAGATAGATAGATAGATAGATAGATAGATAGATAGATAGATAGATAGATAGATAGATAGATAGATAGATAGATAGATAGATAGATAGATAGATAGATAGATAGATAGATAGATAGATAGATAGATAGATAGATAGATAGATAGATAGATAGATAGATATATAGATAGATAGATAGATAGATAGATAGATAGATAGATAGATAGATAGATAGATAGATAGATAGATAGATAGATAGATAGATAGATAGATAGATAGATAGATAGATAGATAGATAGATAGATAGATAGATAGATAGATAGATAGATAGATAGATAGATAGATAGATAGATAGATAGATAGATAGATAGATAGATAGATAGATAGATAGATAGATAGATAGATAGATAGATAGATAGATAGATAGATAGATAGATAGATAGATAGATAGATAGATAGATAGATAGATAGATAGATAGATAGATAGATAGATAGATAGATAGATAGATAGATAGATAGATAGATAGATAGATAGATAGATAGATAGATAGATAGATAGATAGATAGATAGATAGATAGATAGATAGATAGATAGATAGATAGATAGATAGATAGATAGATAGATAGATAGATAGATAGATAGATAGATAGATAGATATATAGATAGATATACAGCCAGACAGACAGACAGACAGACAGACAGACAGACAGACAGACAGACAGACAGACAGACAGACAGACAGACAGATAGATAGATAGATAGATAGATAGATAGATAGATAGATAGATAGATAGATAGATAGATAGATAGATAGATAGAAAGATAAACAGATAGACATATAGATAGATAGATAGATTTCTAACTTACACTGTAAAAAGCAAATTTTTAATATAGACCTCCTACAGAGTAGATGGGAAAAAAGAAACTGAGAATTATTGTGTACAATTTAATAGCATAAGACAATTCATAGCTGGGTAGCTTACAATAATTTAGTTGTATCATAAAAATGAAAGTATTTTATCTTAAGAGTATCTAGACATTACACACACAAAAAAGGGGTGGGAGGGACACTTTCTTCTATGGGCAATTTCACTTGGAAGGGTGGAGGTAACTTTCTCTAAGATAGTTGTAAACCTTCCCTGTAAAGGGATACATTGTAAAGGAGAACCATATCGGTTCAGTGATTGGCGAGATCCTTCACTACATAAAGACAGACATCATGTTACTTTTACATAAGGATTAGGGAAATTATCAAATAAATATTTTAGTGAGATCTAAAAGAGACGCGTCTGCCGCCAACCATACTGTCCCAGCTGGTTGTGTTGTTGGTGGTGCTCCCCCCAGGCTTTGCAGGTACTTGTTCTTGTTATAATGATTTGATTGTGTTCGCATGAATATGATACAATTAATGATGCTTTCCCTTAAAATGCCAATCGAGCAATAAAAACTCTTAACCTTATTTGCAAAATAATTTGAAAATAATAGGGGGTAGGAGGAGTTTCTGTGCTCGAATAGGGCCTTAAAGAGAACTGACAAACTGACAAACTGTTCTGAATGTTCTATTGTTTTACATCTATTTGGACAATAATTGAATCATGATAATATATCTGTTGTATTTAACTAGCGGACAAGTGTAAGGCCTTGTATTTGATCGGTTTTAGTGCATTTTATTCTTTTGCATATATTGGTCTTGTTTTTTTAAAGCCATTTGTAGACCTTCATAGGGAAAAAAACGAAAAAATGACCAAGTTACATGCGTTAAAACAGGTAGATTATGGACTTATTTTTAGAAAATTGGCTCTTTAAAAATACAGAAAAAAGGCGGACAATGGGCTGTTTATTACAGTACAGTGGTCCCCAAAGTTTTAATACAACGTTTTCTTATTTGTTGGCTTAACAATCTTGGTGACTTATATCTAATTTTGTTTGTTTGGTTCAATCTGTCCAACGAGTGTACAAGAATTGATTGTGAACTAAAGAAGAAGTAATTTTGAGTGTCAACATTAGGGAGTTACATCAATTTATCGGCCATTGTCTTATCCCTTTAGATCCCTAATTTAAACAGGTGGATGATAAACAAATGTACAGAAGATTGGCTGTTTAAAAATATCACTTTCAAGCAACAACCACAAATATTGACATGTAGACAATAAATTATTTTTGACATAATTTCAAGGATCTTTTGGTATTTTTTTCCCAAATTCATTGGATTCAAAACAAATAACTTCCATGACAATTAAAAACAGTAGAATAACAATTTTTAACAATGTAATATCTGTTATATATTTCCTTTAATCACATTGAAAAACTTAAAAAATTACACAATTAAGATATACTAAAGTGATTTTCTTGTAATTTCTAAGATTTGTTTATTTATGGATGAAACAATCAACTTTATATTGATTTAATCCCGCTCTTTTTTTATGTATACTACCCTTTCTTTGTACATTAAAATCATTTGGGGAAAATTTTGGAAGATATATAATATAAGTACCCAAAGTTTATAAAAAAAAGCTTTGTTATTTGTTGGCTTAAATTAAAACGTCGGGTACTTTAAATAAATCTTAAGGTGTCAAAACATTTCAATGAATAGTTTTAATCTGCAGTAAGGGTAATTTGTGTATCATGATAAGTTTATACATCAAATCATGGTCGACTGTTTTATCCCTTAAGATTCCTGCACTTTCTGGAGTTTAAACTAAATAGGCATGGAATAAAATATGCTTATTTTAATGTCAAAAGCTTTGTTTAGGTCAAGCTACAACACCACGGCCCCTATGTACGGTGTAAGTCTTACTAGCGGGCAACTTGTCACAATTGTTATATCAAACCCTTTGTTTAGGTCAAACTACAACACAACAGCCCCAATGTACGGTATGAGTCTTACTAGCGGACAACCTGTCATAATTGTAATATCAAACCCTTTGTTTAGGTCAAGTCACAACACCACAGCCATTATGTACGGTGCAAGTATGACTATCGGTCAACATGTCACAATTGTAATATCAAATGCTTTGTTTAGGTCAATCTACAACACAACAGCCCCTATGTATTGAGTGAGCCTAACAGCGGTCAACCTGTCACAATGTTAATAACAAACCCTTTGTTTAGGTCAAGTTACAACACCACAGCCCCTATGTATGGTGTAAGTCTTACTAGCGGACAACCTGTCACAATTGTACAGAAGTTTCCAGACCTACTCCAGCAAGTTATCTATGAGACATGCGAGTAAGTTAATTTTTATTTAATTTTTTTCAAATATCATTTATATATTTTATAGCAGGTACGCCCCTAGAGGTCTATAGGCGTACTTCAGATTTAAAGAAAAATAAAAACAAATTAAATGGGGGGTATTTTTCTTGGGATGGTGGAGTTATCCTTCCCTTAAATAGTTTTAAATCTTTTGTATAAATAAAAAGATTTACTAGAAAGGGGAAATATATATCGGCCTAGTGGTTAACGGGATCTTAAGCTACTGCCAGACAGACAGAAAGACATACTGTTAATTTGGATAGGTAACTGAACAAAGTGTGTCAAATTTTTGAGACACTTTTTCCAATTACTTCAATACTTGTGTAGGGATAAATTTTCTTTAGAAGCACAGCTACAAAAATAATGAAGCATATATATATGTTCATCTGTTCACTCAAATAGAATAAAGAATTTATATTCGCTTCATTACCATAATTTTTATACATAAAGTTTCTTTTTGTTTCACCCCTTAAATAAATTTTTGAAAGTTTGATTCATATTTTTCTTGTTTTAATTTCATTTAAAAAATCAAATTTAATAAAAGCTTCGCTACAAGAAGTAAATATCATTTAATTTTACAATAAAAGTAAAATACAAAATATAAAAGATAAAGAAAGTCGATTTGAAGTAAATTAAAATCATACATATATTTATTTATTTGTTTTCACAATATATTTACTACAATTTTATTCATAAGAAACAAACTTTTGGTAATTTTCAAATAAAAATACACTTAAATCATATTATAAAAAGTATAAAGATTTTTTAATTTTGTAGCTTTCGATTACTATTAAACCGATGCAGATAGGTTCCGATTTATATACATATATGTACATCAAGTCTGAGGCTATTTTCATATCATAAAAATTAATCCATAAAAAATGTTAGTTAGTATAAAACACAGGTTTTGACATTTTCTGCAATCTTGACTTTTTTTGGCGCTCCATATATCTTGCTGCAATATCATTTTACGTAAAAAGTGACTCACTAACAGATGGACTTACGGACTTGGCCTAATTATAGAGAAGCTGCGATTTTATAACATTGAACATTTTAAGTTTTTGTAATGAAAATGAAAGTAAATAATGTAATTTGTTGAGAAAATAAATTGAAAGTATATTGGAGAAAAGTTGAAATAATACACAGCCTCTACAGCCGCTTATTGAAAACAAAATCGAAAACGTTCAGACATGCGTTGATTATAGATTAAGGGTTTATAAATTGATTTAATTTTGTTGTTCTCTCCTTTCTGGAATTATAGAAAGAAATAAGTACGATAAAAATAGTGTATAATCTAATAAAGAGTACAAATAATAAATTTCTCCCAAATAAATTACTTTAGGATTTTTTTCATTTTTCCAAATAAGGGAAAGGGGGTTAATTTTTTGTTTGTTTGCTTATTATCTTAGATCATGTTTGGATAGGTTTTATTGGGTAAAGCAAGTGAAGGCCCCCAATGCAAGGCATAGGGAAAAAAATCTCCTTCCCCCTTTCTTTTTTCAAAAATGAGGAAGTTTGATTTATCACTTCTTAATAGGTTTTTTTTACTAAATGCCCCAATTTATTTATCCAGTGATAATTATTTAGTAAAATTGTCTACTTTTTTCCAATACCATAATGGGCGGCTGACGAGCCTTGAAGATAATATATCTTTTTACTTTTTTTCCTTGTTAAAAATGTAACAAGTTTTACAGTTTTACTTCAATAAAGTTCATAAACTTTTTATCTATAAAACTTTTGGAATGTAGCTCTTTAATATATTACCAACGGTTACGCCCCTAGAGGCCTCTAGGGGAACTTGACGCAAGGGGGAAGTCGAAAACTCCTTTCTTCCCAATTTTAAATTTTAGTTTTAAAACGGAAAAGTGAAAATAAAAATGTTTCAAGTGGGATCATTTATTTCTAGGGGTAATTTTTCTTTGGAGGGTTGTGGTAACCAAACCCAAAATAGTTATTATCTTCCCATACCTATGAGAAGCTACACTCTAAAGGAGATCCTGACAAATAGACAGCCATCCTGTTACTTTTCTATAAGGACTAATTCATTGAAGCAATTACCCTGTAATTTGGTCAAATATTTTCAAAATAATTTCAAAAAACAGATACCTAAATTAATCAAAATAAAACCCTTTTTTTAAAGAAATTAAAATTTGAAATATCAAGTTTAGAATTTCTGTTATTTGTATTCATTTTTCTGACTTGCTAACTTTTAATTGATAAACTGTTATATCGTCTGTCTAAAGGTTTAGGGCAATGGAATTTAAATTATCCTCCCCTTCACACATTAATTGAAGGTTGTATCTTTGATTTTCTAAGTCTTTGAACAATTCGTTCAAATATAAATCATATTTCAAACACTTGCAAATAGCTGTTACCCTAATCTATACCCATACCTAACCTAACCTAAAGTAAGATTCATAACACTTATCTACTTACTCACGTTTTCTTTTTTAAACTTAAAATAAAAATGGAGAGGGGGAGTTGTCTCCCCCCCCCCCTCCCAACGCCAGCGCCTTTCGAGGCCTTTAGGGGGAACAGCCTTTAGTATGGTAATATAAAAGAAAAGAAAATTTGGTTCTTAAAATAAATATAATTTTTTTCTTAGATATAATTTAATTTATTTTAGGTCTAAAGAGTGTGACATCCTACACGGTGAATGTATTCAGACATATGTTCCATATCTATTTCTGGTCATTCCATTGGGTCCCGTCACACTTACTGGACAGGTAGAGTATATTTTGAAAAGGGAAAGGCGGATGATCACGCCCCCCCCTTCCTAATTTCAGCTTAGTTCTAAAAAGAAAAAGTAATATTTATTTCTCGCCTCGTATAATAAACAGCTTTCCGCGGCACCTCGGGGCTAAAAAAACTGGTTTTAATCTTATGATTGTACATTTTTATATTCGTAGAAAGCTGGATACAATACGATGCTAGACATAGTTTTTTCGTATGGATGAGAACCGGATCCTATCCACCGGATTCGAATGAATACGAGAAAAAATATTACATGGATACTGGATTTTTTTCCTTTCGTAGGACCTATGATAAGCTTCACTGTAAATTGGCATAGTAGTGAGATTTTTTCTTACAGACAATTAGACATTCTGTTACTTCATATTTTACGATGATAGTTTTACTAATCTGGAACATTTCAACAAGTAGTAATTCAGGAAAGAAAGGGGACAGTATATTACAACACGGTACCCAAAGTTTTATAACTAGGTTTTCTTATTAGTTTTCTCAATAACTTTTGTTACTCTATTGATTTTGATTGATTAGTTCTAAACTAGGAGATCAAAACTTTTCAATTAATAATTCTAATCTACAAAAAGGGCAATCTTGTTCATTATCATCGGAGATTTATAACTATTTATTGTCCATTGTCTTATCCCCTAAGATCCCTGTATTAATTGGATTTATTTTTTTAGGACTATGTGTTGGTTGAGAGTGGGTGTACCTGCCGCCCCAAGTACGCCACCCCCGGGTCAGATCCCAACCCCTCGGATGTCATCCCTAACTTTGGAAATGGACCCCCCAAGGATAAAACCCATTAATTTCCTCCAATAATACCGTATTTTGATTTATTTTAGATGCTTTTTTATGTAGTTAGAATAAATGATTGTTATTTTTACTTATCAAAAAATGTCCTAGACATGCAGGGAGTGAAAGGTCATTGGACTATAAATTATTATTCAAAGTTTTATAACCACGATTTCTTATTCATTGGCTTAAAAGTTTTCGTTACTTTCATTTATTTGTGATTGGATTATTTTAAACTAATATTGTCAAAATTTTTCAACCAATATTTTACAATCTAAAGAAGGGGTAATGACCATTGGGGATATACATTTATATATCATCCATTGTCTTATCCATAAAGATCCCTGTGCAATTGTTAGGCAGATTCCAATAATATTGAATTTTTCATGCTACATTTTATAGTTATTGAAAATTGTTTTATATAAATAGAAAAACATAAACATTAATATATAGTTTAATTGATAATTTCAAAAGTGCCAAAATTAGGTACAAATTTAAATTATTATATTTTTTATACAATAAAACACAATTTGTTTATCGTATCGAATTATAGACAGCTTTCCGCGGATATTAAAATTAAAAATTTTGTTAGCACCGAGAGGCTCAAGGCCCGGACTAACAAAACATGAATTAATTTTTATGATTTATTATTTTAATATTCGAGGAAAGCTGACTGTAAAACGATTATATTAGAAAACACAATTCTTTATTAGGCAAAACTTTATTTACATACCCTTTTTTATTTTCTTATTAAAAGTCAAATTATGTGTCAATATCAAGACATTTTATAGAAAAAAAATATTATTCGACATAAACATCCAAGATATGATATCAATACTATAGTTCCCAGATTAACAGGGTAGGACGAAATGTAATGCGACGTGATTTGAATTGAATAAGAAATACATAAATAAATATATTCAAATCAGAGGCGTGTAGAAGAGGGGGGGGGCCCTCCTCCCTGACAAAATTAAGAAGGTCAATAACCCCCATTCACCTACAATCCGTTAAGGGTCTACAACCCCATGATATACCCCCCTAAACCAGCCAAGGGGGGTTGTAAAGATAAATAATGAAAAAAAATGATACTATTTTTATTTTTGAGTATGATGTGTATGATTGAAATGAACACCTAGAGGGGTGTATTTACCCCCTTGTTTTATCTCCCCCTTAAGATTTAAATCTCCTCGATTTTGGTTTATGGGGGGTGCAAAAATCGTATGGAAGGTGTCAATCCCCTGTGCACGCCATTGATTCAAATACATAGATTATACGTTTTCTGAATTTAAATATACAATTTTTTTCTCTCTTTATTTCTTGAGCTTTTGATAGAAGTATAAAAAGTTACCATCCATATAATTATATAAAACTAAGAATTAAAAGTGTTTTGAATCTCATTTTTACAACCTAAAGTAATATACATACTATTTTTGACCTATTATAAATGTAATTTGTCCTTTTTCGTAATTCTGTTAGATAAATATAAATAAAGTAAATGTGATTTTGTAATTTTTTAAGTGTAATATCTTCATCTGTAATAAAAGTATTAAAATTTTAAATTTCTTTGTTTCTTTTTTTTAGATAAGTTTTCATACAGAGTAAAATAAGGTTTCGTATTTTTTCCGTAATAAATCTGCTAATAAATATATTATTGATTTTAACAAAAACTCTTTAAATCTACTTAAACGTATTCCCATCCACGATTTTTTGTGCTTTACTACCTATGAATGTTGTCATTCTTGTTCAATGTTTGTTATTTGTATTTTACAGCATTTTAGCCAAATTGATTGATGTATTGCTTTTCCTTAAAATATAAATAATCCTTTAATGGACTTGGACAGTTAAAGTAAATCTAAAATCTAGATTTTCCTTTTCTGTTTTTGTAAACTAGCGGCTGCGCCCCTAGTAAATAAGAGCTCTGTATTCAAGGGGGACAAACAAGGGGCAGAAAAATAGGCTAAAACCGTCCCACGGTTCTAATCTAAAGATAAATAGCCTAAAACCATCTTGGGACTCTTAAGAAGCTTCCTTATAAAGGAGAACAAAATCACTATGTAATTCACTTTGTCTGGTCGTGAGTTAGCCAGTCCATTTTGGTCAGTCTACAGGGGAAATGTGATTTTCTTAGCTGTTTAAGATAGACAACTGTTTTTTGGGGAAGACTCCCTACACCAATGGACATCCAGTATGTAATTTACTTTGTTCGGTGGTTGTCAATTAAAATTAAAAACATGTTTAGAGTTGAGAGGTTTTGTGATTTTTTTCCTCTCCAATATATCTATTCTTGATTTAAACAAATGCTTTGTATTGCAATATATTTTTTTGTGCTTTATGCTTAAGGTATATTTATAGACAGAGAGAGTGGGAACAATGGGCTGTTATTACACTAGTCCCCATAGTTTTATTTATAATAACGTTTTCTTAGGCCTGGGGACTTTTTAAAACTTTTTGTGAATTTTTAATGTTTTATTCATTAAGTTGATTGTCCAAACTTCTCAACCAATAATTACAATCTACAGAAGAGGAAATTTGGGACGTACACTAATTCATCGGCCATTGTCTTATCCCTTCAGATTCCTGATATAAGAGATGGTATCCTTGTGTACTAAAATACTAAAATGATGATGATTAAGGAAGGACTGCTTATCAAGCAAATCTTTCTCAAACATTCCTTCCAAATATCGAGGTTTACAACTCGAAAACAAAACGAATTTACCTGTGACATAGACGTCCAAGCTTTTTCTTTCTTGGGATAGGGGTAAATCTTAATTGGAAGGGTTGAATGGAGGTGAGAAGCAACGACGTTTGGTTGAAATTTTGGTTTTAATTTGTAAACAACTTTTTGTTTGGGTAAGAATATATTTTCCACTATGGCTTTGAAATCGTTTGATATCCACTGGATTAGAACTAGTTTCAATCGGTACTGAAAAATCATGTATTGCATCGTTTTGAAGATATAATGACCAAATATACAGGAGTTAATCTTACTTTTTTATTTTATTATCCGCGGAAATCTGTCTATAACACGATCCGATAAAGAGATATTCTTAATTATCAACTTTTTAATCTGGCAACCCTGATTGTAACTTGCTAAGCTAACAAATCAAGAAATTGGAGGGGGGGGGGGAGGAAAAGGCAAAAAAAGTTATTTTCAATTCTCGAGGAAT
Source organism: Acartia tonsa (assembly GCF_053477335.1). Classification (NCBI taxonomy): domain Eukaryota; kingdom Metazoa; phylum Arthropoda; class Copepoda; order Calanoida; family Acartiidae; genus Acartia; species Acartia tonsa. Next base: position 16,509,294 of record NC_137272.1, on the reverse strand, counting down.
AAGAAAATGCCAGTAGCAGTATAATGGATTAAGAATACATGAATATATTGACAGGGAAAGAAGATTTTGTTCTCAATTTAGGTTGTTAATATGGACCTCATTTATTGGTCAAATCGTTAATTCATTTGGAGAGAATTGGATTCGGTAAAGTGGTTGGATAGGAGGAATCATTATTTTAGCCTGGTGCAATTATTACTTAATCTGGTGCAGCATCCAAGTAATATTATATCCATTGCATCAGTAGAGAAATCTATTTTTAGATGTATGTGTATGTTTGTATGTCTGAATTAGACCCGTTCATTCTAGCAAATTTCAGGTTGTTAAAATTGAAGATTTCTATAATTAAGGTTAGCGCTTTTGTTAAATTTAAAATTAAATTTAAAATTATCCTATTGATATCAAACTTTGCATGATGATTCTTGTTACATTTATGTACAATTTAGAAAGGGTAGCAACATTATAATCGTTGAATTAGAAAGTCTGTTGGTCCATTAAAAACTTGCTGATTTTGAGAGCACTTTTAAAATTTTTGTAGAGCATGTCTATATATAAAACTGATATTCAGTCTATTGTTGGAATTTTATTTTTTAAATTTTAGCAAAGGTTATATTATTTCTATTCTTTAATAAATGAATGTTTTCTGTCTGTGGCTAAAGATCTTGCTAATCTCCTTTTCAGTGACGCTTCTCTAGGGGAGGTGGTATAGGTATGGATGCCTCTAAACTCCCAAAATATCTGGAAAAATACCTCGCCAGAAAAAAATGCATTTTACTTTTTCTTTTGAAATTTAAATTTGAATTGAGGGAAGACTTCTCCCCTTCTCTCTCCCCTAAAATAAACGGCCCGTGCAATAATTGTGAGGGAAAACTGTAACCAAATTTGACGACAATTTATCTCCTATCATGATATCCACAAATATTCTGCATCCATTGTAGAAATATTTTGGCAAAACTAAACCTATTTATCAAAAAGTCGGACAACAGAAAAATATCAATTTCTATTCCTGTAAAAGAATAACATAAATATGATGCTAACATTAAAATATTTGTTTTCCATATTAAATTACCAAAAAATGTCTAAGATAATTTTTTAATTTGGTTGAATGTTTAATAATATTTGAAAATGTGTATTCCAGTATGGTTTTAAAACCGAATAATTGTCGCTGGATAAACACCCGGTTCTGAGCTATTTATACTTAAATATGATATAAAAAAGCTTTGTTTATAATTGATTTATATTGAAATATCCATAATTGAAGTGCAGTCATTTTTTCCTAATAATTTATATTAAAACAAAATGTAATCAGTTGCAGACTTAGGAAGTTATACAAAAAGGTCATCAAATAACTAAATCTAATAAAAAAAAACTAAACTATCTTCTGAGGAGGAAATGTAAAAATGTACTGTAAATTTTACTGGTACCCAAAGTTTTATGAACCTGCTTCTTCATTGACTTAAAAACTTTGGGTACATTTATCGTACTTTGTTTAGTTAGTTGAAACTGGTAATGCCTATACTTTTCGACCACTATTGTTTATCCAATTATTTTTGGTTTCTTTTGAAAATAATCCTTGCACACCAAAAAGTTTTTCCATATTGAGTAAAAGTTTTCTCTTCATATAAGAACCCTTCATATCATACAAACTTTTCATTTATACCAGGGATCTTAAAGGATAAGACATTGGATGCTAAATTGTTATACATCCCCAATTAACTTTTTGAAGATTTAAATTATTTGTTGAAACGTTTGGACACTATTGAACTAACTAATAAAAAATCATTAAGAATACCCATAGTTTTTCAGTACAAGAATAAGATAAATTGGTTATAAAACTTTGGGTATCAGTTTAATTTACAGCCCAATGTCCCATCCCTTTCTGATATCTAGTGTTGTTTCAAAAAAAAAATTAGTTCTACAAAATTATAGCTAATTTAGCATTAGTTAGACTAATCTAAAAAATTTAATTCTAAAAAGATTGTAATGTTTTTTCATAAAATCTACAAAATCTAATTGACAGTTGCCCTAGCTTAATTATGAAAACCAATGTCAACTTTTTCTTGGATTCTAAATGAACACCACACACAAATTCCGCAAAATTCCTTATATTAAATTATATATTACATAAAGGGGGGATGGCAAGTTAAATAAGCCACACTCCCCATAAATTTAATGATGTTGTGAAATAAATTGCCAATAAAAGGATACTTTTTGGCTTTAATTATGTTGATTATGTAAGTAGGGGTTGAATACCTAAAGGGGCGTATCCATACCCCTGACAATAAAATTAAAACCCTCTCTTTATTTCACCTCAACCCGCCTTCCCACCCCCCCCCCCCAAAAAAAACGACAACAAATTGTTCAGTAAGCTTTTTTGAGGAAAGTGAAAGAAAAAAAAATGTATCAATGTATCCTTGATTAAAATGAAGACCTGAAAGTTTGGCTTTGAAAAAACTTTTCTTTTGTCTGTTTAGGTGTCTAAAGCACACATGAAGTTGATAAATTCAGGGATAAGACAATGGCAAATAAACTTATGTACATCTCCATTGATGACAAAATTACACCTTCTGTAGTTTACAGTTTCTGGTTAACCCTTGACTTGGTGAAACAACCAATCAAAATTCAAAAGTCCTCAAAGTTAAGCCTACTAATAAGGTCACGTTATAAGTTTTGGGACTAGTGCAAATAAACAGCCCAATGTCCACTCCCTACCTACAAATTAGAATCTCATTTGAATGAAGAATAAATATTTTGCTCCTTGTATTGTTCTCGAGGAGAGAATTTCCACCTCCCCCCTTTTTTAGTTTTTGATTTGTCTGATACTTTAGGTCAGGTTTGGTTAGGATTAGGACACCCTGCAGGGAGTAAACACAGGAAAAAATAAACTACTCCCCTTCCCATTTTCAATTCATCTTAAAATAAGGATGCAGTCTTAGTGCTTGATAGCACTTTGAGAGAAAGTACCAAACAATTTAAGAGGCAGAATACCTTAATATATATCTGTACTTCGAGAGTTTTCACAAATCTGTGGACCAATATGACCTGGTAAGGTTTTTATTGGTCATAATGTTGTATTTGGTAAATTAACTTCTTGGTTTCTCTAGGGGTGCAGTCAATGGAATATTTAGGACAATTTAAAAAATGCGATTTATTGACCATTTCATATATATACTTAACAAACATAATACATACATACTAAATTTTCATTTAATTAATGATCATGTTTTATCCTATTATATAAAGTAACTAGTGGCTTCGCCCCTAGCCTCTAGGGGTTTTGCCCCAAGAGGTAATTAAAGAAAAAAAAATAATTACCTCTGGAGATGCCCCCACAAATTTTAAATAATTTTAAAAAAATTAAGGGGGGATTTTTTTCATTTTTTGGGGGGTTGGGGGTGTCCCACCCCCGAAGAAAATAGCCTAAAACCACCACAGGACCAGTAGGTATATTTCCTGAAGAGTAGAATCCGGTTGGTTCAGTGGTTACCGAGATCTTGAGGGACGGACAGACGGACAGACATCATTCTACTTTGTATTATAGATAAGGTTTTTTTTGTATATAGCTTAAGATTTCAATAACTAATGAGTTCTCCGTTTTTTTTTGCTATTTTGTTTTTAGGTTTAAGTCTTTGGATGTTTTTCTGTCTTTTTCTATCATTTAAAATACAACGCCGCTAGATGCTAGGGGCGCAACCGTTAGTTTTATAAAATTGTTTTCAAAAGTAAAAGTTTTGACTTTCTGTTTCTGCTTAGACATCACTCTAGCCTGGTCGGTTTTTTAAACACAAACATCAACAACAAATAATGTAAAATATTTTCTTGAAATGACTTTCCTCTAAGGCGGACATTCTGGCGTTTGTCACTCCTGCGTTTGTCCCAGGACTTTAACCCTATATTATTAAAACCCTCTTACAATAAAGTTACTATAAATATTATACACTCCTCCCCCCTGCAATGATTTTTTTTATTCTAGTAATAAAATTTAGGTTGGGTAGTGGAGTAACCACATTCAAATCTTTGTAATAATTTACTAACATTTAATCAATTTTTCTTTTTTTACTCTTTATACCAAGCTTTGTACTTTTGTTAGTTTACACCTTCACTAGAGGCTACGCCCTAGATGCCTATAAGATCACTTTAATTGGGGGGGGGGGGGGTAGTCAAAATTTCAATTTTAGCTTTATTTTTATTAGGGGTGATTTCTCTTTAGAGGGCAGTGGTGGTGCCATCTCTAAAATAGATATAAAAATTCTCTTGACCTATGAGAATAGGTTTCATGATTTAATTGGTACACACTGGACTGATATACATCCTGTTGCTGATACACAAGGATTAAAAGAAATAAAAAGAAGATGAAAATATTTGTTTAAAACCTGTGTTACTAGACTAAATTATTGGCATCTGCCTCAATCAACTATTCAGACTTTTCTACAGTTGCGTGCCCAGGGTTTTCATGGGTGTAATACACTGTGTGATGTTATTTTTTTGTCAGGGGGGATACACACCCATGGAGTCCCCTTACATAACAAATCAACATAATCAAGTCAAACAAGATTCCTTAATTTATAAAATGTCACATTTTTTAATTTAAGGGGATTCTGTTTTAGGGGTTTGTATCAGGGGGGTGTAGACCCTTGTAAAAGGGGGTGTTTCTGACTTCTTTAATTATGTTTACACCCCCCTTCTTCACGCCTTTGACTTTCCAATGTAACCTTTTCTTATTAATAGAGATGCCAAGCATTTATTTTAATAATACTCGTTTGTGACTTTAGCAAAAGTTTTAGGAAATATATAATTTTTAGTCCACAGTAATTGATAACGTATATAATTTCAAATTATAAATTATTAGACATTCTACAAATGATAATGTTCGTTTGTCCTAACGTCTGGTTTTGGAGTTTTGCTTTTATGAAAATTATCATACATAAAGTAGTGAGTTTTTTTTTGTGAGCTTCAAAACTACTGAACCAATCGGGTTATCTAATTTGAGTAAGCTAGGATGGTTTTAGGCTATTTTATTTTTATATTTTAGACTTGGGATGGAGATGAGCCCCTCTTTGTCCCTTTGAGTACATAGCCCCTAAATGCTAGGGCGTAGCTACTATTTTGTAATAAAAAAAAAACATTATAGAGAAGATGTATTGGACGTATGATTATTTTTGACAACCTAATCCCCCTAATGTGATCAGCATGAATAACAGACAAGAAAAACATAAACCTCTCAAAGTATTACCAAACAAAAACACAACTTTTCCTTCAAGCTTGGCTTCGAAACCGATTAATATCCGTTGGATTAAAACCCGTTCTCAGCAAGTCTGTAAAATAATGTACTGCGTAGTATTACAGAAATTTTCCACCTATATCAAAATTGATATTGGGCCTAATAAAACTGGTTTTAATCTTACAATTTCCATTGTGTTATCCGCGAAAAGATGTCCATAATACAATGCTGTAAATAGATATTCTTTCCCATATATCTATTACACTTTTGTCTAGAAGTTATCTATTTAAAGTAAAAGAATAGAGGGGGCATAAGATATATATAACTTTCCCCTTAGGAAAGGGATCCTATCTCAATTTTGTAATTGGGGCTTTGAAATCAGATAAAACCGTAGGAAATGTAAACACAGCCGATTCCCTAACAATAAGCGTCTCTGCCACTTACTTGGGGCCGGAAGTTGTCTGAATTATATATCTATACTTATAAATTTATTATTTATCCAAAACTTTTATCTAACCTGTATTTTCTAGGATGAAAAAAGAGTATTAAACCAAAAGTAACATTTAGTATTATTTTTGAATTATTATCTATTACTAGCGGCTATGCCCCTTAAAGACTCTATCATCTTGAAAGGGAGAATTGTAAACTCTTATACCTTTCATGGAACTAAGAAGCAAAACAGTAAAGAAGAACGGCGGTAAGAGAGATTATTCTTAGAGATATCCTTCTACTTTTTATGTAAGGATCTATTAAGTCATCTACGAAATATAGGGTATCGTCCAATTTAAAATAATCCCTTTGCAGAAACCTTCAGACAACCAACTATTTTATTAAACAACCATTGTCTTGAAGTCCTAACAATATTTATAATGACTATCACCCTTTTAACTGTTTTTGCGCGCCTGACATAGCAGCAATTATGGTTTTCAACGTCTCTAGTATTGTATGATGATTTCAGGTTCGAACTCGAAAAATAGTGGATTTACGTACAGCTGAAATTAGCATCCCAGGACCAATATAATATTTCCAGAAATTTGATAATCAGGATTAGAGTCACTTTGACTTTAGGATAACATTTGATGTATTTGATGAAATCTGATTAATACCAGTACCCAAAGTTTTATAACCACTTTATCTTATTTGTTTTCTCAAAACTTTGGGTATTTTTATTAAATTTCGCTGGTTAGTTCTAAACTAGTAGTGTCCAAACATTTCAACCAATGATTTTAACCTTCAGAGAGGGTAATTTTGTATTTCATCGTGGGGAATGTTTATGAGTTTGTCGTTAATTGTCTTATCCCTTAATATCCCTGAATTGATACTGAATCTAAGTTTTCATTTTACATAATCTAATGATAAAATTTTGTATTCATTTTAGATTTATGAATAAAAATGCAACTTTTTGTGCTTCATGATTTTCAAATTAGGAAAAGTTTGTTGTCAAAGTTTAAGTTTTGAAAGATTTTATTAAATTTAGAACTGTTGCATGCACAGGGTTTAACCAGGGGGTAAATTGACCAGCGAATCCTGCAAATTTAATTTTATACCCTCCTTGAATATAAAAGGTTTGACTTTTTATAAGACACACTTTAGGGGGAGGGAGGGGTTGTAAACCTTTGTCAGATGGGTGGACACCTGTATCCAACCCCCTTATATCAAAAGGTTGGGTATACTCCCATTAAGTTTGTCAAGGGGGTTTATACAATCCCCCTCTGCACGCCTCTGAATTTAGAAAATAATGCAAAGATAACTTTTTCTCTGTGTATGCATCATTATAATAAAATTAAAACTATTTTTATAAATTTAATCAAACAGCATTAACTTTTAAAAAGATTTTGTCAATGGACAAGCAAACGAATATGTTAAAGCTAAAGCGTTTTAATGAGTAGCTACTCTTTTATATATCTTGAAAACTTCTCATTTAGTGCAAGATTTTAAATTATGAGGATGGAGCTTGACATAAAAAGCAAGACTGTATGTTTATCAAAATTGCATAATAAGAACTTAATTGACTTAGAAAATCTTCACCTAAACTTTCCTAGAAATTAAGTTTGATGTCTGTCTTAAAAAAAAAATTAAATAAGGATGTTTAGAAAGAAAAGAAAAAAATATTTTAGTAATATTTGCCTTGTTTATTTACTCAATATGTTGGGGTTCCCCAGAATGAGTCACTGATTGTATATATAGGTTGCATTAAGATTATGTATTTCAACAAGGATGACAACATCCATAAAAGCGAAGCACTGAAACGGTAGGACAAACGGACATTAACACTTGTATAGTGTCTGAACTGAATAATCAGAATATAAAAGAATCGAAACAGTCGAAGCAAAATTGTAAGTAATTTGTTCAAAAACTGCTTTATACGGGATAATGTTTCTGGACATACTTACATTTTTAGGACTTGATTATAGAGTTGCTTCGCTTATACTATTGTTCTTTGTTTTCCCATGAATCAATATACAAAAAATCAGATCAAACGGATAACTAGATCACATAAAAATTTGTTGTTAAAAAAGTAGAAAAATCAACATGTTTAAAATGAACGTACGGACATTCTGGTAATGATTATAGAGTTGCTACGCTTTCTAAATCGTACCTAACTACTACAGGAATCAGCATGCAAAATTTGAAATCGATAGGACAATTCTAACCTGCCTAAATTAACGAATAAAAGCTATCTATCTCGGACGGACGTACGGACGGACGGACGGACCTACCCTAATTATAGAAAAGCTTCGCTTTTAAAAAGTTAAGTTTTGCATAAAAGGTATACAAATGGATACAAAATACCTGGATATTGTGAAAAATTCCCACAAAATTTATACATTCTGCTTATACTAAGGATGATTTGTTATGGTATGTTTAAAACATGAAAAAAAATTGACAATTTATTTTCCATATATTTCTATATTCTAACTTTACTTAAGGCTATATGGATTTAATATCACAGAATGTCAGATGAAAAGAAAGGAAATAAGACATTTTTGCACACATTTGATATATGGAGCCATTATTTCTTGCTGATTTCCCACATAAATTTATACCCTTAGCCTTTATGGGACCAGAATGGCAGGAAATCACCTCCCTCTCTTAAATTGCCGCGTATCAACATAGGGTTACCAGAGTCTTAATAGGACTTGGGCCAGAGTTTTTCCTACACCATTATAGAATTTTATTTAGAACATTTCTAAAATCTGCAAAAGTTTTAAAATGCTTGCTTAATAATTACAAAATATTAAAAATTATATTGTTAAATGCCCTTTTCAAGTATGATACCAAACAAATTAAATCAATTTGCAAAGAAATCAATCTTTATATTATAATTATTCAGACAAAAAATTTTAAAAGAATGAGATAAATACAACATTAACATACAGAAATAGTCCAAATGCCAATATGACATTTGGTAAAACAAAAAGTGTATTATAGCAACAGACTTTACAGTATCTTTCCTTTCTCAGATTAATGAAGAATTTGCAACATTCCTCTCATATATCATTTAAAAATTTTTATTGCTTTGCTCAATGTAGAAATATCTGTGATTACATTATACACTGTTTTTAATTGATCCAATATTACTAATTTAAAAAGTATGCTAATATACACAATATTTAATAAAACTCAAAATAAGGTAATTGTGGCAACACTGAAACTCCGCGTGGTTGAGTGAGTCTCTTCCGAATCTCCGGAAATTCAGTGAGAATAATGGGGATATTATATAGGCCACGCACAGAGAAAGAATGGTAGTATTACGGTATACGTTGAGTCAAGCATACAAGACAAAATAAATGTTACTGAAGTAAGCAAAACGTATTATTTTAAGTATTAAACTTGATTATAGTTTTTAAGAATATATATATTTTTTACAGTGATTCCATATTCAAACATACAAATAACACTCCTAAATAAAAAAAATTGGAAATTGGGTTGTAATATTATTAATTTGTTTTAATAATGTGTATTTAATGTCATAATTTTTACCTATTATAGTAACATTGGCTTTGCTACCATTTTCATGAATTATGTTAATAATGTATATTATATTCATTTTAAAAATAGCTTATTCTAGTTAAGCTAATTTATTCAATTCATTATCCCTATGCATTAGTGGTGATATTCTAATTTCAAATTCTCCAATATTTATCACTAGCGGCTACGCCTCTAGAGGCAATTTATGTGGTTGTGAAATGATTTTGACTCACCCCCCCCCTACCCTAGTTTTAATGTCAAAGAGTACAATATAAACTATGAGAAACTACCCTTTAAAGGAGAACCTGATCGGTTCAGCAGTTAGTGAGATCCTTTGGTGCAGACAGATTTCCTGTTACTTTATTATAAAGATTTAGTTGTTCTTACAGAAGCATAGCTCTTCCATAACAGTTGATATAGGTTTCCTGAATCTGTCTACTTTTGATTTAAGTCATTTAAAACTAATCATTGATTGCTCAAATATACATTGTTTTTTTTTAACATCTTCTTGTACTTAAGCCTTTTATATTCATAAAAATAAATATAAAAATAAGATATAAAAAAGAAAAAATAAGATAATTGGTAGAAATTGCTAGGTATAAACGAAATTAAATTAATGTCATCTTGGGGTATTATTTGTAAGGAAATTGTTTTTATTACCATTTAAAAATTGTTCTTCCATCTTATAAATCTTATTCTAACATTATCTTGTCCATGGAATCTATAATGTAACCACTTTTATATTTGCATGTGAATGAAGATCTTAAGTTATATATATAAACGTATGAATATATTAGGTGCAGAACATATCACTTAAACATGTTTAGTTTAAAGTTATTATGTTTTTTTTTTTTATTTAAATAAAACACTAATATAAGACATGAAAATATATTTTGATTTTGACAATCATTTTTAATTAATTTTGTCTTTTGTAGAAGTGAATCAAGCAATATTAGCTTGGTCATTTTAGACATTAACATAAAAGGAATATTTCTCAGTAAGAAAAAGCATCATCAGTTATTGAAATACTTTGCTTTTAAAACAAGGATGGCAACATCCATAAAATCAAAGCTTTGAAATTGAAGGACAAACAAACATTAACACTTAACAAAATTGCTTAAATACATGATACTGTTTAAGGATATGCTTACATTTTCAGGACTTGATTATAGAGATGCTTTGCTTATAACATTATATCTTAATATTAAAAATTAGTATAACCAAAAATCAGATAATTTCAATATACAAAAAAGTTTTTAATATTTACAGACATATGGACTCTCTGGTAACAATTAAAGAGTTGCTACGCTGTCTAAATTGTACCTATAATAACTACTATAGGAATCATCATGCAAAGGTTGAAATCCCTAACATGTATAAATCAATGAAAAAATTGACCCCATAAAGAGAAGCTTTGCTTTTAAAAAGAGACATAAAAGCATATATGTAAAGTAATAGAAAATCTATAATGGTGTATCCAATATTGTTTGCTAAAGTTGGCCTGTGTGCCATACAAACTTGGAGCAAGCATTGCTGGATAATGGTACGCTCTTAAATATTGAAATTGAATATTATTCCCCCCAATCTCTTTCTCTTTCTCATGAACACCTTAGAGCCGAGAATAAGGTATAACCAACAAGCAAAATAAATCTTAAATAATGTTTGGGAGGCAGATGTAGAGGTCATAAATTCTACAATGAGTTACCCCACAAAATTATGTATTTTTTTCGAATTAATTTCTATGTTGGTATAAATTGCCTTAGAGTATTTTAGCTTTTGATTCCAGAGCAGTAATCCCTTAGTGAATGAATTTAAATAATGTATGATTGTCAACTTTTTGTAGAAATAAAATTGCTCTAAATTTGTTTTCAGTTTAGCTTCAATACAAATTAATATCGGCTGGATTTAAGCCACATTTAAAGCATAATGAAAAATCATGTATCATATCACATTGACAATTTTCTACTTCAAGGCTAACAAAAATGGAAGTAATCTTATTTTTTGTATATTACTCTCATTGGAGAGTTAACTATAATAAGAGTTGATAAACGATGATTACCCCTAGAAACTTGATTTTAAAAAAATTTAGAATTGGAATAGGAATCCCAGTGGCAAAATAAATAATTTTGATGATTATAGATATCCACATGATGGTATTGGAAAGGTGCCAACTAAGTGGCTACACACAATTTTATATTTCCCTACAATATAAAATAACTAGCGGCTGTGCCCCTAGCATTTAGGGGCTTTGCTTTTCCAAAGGACGGAAAAAGATTAGAAAATAGCTTTAATCCATTCCCATACTTAATCTAAAAAAAATTCACAAAATCTGTAAAAAAAAAACTATTTGAAGCTTACCTAAAACATGGAAACATAATCTGTACAGTAGTTATTGGAATCTTAAGTTTCAGAAAATTTACTTTATATAATTGGACTAGTGGCAGCGCTTCTAGTCTTTTTGGGCTTTGAAGTGTAACATTAAATCATACCGGTATCAATGTAAATTTAAAAATAAAATGGCCTAACTCCCACCTGGGACCTATATGAAGCTTATTGAAAGCTTAAGCTTTAAACAAAAAACTTACATCTTTATATATTAGGATGAAGCTAAAGACAATGTCAACTAGGATTAATTTATTGGTAGATGTTTTAGCTTTAAAGTTCAGAGGAAAAAGAACAACAACTGTAATATATTACATAAATTAACAGCTCCTATAACATAATGTATTTCAGTAAAGGTTTGAACTATCCTACCAATAACAACTGTGATAATTGTTTGCTCTATGGTGTTCTTAACCACAATAGAAAAATTTTATGAATGATTTTTATAGTAAACAAGGCTTAGCCTCTTACAGATCTTGTCATCCCTGTATATTAAAAAATCAAGCTAAATAATAAACTTATTTTTAAACTAATAAACTAATAAAACTCCCCATTATCTATGTTATGTGAATAAAAGTAAATGATTGATTGCTCTACAATGTTCTCAACCACAATAGAAAAACATCATGAATGCTTTTTACTTTAAAAATAGAATGAGTAAATTTCTAGACATAATGAGTGTAGTAACTCAGGGAGGAAGAGGACGTTGGGCTGATTATTACACTAGTCCCCAAAGTTTTTTTATAACGTTTTCTTATTTGCTGGCTCAACAACTTTGATTGAATTTTGATTGGTGGGTTCATTAAGTTAAGTGTCCAAATATTTCAACCACTAATTGTAATCTTCATAATTAGTAATTTTGTGCATCAAAATTGGGGGTACACAATGGTACATCAAATTATCGGGCATTGTCTTATCCCTTTAGATCCCTAGTTTCAACTAAACATTATAGAGTATTTCTACTAGATGCATGTGTGAAAAATTAAGTGGGCAAATATTATGTGTGTGTGTGTTTGTTTGTGTGTTAGTTTGATATATTATGTGTGCATAGGAAAAAACTGTGCAGATACAGTTTAATTCAATATTGTATCATTTATTTAGTCAATCCTTCTATTTAGTATACTTAAATGACTCAAAAATAAAGTACTATCACTAATTTGTTATTTTAGATTTGTCAAAATAAATATTTACTTCATTAAGCGAAATTCTTCTTTGAATCATATACAGTATGAGAACTAGATTAGGGTTGTCCATTTTTATTTTTCCGCTGGATACCAGGTTATGCAACTATCTGAATGGATAGAGGGCAAAATAATATTTATATTATACAAAAAAATCCCTGTTAAGAAACAGTCACAAACATTATTTCTTAAATCATTGGTACTAATCATTTGATTTTTACCCACCCATGAAAGTAGAAGAAAGTCAAATGGTTGTAGTAGTTCATTAGATTTTTTGCTGAGAAGTAGGGTCAACTTAATAGTTTAAGTTTAATAATAAAACACCATTTAATGAAGGAAACTTGTTTTATTTTGCTACTTTAATATCATCCCATATCCAGCCGGACCCTAAACTAGGTGTTTATGTCTAAATACTATATTTTAAAATTTAAACAACCTTAAAATATGCTGTACTTTGTTTTTATGGAAAAATTTACATTCTTAAATTTTCTCATTTCATCTTACTATTCCCTAATTTAAAGTATATTACCATTTGAATGAACATCTAAGCATTAATTAGATTTATATATGTTTGTCTTTCACACTTCAAAGTGACTAGAATTAGTTTGAAAATAGTCTATTTGATTTAAATTTACTTTAGATTTTAATAGCAATGTTTCTCCATTCATCCATCCATTCATCCAATCATCCATTAATTCATCAGTCTATACATACATCCATTTATCCTTCGATCCATCCATCCATCCATACATTTATCCAACCATATATCCATCCATCTATCCATTTATCCATCGATCCATCCATCAAAATTACCAAGCCTTGCTACAATTAAAAGTTAGGTCCTAGTTACAAATATAGATTCTAAAATTTGGGAACTATGTTTTTGTCATACAAAAGTCTATTATTCTATTTCTATATTGTGGCCTTTTCAGTCATTTCTTTTTGTTATGTAGTTTATATCAGGGATCTAAAGGGATAAGACAATGACCGATAAATTAATGTCCCTCTCCAATAATGATTCAAAAATGCAATTATTGGTTGAAACGTTTTAACACTCACTCAACCTAATGAACCAACCAATCAAAATTCAATAAAATTCCCCGTGGCTGTAATGTCGTTAAATAAGAAAACACAAATTTTGGGGACTAGTGTAATAATCAACACAATGCCCCCTCCCCTCCCTGAGTTTATATTCATGTAGAAAAGTGGGAAAGCTTACAACAATTTATGTCAAAACAAGGATGACAACATCCATAAAAGCGAAGCACTGAAACGGGAGGACAAACGGACATTAACACTTGTATAGTGTTAGAACTTAATTATCATAATATAAATTTATAAGAGTCAAAGCAAAATTGTAAGTAAATTTGTTGTAAAACTGCTTGATACAGGATAATTTTTATGGACATACTTACATTTATAGGGCTTGATTGTAGAGTTGCTTCGCTTATTACATTATACTTTGTTGTCCCAGGAATCAATATACCAAAAATCAGATCAATCCGATGATTTGATCACATAAAAATTTGTTGTTAAAAAAGTAAAAAAATCAATATGTTTAAAATGGACGTACGGACATTTTGGTAATGATTATAGAGTTGCTACGCTTTCTAAATCGTACCTAACTACTAAAGGAATCACCATGCAAAATTTGAAATCGATAGGACAATTCTAACATGCCTAAATTAACGGTAAAAGCTATCCGTTACGGACGTACGGACGTACGGACGGACGGACGGACGGACGGACGGACGTACGGACGTACGGACGGACCGACCCTAATTATAGAAAAGCTTCGCTTTTAAAAAGCAGTTGGAACCATCCCACAAACACATAAGTATACAACCGACCTCCCAACCCGTTATTTTAACACCTCACTGATTTAACACTTATTTGTAATCATGCTTGAAAACTTCATTTTAAGCAGTTTTTTCTTGTTCAATTTTTATATAACCCAAGGTTTGTTAAATATTTACATTAACAAATCAACATACTGACAGACAGGCACAGCTTTTAGAGTGAAAGAGTAGATATTTTCTTTTTTATAAGCAAAGATTTTGTACAATTAGGGTCGGTCCGTCCGTCCGAAACGTAGCAACTCTATGACCATTTTCAGAAAGTCTATATGTTTATTGAAAACATGCTGATATTTTACTTTTTTGACAACAAATTTTTGTATGTTATTTTTATTCTATTCATCTCTTTTTCGGAGTACTGATTCCTATTACCACAAGGTACAATGTTATTAGCGAAGCATCTTATATAATCAAGTCCTAAGAATGTAAGTATGTCCTTAAGCAGTATCCTGTATATAATAAGTATTGCATCAAATTTACATACATTTTTATTTTGATTATTCAGTTCTGCCAATCTTCAAAAGTTAATGTTCGTTTGTCCTATCGTTTCAGAGCTTCACTTTTATGGATGTCGTTATCCTTGTTATTTTGCTTCCCTTGGCTTTGAATACATTGATTAGATGATCTATCTATTAGATTAGTTTCTTTTCTCTCAATATTTTCTAAAGGATTTCTTTTCATTCATGAAAAAAAGGGATTTTTTTGCTGTATATAGTACGATTAAAGATTCTCTTTTAGTTGATTTACAAACGTTATAATTATCCTATTTATTTAGAGCCTTAATTATATATTCAAAAAAAAAATCCTATAATATAAAGTAGGTTTTATGTCAGACGCAAAAGATCTCAGAAAACGGTGGTCCGTATTTGGTGTACTTTTAAGGAGCGCTTTATTAATGTTTTGGGATGGATTTCAGCTATTTTCAGACCTTCTTCGACCATCCTTAAATGCTGGGTAGAAAGCAACTAGTACTAGATAAAATATAAAAGACAAAACATTTAAATAAACAGGGGAATACATGATGATGACAACATGTTTAATTAAAGAAGTTCTTATATAAAAGTTAAGAAGAATAGTTAAGCATAATGGTAAAGAGAATCTTCAGCTGTCTGTCTTAAACAGCAGCAGAGAAATTTACGTTTCCCCTAAATGGTTTCTTATAGATGGTTTGATAGACATTTCGAATTATAGAGTAGCTTTTGATTCTTAAAAAGATGGTTTTAAACCAGGGATCTGAAGGGATAAGACAATGACCGATAAATTGATGTATATCCTCAATGACGATATACAAAATTACCCCTTCTGTAGATTGAAATTAGTAATAAAAACATTTGAACACCCAACTTAATAAATCAACTAAATTCACTTAATTCCCTAACACTAAATTTGTTAAGCCAACGAATAAGAACACGTTATTATAAAACTTTGGGGACTAGAGTATTATACAGCCCATTGTCCCCCCTCTCTCTCAGGTGTTAAACAAAGATTCTCAATTGATAAACGCAGTTTAGTTGACAGACAAACTGACAGAATACCCAAATTATATTGCAGCTATGCTACTAACAAAAGTGTAATGTTTAAATTACCTCTTCTATTCTTTAATAAAAGTAAAATAAGGTAAAACTTCTGAGATCATAATAATGTTTCCAAACCATTAACTACAACTGTATCACCCGGGATCTTAAGGGATAAGACAATGGACGAAAAATACAATACATCCCCATTGATGATAGACAAGATTAACCCTGCTGTAGATTAATATGTTTGGTTGAAACGTTTTCATACTATTAGTTGTGAACTAGACAAAAAAAATCATTAAAAGTACCCAAAGTTTCAATTATTTGTAAAGCTTTGGGTGCCAGTGTAATTAACAGAACCCCTCCCTCCCTCCTTATTTTTATGAATTTTAAAAACGAAAGTTGAGGGTCTGGTTTCACTACAAGGAACTTTAAGGAATATAAAACTGTAAATTACACTGGTACCCAAAGTCTTATTATCAATATTCTTATTCGCTGACCCAAAAACTTTGGATACTTTTGTTGAACTTTGATTTGTTCGTTTAAAGACTTGAGTGTCAAAACATTTTAAGCATTAGTTTTAATCTACAGAAGAAGTAATTTTGTTTATTATCATTGGGGATGAACAACAATTTATCGTCCATTGTCTTAGTAAATTTAATTAATTTTGATTGGTTGGTTTCAAACTAACATTGTTCTAACTTTTCAACCAATAATTTTAATCTACAGACGGGTAATTTATTTGAGATCCCTGCAGATTTTAAACAAAGTTATTTCATATAGTTTAATTTTGTATAATATTATACCACATATATCAAACGTTTTACAAAAGGTGTATGAAATAGAGACAATTGCTTTCAAGATATCCTATTAAATAAACTAGTCAACTACATTTCAATATATTTGTTTGTTTTATAAAATAAGAAATAAACATTTTTTTATGGGGGGGGGGGGGAAGGGAGTGGCCCTAAAAAATCACATAAAATTCTACAAAAACTAAACAAAACCTTATAATATTAACCCTTTTATGATTTTATTTATTTTTTTGTAGATTTTTATGCGAGTTTGGAGGATTTTTGACAAAAATAATTTTGCCTCACCAGCGAACAGCGACCATAATTGTTTTTAAGAATCCATCTCTAATTTATATTGCTTCGCTTTCGTGGATGTGAATACCCTTGTTTAATCTACAATATACATTAGAGAGGAAGGGAACATAGGACTTTAAATTACATTGGGGGCATTTTTTTCTATAAGCGATTTCTCTTTGGAGATAATAGTTATTAACCCCCTTGGAGCTATAAAAACGTCATTATAAAGGAGAAACAAATAAGTTCAGCATACAACAAGAACCTTCAGTACAGTCAGACAGACATGCTGTTATTTTTATATATAGGGTTTATGGGCTTTTAAGTAAAATAATAAAGTAGGTAAATTTAGTTTTCAACCATTCTCTTTTCATTAAAATGAAAACGTTTTTCTTTAATATTGTACATTATACAAACCAGGTGTAAGATAATAGTTACTTATCGCGACGTATCATAGACACCTTTCCGCGGATATTAAAATGAAAAATTAGGTTAATTCACGTAGGGGCAAAAGGTCCGGCTAACAAAGCTGGTTATTCAATATGGTTGAGAACCGGTATTAATCCTGCAGATATTAAGCGGATTCAAAGCCATACTTTAAAGTAAATTATCTTTTCTTTGCACGTTCAAAGCAAAACCTTTTCTACAATTAAACTGAATATGTCCACATGGACGTTTGTCCGTAATGGACTAGTAACCTACTTAATCAATTTTGTTGGTGCGGGTTTCTCCTTCAAGAGTACCCAATCAGAGAGAGAGAGGGGACAATGGGCTGTTTATTACTCAAGTTCCCATATTTTTATAATAACGTTTTCTTATTCGTTTTGATTGGTCAATTTATTAAATTTAGTGTCCATACGTTTCAATTTAATCTACCGAAGGGGTTATTTTAACATTGGGGATGCACATCAATAAGTCGGCCATTGGCTTATGCTTTTAGATCCCTGGAACCTAACAGCATCATTCGCTTGTAATGAGAATGTGAAACACCCAATGTAGGATATAATGTTAAGTAACATACAGTAGAAAATCAATCATTTTATTGCAAAATTTTTGTCTGGAAGTCCTAAACGTGCATAGTAACGACCTGCGCCTGTTTTTGGAACAAGGCATTCCTCTTAATATCACATATAATACAAATCGTAACATCATAATATAATTGTTTATAGTAGTATATCTGAGGTAGTTCTTAAAAAAGATAGGATCGCTGCTCGCTAATGAGGCAAAACTGGCAAAACCTCAAAAATCACATAAAAATCTACCAAAACTAAACAAAATCTTATAATATTAACCCTTTTATGGTTTTATTTAATTTTTTGTAGATTTTTATGCGAGTTTGGAGGATTTTTCACAAAAATAATTTTTCCTCACCAGCGAGCAGCAACCAAAATTTTTTAAAAGAATCCATCTCTAATTATATTGCTTCGCTTTCGTGGATGTGAATACCCTTGTTTAATTTATATACTATATACATTAGAGAGAAAGGGAACATAGGACTTTAAATTACACTGGGGGCATTTTTTTCTATAAGTGATTTCTTTATGGAGATAATATAGTTATTAACCCTCCTTGGAGCTATAAAAACTTAATTGTAAAGGAGAACCAAATAAGTTCAGCATACAACAAGATCCTTCAGTACAGTCAGACAGACATGCTGTTAGTTTTATATATAGTGTTTAAGGGCTTTTAAGTAAAATAATAAAGTAGGTAAATTTAGTTTTCTCAACCATTCTCTTTTCATTAAAATGAAAACATTTTCCTTTAATATTGTACATTAAAAAAACCAGGTGTAAGATAATAGTTACTAAACCTTACGTATCATAGACAGCTTTCCGCGGATAATAGAATGAAAAATTAGGTTAATTCACGTAGGTGCCCAAGGTCCGGGCTAACAAAGCTGTTTTGCCAGTATAGTTGATAACCAGTATTAACCCATTAGTGCCGAACCGGGTATTAAAACCCGGTTCCGAAAAATGGAAAAAAAACCGGTTTCCGGCTTCATAATTGCATCATTCTCAGAATGAATCCCCCCTCTACTACCCTGACTTTCATTTCCCCCTGGAGCAGGCAGTTTAGCTTACTTCCGTTTGCTGGTATAGCTCAACAAAATTTGAAAATCATGAAATTCAAAATACCCCTTCTAACTTTTTTGTTTTTATTGTAAAGTCGCTGATTTTTTTTGTGAAATCTAATGTTTATTGACAAGTACATCTATTTGTGAATTCGTTTTATTCAAATTATAATTTTTTATATGATTTTTTTATCGTTTTTTTACGCCCTATTATGACCCGGTTCGGCTTGGCCATAAATACCCGAAAATTTTAAAACCCGGCTCGGTTTCGGTTTTTATTACCTGGTTTTAACTTTTCAACCAATAAAAATAACAGTTTACGTCATTAGTAAGGGTTTGAGCCACCCTAATAACCCTAGTAATCTCTATAGGTGTCACCCAATAGTTTTATGCTCGTTTTCTGATATGTAACACCCAAATTTTATATGTTCTTTTTTGTAGTGTGTGTCTTTTAAAACTTCGAGCAACGGGTTTTTTTACCCGAAAAGGGCGGCACCTATAGCCGAAACACTAAATTTGAAATAAATCGCTTCGTATTATACTTGTAGCTCTTTAGATTACATGAGGTTGTGTAGTTTTCAATTACGGATCGTATCAAAGTTCTAAAAAGTGTTCATCTCACTTTTGGCGTTCAAAAATTACATTTTTCGATTTTTGGTCAAAATAACCGGGTTTATACAGGTCAACCGGGTTTTAAAACTGGGGGAAAGCACCAAAAACGGGTGTTAATGCCTGGTTGGTATTTATGGCCAAGCCGAACCGGGTTTTTTTGCAACTTTCCTGTGCACGCCACTAGAGCAAAACAAAAAAATAAGAATTCCGTTTTGACCATTATAAAGCTTCCCTGAAACTTACAGCTCGATCGGCCCATAAAAGTGGCGCTCGGCACTAATGGGTTAATCCTGCGGATATTTAGCGGATTAAAAGCCATACTGGAAAGTAAATTATCTTTTCTTTGCACGTTCAAAGCAAAACCTTTTCTACATTTAAACTGAATATGTTCGTACGGACGTTCGTAAGTAATGGACTAGTAACCTACTCAATCAATTTTGTTGGTGCCGGTTTCTCTTTCAAGAGTACCCAATAAGAGAGAGATAGGGGACAATGG
The DNA here is from genome assembly GCF_053477335.1 of Acartia tonsa. NCBI lineage: Eukaryota > Metazoa > Arthropoda > Copepoda > Calanoida > Acartiidae > Acartia > Acartia tonsa. The sequence continues at coordinate 16,488,901 of NC_137272.1, read as the reverse complement.
GCTGTTTATTACTCAAGTTCCCATATTTTTATAATTATGTTTTCTTATTCGTTTTGATTGGTTGATTTATTAAATTTAGTGTCCATACGTTTCAATTTAATCTACAGAAGGGGTTATTTTAACATTGGGGATGCACATCAATAAGTCGGCCATTGGCTTATGCTTTTAGATCCCTGGAACCTAACAGCATCATTCGCTTGTAATGAGAATGTGAAACACCCAATGTAGGATATAATGTTAAGTAACATACAGTAGAAAATCAATCATTTTATTACAAAATTTTTGTCTGGAAGTCCTAAACGTGCATAGTAACGACCTGCGCCTGTTTTTGGAACAAGGCATTCCTCTTAATATCACATATAATACAAATCGTAACATCATAATATAATTGTTTATAGTAGTATACACCCCTGTCCTGGATAAAATGTTTATTTAAAAAAACATGCGCATTCAGTTTTTTTCATTTACTGATTGATTTTTGTCCCCCAATTCCAAAAATACCTTTCCCGAAATCCTAGCTGTTCTATAAGATCTCCAAAAATGCAAATTACTTTTGGCACTGGTTTTTCAATATTTTTTCAATAAACTAATAAAAAATTTTGTTCAAAACATGTTTTAGTGAACATTAAAAGGGTTTATCACACCTTAGATTATACATTCCTTGAATGCAAACAAGACCTAACAGAATCAATAAGAAATACCTGCCATTTTGACCTTTATTAACTGTTAAACATAGCTATTTCAGGTTTTAACCAAAAAGACATTGAAGGAGCAGTTTTTGGGATTGACTACGAAAAACAAAGTTGTAGAACTCCTGTAGTAGTAAACCCTTATATAAAATATAGGTTTCAAGTCAATTTAAGGTTCCAGGTATAATCCTCCAGAAATCTTTAAAAGCCTCCTGTGACCACAATTTTTGACTTAGAGATTTCAAATTTTAAACTTAAGCTTTTCTTACATGTCTACATAATGTATTAAGACCTTTTTTTCCACTGCCTGCAGCAGCTGCGGCCACTGAAACATATGTTTTAAGATTTCTAATAAAAATTTACTTAAAAACATACATTTTCTGAAAAATTGTTTTTCCAGCTTCAAAAATAAGAAAATAAGTAAAAAAAGTACCTGAAAACAAACAGGGGAAATGCTCACAAAGTTATAGGAGCTGAGAAAATAGGGCACATTACTTTTGGGACTGATTTTTCAATATTTTTTAATTTTTTAATAAGAAATTTTGGTCAAAACACGTTTTAGTGAAAAAAGTAAAAAAAGGGTAACACCTGAAATTATACAATATACATTCATTGAATGTCAACAAGTCCTAACAGAATCAAAAAAAAAATACCTGTCATTTTTACTGTTAAACATAGCCATTACTGGTTTTGACCAGAAAAGATATTGAAGAAGCAGTTTTTCAGACTTGACTAAAAAACGCCCCTCCCCCCTTCTCCCTATTTTCTCAGCTCCTATTAGGGCTAGAGGACTTTGTGTGCATGTCCCCTGTTTGATAATGAATTTCTGACTATAAGTAAGTCAAAAGTAAATTTTTATTTCCTTCACCCTTCTATTTCACAACCTTTGTTTTTAGGTCCTTTATTACTTAAAAATTTCAAAAGGCTGTCATTTTCTTATTTTTGAAGCTAGAACAATAATTTTTTCAAATGTTGAGTAAATTTTATATTAGAAATCTTAAAACATAAGTTTTGGCGGCCGCAGCTGTATTTGGCAGCTGACAGCCGCTGCAGGCAGCGGAAAAACAGATCTTAATATGATATCTAGACATGTAAGAAAAGCTTAATTCTAAAATTTGAAGTCTCTAAGTCAAAAAATGCTGTCACAGGAGGCTTTTAAAGATTTCTGGAGACCTGGAGGATCATACCTGGAACCCTAAATAGACTTAAAACCTCTATTTTATATAAGGGTTTTCTACACCTTTGTTTTTCTTAGTCAAGTCCCAGAAACTGCTTTTTCAATGTCTTCTGGTTAAAATTAGAAATGGCTATGTATAACAGTTAATATAGGTCAAAATGGCAGGTATTTCTTGTTGATTCTGTTAGGTCTTACTCTTGTTTGCATTCAAGGAATGTATAATCTAAGGTGTGATAAACCCTTTTTACTGTTCACTAAAACATGTTTTGAACAAAATTTCTTATTAGTTTATTGAAAAAATATTGAAAAATCAGTGCCAAAAGTAATTTGCATTTTTGGTGATCTTATAGAACAGCTAGGATTTCGGGAAAGATATTTTTGGAATTGGGGGACAAAGATCAATCAGGAAATGAAAAAAACTGAATGCGCATGTTTTTTTAAATAAGCATTTTATCCAGGACAGGGGTGTATATCTGAGGTAGTTCTTAAAAAAGATAGGATCGCTGCTCGCTAGTGAGGCAAAACTGGCAAAACCTCAAAAATCACATAAAAATCTACCAAAACTAAACAAAATCTTATAATATTAACCCTTTTATGGTTTTATTTAATTTTTTGTAGATTTTTATGCGAGTTTGGAGGATTTTTTACAAAAATAATTTTTCCTCACCAGCGAGCAGCAACCAAAATTTTTTAAAAGAATCCATCTCTAATTATATTGCTTCGCTTTCGTGGATGTGAATACCCTTGTTTAATTTATATACTATATACATTAGAGAGAAAGGGAACATAGGACTTTAAATTACACTGGGGGCATTTTTTTCAATAAGCGATTTCTTTATGGAGATAATATAGTTATTAACCCTCCTTGGAGCTATAAAAACTTAATTGTAAAGGAGAACCAAATAAGTTCAGCATACAACAAGATCCTTCAGTACAGTCAGACAGACATGCTGTTAGTTTTATATATAGTGTTTAAGGGCTTTTAAGTAAAATAATAAAGTAGGTAAATTTAGTTTTCTCAACCATTCTCTTTTCATTAAAATGAAAACGTTTTTCTTTAATATTGTACATTATAAAAACCAGGTGTAAGATAATAGTTACTAAACCTTACGTATCATAGACAGCTTTCCGCGGATAATAGAATGAAAAATTAGGTTAATTCACGTAGGTGCCCAAGGTCCGGGCTAACAAAGCTGTTTTGCCAGTATAGTTGATAACCAGTATTAATCCTGCGGATATTTAGCGGATTAAAAGCCATACTGGAAAGTAAATTATCTTCTCTTCTCACATTTAAAGCAAAACCTTTTCTACATTTAAACTGAATATGTTCGTACGGACGTTCGTAAGTAATGGACTAGTAACCTACTCAATCAATTTTGTTGGTGCCGGTTTCTCCTTCAAGAGTACCCAATCAGAGAGAGATAGGGGACAATGGGCTGTTTATTACTCAAGTTCCCATATTTTTATAATTACGTTTTCTTATTCGTTTTGATTGGTCGATTTATTAAATTTAGTGTCCATACGTTTCAATTTAATCTACAGAAGGGGTTATTTTAACATTGGGGATGTACATCAATAAGTCGGCCATTGGCTTATGCTTTTAGATCCCTGGAACCTAACAGCATCATTCGCTTGTAATGAGAATGTGTAACACCCAATGTAGGATATAATGTTAAGTAACATGCAATAGAAAATCAACCATTTGATTGCAAGATTTTTGTCTGTAATTCCCAAATTTGCCTAGTAACGAGCTGCGCCTGTTTTTGGAACAAGGCATTCCTCTTAATATCACATATAATACAAATCGTAACATCCAGATATAATTGTTTATATTTGTATATCTGATTTGTTTTGCTTCGCTTTCGTGGTTGTAAATAACATTGTTTGATCTTCTATGTACACCAGGGAGGAAGGGAACATAGGACTTTAAATTACACTGGTACCCAACGTTTATTGACCATGTTATCTAATTCGTTGGCTCAAGAACTTTGGGTACGTTCAACCAAACATTTTAATATGTATAAGGGTTAATTTTGTCTATTATATTAATTGATGAACATTAGTTTTTCGCCCATTGTCTTATCCCTTAAGATACCTGAAGTACATCATTGTAATTTTAGAAGCTCTCTCAACCTCAGTTTCTTAATTACAGTTTATTTACTGCCATGTTTTGATTTTCTAAAGTTTTATACATTGCTATTCTATATAAGAAAGTGGCAGTCAGTCTGTCTATATGTGCAGTAAAACTCAAATAAACGATGATTAACAAATATCAGAGTAGCAAATTATTTATAAGTGTTAACAAAAATTCCGTAAAAAAATACCCCTAAATTACTTAATTACAAGATGCATAATATGCACTTACCAGGGGCGTCCAAGCTTTTTTATTAGGGGGGGTAAAATTTTTTTAGGGGTGGGTAAAATGGCGCTCGAACCGCACCACAAATTTTTTTTAGCCCCCCACAAAATTTTTACCCCGGGGGTAAAATTTGCTTGGTGGGGGGGGGTAATTACCCCCCTTTGAAATATGTTGGCAGGGGTAATTTTTTTTACCCCCCCCCCCCCTCCCCAAATTTACCCCCGGGGTAAAATTTTTGGGGGGTTAATTTAATAATGTAAAAAGGTACCTACCTAATAATGAAATATTATTGAATATTCAGTAGAAAATGTATGCGCGAAGCGCGCAAAATTTTTTTTAAAGGGTAATCACCCCTTTACCCCCTCCCCTTAAACGTCCTTGGCACTTACTTACATTTTTTAAGCCTGGATTATAGAGATGCTTTCAATTTTGCCTAATGGTCCTAGGAATCAGTTTTCCATCAAACATTTTTTTAACAAGGTCAAAAATAGATAGAAGGACTAATGATTATAGAGTCATGACACTTTCTTAAGTGTATCATAATGCGAAGTTTAGAATCAATAGAACAGTTCTTACAGCCCTAAATCAACAATAAGAGCTAGCCGATACAGACGGACAGACAGACATATCCTAATCATTGAAAAGCTACGCTTCTCAAAAAAATAGTTGTGTGTAATGATCTGTTCGCTATACCAAATTAATTTGTAATATAAATTCATAGAAAATAGACAGCTCTAATATCTTTTACAAATGGAATATTTACAATATTTATTTTATACAGAAATACAAAAAAAAAATTAAAAAAGATAATTTATACTAAACAAGCGGCTTTGTACATGGCATACAGGGATTGGAGATTTATTTCTAAACTTTTTATTTGATTTAGAATTTATTTATGCCGTAGATCATGATGTGAAAAAAATATAGATAGATGTGCATTTCAACATAGGCATAGAAAAAATAATTATGCATGGTTATGAATTCAAATCTTTGAAGCATCTTATAGTGCCTAATAAGAGTGGCGTTATACAATACAAATAACCAATGATAGGCCAGTATACATTGTTATTGACCAATTGTAAAATGTATACTAGCTTGTATTGTATGACGTCATTTGTATTTAGCCCTATAAGCTGCTTCCAAATCTTCAATATAAGGAAACAAAATTTGTAATAATAAGTTATTCTAATTAAATCAATATTGATTTTGTTTACAGAGAGAGAACTCGATGGACATGATGCTTTACAGAACAAACTATGCATGGTATAAAAAGATATATCCAAATTAAATTATTCTGTTTTAAAAATATATTTGTTTGTATTTGCAAACAAAACAGACAGGAATATACAGGGATCTTCAAGGATAAGACAATAAACAATAAATCAATGAACTCTCCAAATCCAATTATGATAAACAAAAATACCTCTTCTTTAGATGAAGAATATTAGTAGAAAAGTTTAGACAATGATAGTTTACATTTATAAAAGTTTTTAAGTCAACTAATGATAGGTCGAGTTTATAAAACTTTGGGGACGAGTATACTTTACAGCCCCTGGTCCTTCCCTGACTGGGAATATTATACATATACCTTTTACACTGATTAGTTTTTATATCATCTGATTTTGTCACAAAATCTGTTTATGGGAGTTAGTATATTTCTAAAATTAATTGTGAATTTGGTTTTTAAATCAGAATTTGCAAAAAGAAATAAAATGAAAAAAATGACTTCATATAAAAAACTCTTTTTTATACAAAATGGACTTACAAATTGTATCTTGTTGGTACAGGAATCATCTTGCAATTTTAAAGAAGATAGGGGTTCTATTATGTGCCTACATTAATTATATGAGCTACCCGTTACGGATGAAGGACGGACGAACCTATCATAAATGCCAAAAAATTTGCTTTTAAAGAACTTAATTGCTTAACTTTTAAAAATGAAATGTTGGCATGATAAAACTGTTTTTTTATCTTTACTTATATTTAACACGCCTTTACTAACAATCAAAGATATAAGTAGAACAGTTTTGATTTTAAACATAAACTTTTTTGAGGGGGGGGGGGGCGTGGTTAACATTGTTTAAATTTCTCTATAAAACGCATACACAAATATTTTATATTAGTTTGCTTTTGAGTATTTCTTTTTGTATGGTGAAGCCATTTTGTATTTAATGGATTGATGTTTTATACTAAAGGGGTAAGGAATAAGGAAATATGTAAATTAATTACAAAGAAGATAAAGTCTAAGTGTTACAAAGCGTTAAAAGAAAAAGCATTTATAGATTGGCGATCAGAGCTTTCCGTAATGGATTTAATGGACTTATGGATCTAAATATTAGGGTTGGGCCGGATACTTTTTTGGCCGGATACCGGATACCGGATATCCGGCTGATTTAAAATGCCGGATATCCGGTAACCGGCCGGATATCCGGCCAACGCCGGATATCCGGTAAATATCCGGTTATCCGGCCAAATTACCGGATATCCGGCCGGATAACCGGCCAAATTACTAGATATTTAAGTAGTAAAATATTTTTTTTTTCAGAAATCTTATATAAATTTACATAAAGTTAAACTTATTCAGAAAAAAGTTCTTCTAGCTTCAATAATAAGAAAATTATAGCCATTTAAGATTTTAAAAAACAGAGATTTTTGGTGTAAAGTATAAAAAATTACAGAGCCGGATATCCGGCCGGATAGTTTCAATATCCGGTATCCGGCCGGATATTGAAAATGGCCGGATATCCGGCCGGATATCCGGCCACACCGGATATCCGGCCCAACCCTACTAAATATAGAAAAGCTTTGCTACTGAAAAAAATTCTAAGACCACTATTGGCACTTAAGGTGGTAGAAGGGGGGGGGTGAAGTCGACTTTTTGTAATTTTTTTTGAGGGGGGGGTAGGAATCTTTTTACCATGGGCGATTTATCTACGGAGGGTGGTTGTTCCCTCCCCAAAATAGTTTAAAACCTTCTCATTACCTTTGTAAAGCTACATTGTATAGGAGAACCATATTGGTTCAGCGGTTAGCGAGATTGTTAGGTACAAACAGACAGACAGACTAACATTAGTTACTTTTACATAGATTGATTATGTAATTGTTAAAATTGACTTTAAGACTTCATTATTTTTCTCTTCAGTCCTGCTAATACAATAATGTATTACAATAAAATGATTTATATTTCCTGTATTGTATTGCTATACGGGAGGGAGAGGGCATTAGGCAATTCATTACACTAGTCCCCAAAGTGTTATGATAACTTTTTCTTATTCGTTGGCTTAACAACTTGGAGTGACTTTTATTGAAATTTGAATAGTTGGTTCCAAACGTTTCGTAATCTAGAGAAGGGTTATTTTTGTTTATTATCATTGGGTATGTACATCAATTATCAGTTCTTGTCTTATCCCTTTATATCCCTGGTTAGAATCCTTTCATAAAATAATTTTTAATCAATTATTCAATTATTATTTACAATGCTATATGTAGAACAAAGTTGACAACATCCATAAGTAGCAAAGCTCAATTAAATGAAATGTGGATCATATGTGCAGTGGTCTTAAGATTATAAGGGGAAAAGAAAGAACTAGTATTTAGTGGCATAACCATCAGACCAACTGACCAAGTAAATTATAAACTAGATGCTCAAAGCAATAGAGAAACTACATACGAAAAAATTACATTTCCCTTATAGAGTTACTGAAAACAGAATTATAGAATAGCTTCACAGCTAAAATTTTAATATTCCATCATGGTTAAAATTAGTTAAGAAAAAAAAATATTTTCTATACTCTTAAACATGTAAACTTTACTTTGTATCAAACTAACTGTCAAAAAAAATAACACTTGTTATACAGTTTCATTCAAGTTTAATATTTATTATTAAGTAGTTAAGTTTTTAATTTTGTGATGCACCTTTGTGATTACTTTACATTCGCTAAGACAAGAGTTCTATTTTAAGACAAACATTGAATTAATGTTTTGAATAGACGCAAAGAGTTTCTGGTAACGGTTATAGAGTTGCTACGCTTTTTAAAGTTTGAAATGGATAGTATAATTCTAACATGCTAAATTATCGTACAGACCCTAATTATAGAAAACTTTGATTTAAAAAAAAACACTTTTAAGTTAAGAAACGTTTATTTTAGTAGGTGGAAAGGATAAAAACAAAATAGTTTTTCTTTTGATGAACCATCTCTTTCATGATGCCAATATAATGGATATAGAATACGTGGATATTGTGACAGGGGAATTTTTGTCGTTAATTTAGATTGCTACTATAGTCCTCATATATTGGTCAGGTTAGGGGGTGGGGAGTATCGTTATATTAGCCAGCTGGGAGAAATATTTTATCAAGGTATGCAAGAATCTCTCACAAATATTCACGTATTCAATATCCATTGCTACTATATAAAATCTGGAAAGAAAAGTATTGGTTTTGTCCCAATGATATTTACAGTGACATTTAAAAAACATTCCAACTTATCATGAAATAAGGCAGAGCAGTTTTTTCTTCTTTTTTATACATTTTTAGTAGCGAAACTACTCTACAATTTGATATGTTTGTCAGTTCGTCGGTATGCCTGTCCATCAGACATCAGCAGTAGCTATTAAAAGTGGCTGACTCAGATTATGACGTCAAAAAAATTAACCAATGAGAGGCCAGTATATACTGTAATTTTTTTGACGTCATAATCTGAGTCAGCCACTTTTACTAGCTTCCATCAGCAGAATGCTATTTAAGAAAGACCACTGAATTTAATTAAAGATTCCCTTTACCAAAGAGTACACAGTTTTCAATTTACATGGTCCGTCAGCCAGTAAAATACTTTTACTGTTATAAAAGATTTTAAGTTTTAAGATATAGGCTTCTTTTGCTTTCTGTTTGCATTGCTGTTTTTATTTACAATTAAGAGCATCGCTACTTATGGTTGTTGTCATTCTTGTTTAGAATCATGTTAATTATTAAAACATGATCTTGTTTCCCTCATTTTATTTCTATGTAACTATGTATTTATGTAAAGCGGTGATGTCTCAGTTTAATCTTATTTTTTAAAGTAGTAAGAGTTTTATGTATATTGCTTAAAATTTTGATGACTTCTTAACCGATTGATTTCTCCATTTTAGGGAAGCTTTACATAGGTCTCGAGATAGTTGTAGACTTCTTCTTAACCCTTTGAATACATAGCACCTAAATACTAGTTGCGCAGCCGCTAGTATATCATATTGTTTTCAATGGAGTTTTACATTTCTTTTTATAAATTGTTTTTTTTTTACTTCTTAATTTTTTTTTAATAAGAGACCACCTTAATGAAAGACTTTTTAAGGAAAGAAAATTTTAAAGGTTCAGACCAAAATCAAAATGTTAAAACTTAATATTTTAAAGAATTTCTTTGAATGTAAAACTGCTGACTAGAATTATTTTGTTGTAAAATGATGTTTTCTATTGGTTTCTCATTCTTTTACATACATACATATTTATGACTGTGATAACATTGGAAAAGTACTAACGGCTGCTCCCCTAGAGGCCTCTAGAGGCACTTGAAGTGGAGGGTGGAATGGGGGAAGTAGACAAAAGAAAATATTTTAAAAATTTAGGGGGAAGGGGCATTTTTTAGGGGCCGTGATGATATCCTCTCCCAAAATATTCATAAACCTTTCCATTGCCTATTCGAAATTACACTGTAATGAAGAACCATATCAGTTAGGTGGTTATCAGGATCCCTTAAATTTCTCAGCTATTATTTATGATAGACGCCATGTTAAAAATAATCTACTTATAATGCCTGCTGATTTGTCAGTAATATTAAAATGCAATTGCACATGAAATCTAAATTTAGTCCATTGAAATTTAAGGTAATTAAAATAGTATCTGATCAAACGTAATTTTAATTAATTGGTACCCACTCTATAAAACTGTCTGTTTATCTATTTTTACTACTAAGAAGAGAATCCTACAGGCAACTTAAAGGGATAAGGCAACTGCTGATCAATTGATTTAAAATATAAAACTACCAAATATGGAAAGTACTAAACAAACCAATCAATAATCACAAAATTTAAGGTCCAACAAAAAGAATAATGCGATTATGAAATTTTGGTAAAAGTATAATTTACAGTCGAATGTCCCATCCCTCCCAGATATTTATCCATCTTATCCCAAACATAATGGATTTATGGACAGGGAGGGAGGGGACATTGGGATGTCTATTAGTCTAGTTCCCAATGTTTTATAATGTTTTCGTATTCGTTGGCTGGACAACTTTAAGGACTTCATTGAATTTGATTGGTTGGTTCATTAAGTTGAGTGTCGTTTCAACCACTAATTGTAATCTACAATAGAGGTTATTGTGTGTATTATTATTGAGGATGTACACATTTTATCTGCCATTGTCTTATCCCTTTGGATCCCTGTGATTCATGGGCCATTTATCAATACCTTACTTGTACAAACATCATAAATACATTATCAAACATTTTACAAACATATCTATTATACAAAGTAGAAAGATGTCTACTCGCATGTCTGTGTGTGGTTAAAGCGTAATATTTTGGAAACCGTTTAGTGGCTATATAAGTTTTCGGAAACCATTGATCCGATTTGGCTATACTACTCTAATTACCCCCCCCCCCCCCTATTTTTAGATTTTATATAAACTTTTGCATATTATATGATGAAACATTCCTTGATTTCTCATCTTATGTAGCAAAGCATCTAGTCTTCTGATTATATGGAGTACAGCAATTGTGTAGACTTCGTTTAAGAAAAAGAATTTGTAGGTAGTTACATTTGCGGAGAATAAGATAAGATTCTCGAGTTAATAAGTTTTCTGAATTTTCTTACAACTTATTGTATATTTATTTTAAAATTAGAATTAAAGGAACAAGGATGACAACATCAATATGAAGCGAAGCACAAAACAAATCTAAACATTGAGGAAGGACAGAGGGAGGGGACTTTGGATTGTAAATTACGCTGGTACCCAAAGTTTTATAACTGCGGGCGGCACTTTTATTTAATTGGTTTCAATCTACAGAAGATTAATTTTGGCAATCATCATTTGGATGTTTATCAATTTATTGAATATAAATTTAGATATACATAAACGTATCCTATTATGTTTTTTGTCTTAATCTTAAGATTTTAATAACGGCTGAACTAAGTTATCCTTTTTAGAAAAGCTTCACATTGGTCCTGGGATGGTTTGAAGCTATTTTCTTTCACGTCTAGATGCTAGGGGTGCAACCACTAGAATTACATTATTTGTTACATTAGGTAAAAATGATTTTCATGATAATACGATATTGAACAAATATTATCAAAACTATACAAAAGCAATTATTTAGGTACTTGTAATATGCTTAATGTTGGGTATTTTAGGAAAAACCAGAGTAATTATGTTTGATAAGTAGCTTAACAATAAACAAATACTTATTATGGCATCGTAGTATAGACAGATTTTCGCAGATATTAAAATAAAAGAAATTGTAAGTTAAAACCAGTTTTGTTAGCTCCGAATGTCCAGGCTAACAAATCTAGTATTAATTTTATAATTATTATTTTGATATTTGTGGGAAATTGTCTTGATATTCGTGGGAAATTGTCTGTAATACGATGCTATACATGATTTTTCATTATGTCTGAGAACTTCTAAAACCAGAAGATATAAATTAGTTCAAAGCAATACTGGAATAGTCAGCTTTCCTCGGATATCAAAATGACAAACTGGTTTTATAATAAATATTTTTTTTTTAATAGTCTATAATACGATGCTATACATGACTTTTTCAATATGGCTGAGAACCGGTTCTAATCCAGCGGATATTAATCAGTTTCGAAACCATACTGGAAAATGCATTCTTTATTAATCATTACCTAACAAAGACCCAATTCAAATTTAAATATTAATTAAAAAATAATGAACAGAAAAAAATGCATTTTCATTGTTTACGGTTTAAAATAATCAAAATATAGAAAAAAAGAATCTATTTTTATATCAAATATTTTTTAAAAATATTTTAGCAAAGATATTCTATGTATGAGCTATGCAAATGATTTTTTCAAATGGGATAAAAGAATGCTACAAGCCTCCTCCCCCCCCCCCCCTCACACTGCAGTCCTATTGTAATTTTATTTTTGAGAGGCCTTATCAATAGATCATAAAAGTAGAAAATTTGTTAAGTGGTCTATTTTTTTACTTCCTCAACCCCACCCCCCTCCTTATTCCAAAATCATTGTTTATTTAAAAATCATGTCAAACCCTCTTTAGATCACTTTTTGTTCATTACCTACCCCTTTTCTACCAGTAACTATCAGCAATATTTTGCCAGGTGAGTGGACAGTAACCCACCCCTCTTCTGCAAGCTCGTAGATTAAATAAATAAAGCTAAACATGATTGTTAGATTCAAGGATCTAAAGGGATATGACAAAGGCAGATAATTGATATACATCTGCAGTGATAATACACAAAACCACCCCTTTTGTAGATTAATTTTAATGGTTTAAACGTTTGAATCAACCAATCAAATTTCATTAAATTCCCTAAAATTTTTGGGCTAACGATTAGGAAAACGTCATAATAAAACTTTGGAGACTAGTGTAATAAACAGCCCATTGTCCCTCTCTCTCTGCATGCTATTTATCTCTATTTTGTTAATCTATTTTAAAAAAGCTTTGCTAACCCATAAGGTATGCATGCAATCATCCTTGTTTATTTGCTCAAATTTAAAATAAAATATTTTATATTTTCAGAAAAAAAATGATTCAATAGAAAATACAAACAATTTGTGAAAAAGTTTAATGGAGGAATCAAAAAAGTACGGGCTTAGTAAGGTATAAATAATATAGATATGGCCAGTATGGCTTCAAAATCGATTCATATCCGCAGGATTAGAACCGGTTCTGAGCCAAACGGAAAAATCATCTATTGTATCGTATGAGCAACAATTTTCAACCCAGTCATGATTTTTTTATTTCGTCTTTGAATTGCGTCGAAAATATATACACAGCCGAGTCCCTACAAAAGCACAGAAGAAATTTTCTAGTAGACGATAATGATCTCCACCAGCTAGTTGTCTGGATTATACATCAAAATTTATACATTTATTGTAGAAGCTTGAAAGTATAAAGGATGGAAAACAGCAACAGCAACAGCCAGCTAAAAAGAAAAATGTGTATTGTGGAGTCGAGTTCACAGATCTTCAAATGGAGGAATTCAAAGAGGCTTTCTCAGGTCAGGATAGATGAATAGATAGATGGATTGATGGATAGATAGATGGATAGATAAATAGATGGTTTGATAGATGGATGGATTTATAGATGAATATATAGATTGATTAATTGATGGACACATAGATTAAAGCAAAAATTAATTGATGAGTTTGTACTTTTTTGATGAACCAATATGGTTCTCCTTTGTAGAAACTATTTTTTGAAAGGGTACCTCCATTCTTCCTGGACAAAAAGACTCCTCCCAAAAAACAATTGAAAATTGGGGGGGGAGGAGACCGACTTTCCTGACCTCAAGTGCCCATAGGGGACTCTTACAGTAAATATTTAATTAAAGTAAAACAATAGAGGTGGCTTTTAATTGGGTAAATGGAAATCAACCAATATCGTCGGGAATATTAAAACAGCCAAGTTGCTACAAAATATCAGAAAGGAATTTGCTAGCAGACGAAAAAGGTCCATCCAGGTAGATGTCTGGTTTTACATCTATACTATAGATTTATTTACTTAAAAAAATATTTTTAGAGTTTGATATTGATGGAGACGGGACAATAACAACTGAGGTAAGAACCACTTTTTTATGAATTTACTTTTGTGTGTTTCCAGTAAGATCTCTAAAACGTCCTACCATTGTTATCTATTAAAACTGCAGTTAGAATATAGGGCGCTTTCACAATATACCGTTTGAGCATTGATAATTCCACCCCCATATTTTTAAAATAAATCAAAAATCTCTATGCATAGCCTACTTACCTAATACTGTGGGGCCTCCAAATATCCAATATAATCCAAACTAGCCTGAGCTATAGAAATAAAGAAACACAAAAAATACCATTATTTTCAAATTATCCAAAAATAAGTACCAAAAAGGTACTTTGTGTAAAAAGCCCCGAAACTATTTTCTTTAAACAAGCTAGGTGTCACATTTCAATAAGTTAGCTAACCTACCAATTTTTACCTTGCCTACTAGCTTTTCAGTGAAGTTTTATTGGCGATTTCACTCAAACTGTCTAGTCAAGCAGAAAAATCCCCACTTGTTTTGAATAAACTCAAAATTAGGGAGGGGGGGGGATTAATTTATATTGGGTTCAATGTTAGGCAGAATAAGAAATACCCCCCCCCTTCTTGGTGTCAATTTATTTCAAGGGGGGAGAGGGGGGTTCTATGCTCGATAAGGACTTTGAGAAGTACTTCATTATTTTATTCTAGGAACTAGGCACAGTTATGAGAAGGTTGGGGCATAGACCAACAGAAAAGGAACTTTGTGATATGATAGCTGAAGTAGATGAGGTATAATAGATAGATAGATAGATAGATAGATAGATAGATAGATAGATAGATAGATAGATAGATAGATAGATAGATAGTTAGATAGATAGATAGATAGATAGATAGATAGATAGATAGATAGATAGATAGATAGATAGATAGATAGATAGATAGATAGATAGATAGATAGATAGATAGATAGATAGATAGATAGATAGATAGATAGATAGATAGATAGATAGATAGATAGATAGATAGATAGATAGATAGATAGATAGATAGATAGATAGATAGATAGATAGATAGATAGATAGATAGATAGATAGATAGATAGATAGATAGATAGATAGATAGATAGATAGATAGATAGATAGATAGATAGATAGATAGATAGATAGATAGATAGATAGATAGATAGATAGATAGATAGATAGATAGATAGATAGATAGATAGATAGATAGATAGATAGATAGATAGATAGATAGATAGATAGATAGATAGATAGATAGATAGATAGATATATAGATAGATAGATAGATAGATAGATAGATAGATAGATAGATAGATAGATAGATAGATAGATAGATAGATAGATAGATAGATAGATAGATAGATAAGGTATAATTAAAAAAGAAGATTATGCAGTGATTTTGAGAAGTGAATAAGTTAGAGAGAAAGAGAGAAAGAGATAGAGAAAGAAAGAGAGAGAGAAAGATAGAGAGAGAGAAAGAGATAGAGAAAGAAAGAGAGAGAGAAAGAGATAGAGAAAGAAAGAGATAAAGAGATAGAGGGAGTAAGGAGGTTATAAAGTTAGTAATTTTAATTCTGTTAGCAACCAGTGCTTATAGGTGAAGGGACCTATTTTCAAACATTAACGATTATGTTTAATAGTTACGAAAATTATTTAAACAGTGTGCTTAACATAAGGCATATAATTTATTTGGCTTTTTAGGATTATAAAACTTTTACCTTTGTTACTGATCCATTAATCCTAGCAAGTTATTACAAGATCAGAATTGTAATTTTTGATGCAACAAAGCAAAAGTAAAACAAAGGAACAAGTATGTTAATGTTCATTAACGCTATTCCGGGGAGCTCAAAATAATCACTACCTCGAACAATGGGGACAATGGGCTGTTTATTACACTAGTTCCCAAAGTTTTATAATAACATTTCTAATTCATTGGCTTAACAACTTTGGGGACTTTGAATTTTGATTGGTTGTTTTATGAGGTTGAGTGCTCAAACGTTTTAACCAATAATATTATGCTACACAAAGGGTAATTTTGAGTAACATCATTGGGGATGTAATTCAATTTATCTACCATTGTCTTATCTCTTTAAATTTACTAATTGTCTATTGATATAGAAACTTATATTTTTTAGGATTCTAGTGGTGCGATTGATTTAGAAGAATTCTATCACATGATGGCTATTAGAATTTCAGGAAAAGATATACACTAAATAGATAGATAAATATGAAAATAATTATATAGATAGATATAAAGATAGATAGACAGATAAATATGAAGATAATTAGATAGATAGATAGACAGATAGATTGATTTAGAAGAATTTTTGATCTAAATTTTTGTCTTGCTAGTATAAATTTGGATTAAAAAATTATAAATTTGACTTAAAAATTTATATTTATTTGTTTTTTCAATCTTTTGTTTAAACTAAAATCAAAATTTATTTTGACAAAAAGTTTTGAAAACATAATTTACAATTTATAATTCTAAAATTAGAAAGATGAATAATTTTATTCACTTTTATCAAGGAAAATAATTATCATGGCAAAGGTTTTTATATTTTACTAGCAACTTTTTCCCTAAAGGCCTTAAGGGGCACTTAAGGTGAGGGGGAAGTCCCCCTTCCCTATCGGCCCTCTCCATCCAAATTTTATCCCAAACTTGGGGGTTCCTGACACCTCCAAGCTTATAGTGACTAATAAAAAATGACGTAATAGAATACACTTGACCAATGCAAGGCCATTTTACATTGTAATGGAACAATGGTATAATATCATTGGTCATTTTAACTGTATGACGTCATTTTTTATTAGGCACTATAAGATGCTTCCTCCAAAATATAATACCCCAAATTTACAAAATTACCCCCCTTTCCAGATATTTCACCCTCTCCATACCGTAAATAAGCTTGGTCGTCCACTACAAAAATAGCTGGTTTTTAAAAATCATAGATTTGTAGCGCCGCTGCTCTGCTAAAATGAATGAATCAATGTAATACACTAAAGTATTTCATTGATTTTACACATCAATACATTTTTTACATGAATGATATAGTTATACTATTTTGCATTTATTGTGATACTTTAATATCATTCCTTTGGGGGGGAAGGGGTCAATAAATCCCCCAAACCCCTTTAAAGTTGTATACCCCTCTCTTTTTAAATGGTGAAAACACTACTACAAAATTTCTTGATTTTTGAAATGTTACAAATATGCAACTTTTTGTAGAACTTTTTGGTTCTATCAATCCAGGCGGCCACAAGAGCCATCCAAAAGCCAGGTATATTTTTAAAAGTGCCAAAAATACATTCTTTACACCTTTTTTGCTCCAAACACAAAGTAATATTGATAAAAAGCTTAATAAAGCCGGTTTTTTGACCTAAAAAAGGCCTTTGACTGCAATACCAGGCTCAAGAAGTACCTGGTAACTGGAGCGTCCTGCTGACCAAATGTCCCAAAAATCCACATTTTTACATCGAATTATTTTTAATTCAAATATTTATTTGAACAAAACAACATATATTTTTGATATCAATATTTATAGATGATTTTACATAGCATTAAAAAAATAAAAAAAATTTATTAATAAACTTTCTTTGGAAAAATGAATACTTATATAGGTTTAACACAACACAATTCAAGTATCCAAGGTTTCAAAGAGGAGCGGTGTTGACAGCCTTTTCGATTTTAACTTAAATATTTATCTTTAAGAGGTTTTTAATATATAATAAATGAAAATTCATTAACTTTTATGAAATATCTTTTTAAATAATATCTTAGTGTATATCTTATTAATCCTGTTCTAGAAACAAACAAAATTCATCAGGTTTTCAAATATTTTGACAAGAACAATGACGGGTAAGATATCTAAAACAGCAAATATCTAGTGCCATAGGAAAATGGGGATCAATTTCACTGCTTTTGGCCTACATATTCTTTTGACATAAGGAAATACCCTATATCCAATCGCTTTTCTAGGGGGTTTCTTTCCCCCTTTACTTTCTCTTTCCCTTTACTATGACGTTAATTGAATAGGTAGGCCAAAAGCTAAGACATCTATCCCCATTTTCTTGGGGCACTAAACACACCTGCAAGCTACATAAGTCTTAGATGATAATTGGTTGTTTGTCAGATGCGTGACGATATTTGAAAAAGTTGGAAGGTTAGGTCAAAATAATTTAGGCTAAGTTAGGTACTTGGTATCCCCGAATGGTTAGGGCACTGAATCTACAGGCAAGAAAAAATCATACCGAAAACCCTAAATTTCAATTAATTTCAAACATAAGAGGAGTAAGGTTTCATGTGCTCGCTAGGAACTTTGAGAAAATTACCATCTAGCCATTCCTTCTCATTACATTGAATGGGTTTCCTTTAATTCCCACTTCTCCTTTCACCCCTCCTTTTTTAGAATTATTTCTATGACGTCACACCTGAACATTCCGTATCTCCTCATGTAAACCTTCTTGTGTTTTGGTATTAGGTTCATATGTTCTGAGGAGCTTGCTACAGTCATGACGGATCTTGGGGAACAGCTGACTCAGGACGAGGTAAATTTTATTATACTAACAGCTGCACCCCATTGCAGAGATTTAAAGGGGTTAGACAATGGCCGATAAATTAATGTACATCCCTAATTATAATACACAATATTACCTGTTTCGCAGATTTAAATTAGTTGTTGAAACGTTTGAACACTCAACTTAATAAACCAACCAAGAAAAATTCAGTAAAAGTTCCCAAAAATTGTAAGGCCAACTAATGAGCAAACGTTATTATAATACTTCGGGTACTTGTCTAATAAACTGCCCATTATTAATCCCCTCTCTCTCTCTGATATCCAAGCAAGTTTTCATGTATCCTGCAAACATTGAACACAATTTTCTACTGTACATGTAGATGTATTTTAATCTGCCGCAGTTTAGGAAGTTTTTCTGCAGTTATATAAACCTTTTCTACCTAATCTAAATGAAAAAGCTTTACAGTAACAGTAAGAGAAGTGATAAGTTACAACGGTGAAAATAGATAAAAATGTTTGTAAGAAAAGATAAATTACAACTCCCATACACACAAGAATATTGTTTAACTCAGGGATCTTAAGGGATAAGACAATGGAGGATAAATTTATATCAGGTTTGGACACTATTAGTTTGAAAGTAACAAATTACAATTCAATAAAAATACACCTAATTTTTTTGATTCTGCAATGAATAAGAAACCTTGTTTATAATATAACTAGCGGCTTCGCCCCTAGCCTTAGGGGCTTTGCCCCAAGAGATGATAAAAAAACTTAAGGTGAAATTCATAAAAAAAAAATAAGAATATCTAAAATAAGGATATCTCCTACAAAAAAAAATGGGGGGGGGGATTTTTTGTTTTTTTGGGGGGGTTGGGGGTGTCCCACCCCCCAAGAAAATAGCATAAAACCACCACAGGACCAGTAGGTATATTCCCTGAAGAGTAGAATCCGATCAGTTCAGTGGTTACCGAGATCTTAAACTTCAGACGGACCGACAGACGGACGGACGGACAGACATCAAGCTACTTTGTATTATAGATAATTGTTTGGGTACCAGTGTAATTTACAGCCCAATGTACCATCCCTCCCTGATGTAGTAAAAAAAGCAATACTTTTTTCTAACATCTAGAGGGTCTAAAATATGGGGGGTAGATAGCATAAAACTACCTAAAGATATGCATAAGGCTTTCCTGAAAAATATAACTTATGCAGGCCAGATATTTAGCTACAAACATAAAAAAAACTTACTTCATTACCAATATAGATAACATAATTCTTCTATTAAAGTAACAGGATGTCTCTCTATCTTTGCATGACAAAGGATCTCACTAACTATATTACCGATTTGGTTCTCCTTTACAGTGAGTGAAGCTCTTTAAAGATCCAGAGACGGTTTATAACCATTTTAAAGGAGGCTACCTTCACCCTCCATGAAAAATATCCGCCCCCCCCCCCCCCCCCCCCAAAGAAAAAAAAATATATGTACGTAGGTAATAGTAAGGATATTGGACAAAATAGCCTCGGACAAAATAGCCACTTGGACAAAATATCCTCTTGGACAAAATAGCCTAGGACAAAATATCCCCTAGGATAAAATACCCTCTTGGACTAAATAGCCTTAAACAAAATAGCTTGTAGGACTAAATGGCCTCTTGGACAAAATAGCCTCGGACAAAATAGCCTATATGACTAAATAGCCTGTAGGACTAAATAGCCTCTTGGACAAAATAGCCTTTTGGGACTAAATAGCCTCTTGGACAAAATAGTTTCAGGACATTTACTTTCAGTAAGGTATAAAGTATTTACTCTCCAAAAATTAAAGTTAAAATGTGTAAGTAAGGTTAAACCCCACTGGGGCTGTAAACTAAATTCATTTTCCCATTTACACTTTCCAACGAAAGAGATAGGGTTCCCTGAAAAAAAATTAAATTAACTTTAATTTTCAAGTCCACATCGTCATCCTTATATAAAAGTAACAGGATCTGTGTCTGTCTGTCTGTTTCTGTACCAAAAGAACTTGCTAACCACTGGATCGATATGGTTCTCCTTAACAATGTAGCTTCTCATAGGTTCTTGGAGGGTTTATATCTATTTTGAAATAGCGAAATAGCGAGTTGGAAAAAAACTCTTCCTCCCCCCCCTTCCATAATGAGAAAAAAAACAATTATTTTCATAATTAGTACTAAATTTATTTTTATTTACAGTACCAGCGGCTTCGCCCCAAGAGACACCTAGGGGCTTCTTAAAATTAAGAAGGGGGTAGTCTAAAGAATGTTATACGATTACTTTAACAGAAAAAAATTTGCTTATAGCCTCTGACCTCTATGAGGAGACCTAGAATATTACTTAAAACCACTTCGAGATATTTGTAATCCAAGTATAACCAATTAGAACCATCTATATCCGAGATCATAAGCTTCAGACAAAAAAAAACATTACTACTTTATATTATGGGATACGGATATGATGCTAAAAGAAATGATATAATCAATGTTGTAATTGTTGTCAACAATGAAAATAATAAATATTTCAAAACAATCTCTTATCTTAATAATGGAAATAAAGGTTTTTTTCATATGCAATGTCTTTATCCATGGAGTATAGTATCTAATGGAAAATGAGCATTTAATGATAGTTTGGAAAACAAGGATAACAACATCCATAAGTAGCGAAGCACTAAAAATCATGGATAAAAATAAGGAAATCAGCATTTGTTAAAAGCAAGAATAGATTTATTGAAGAAAAAATCATAAAATATTTCTAACATATTTTTTAATTTCTTAAATTTTGCAGTCTAAGTGACAGACCGAAGGACAAATTATATAACTGAATGCTTATTGGTAAAGGGAATCTTCACTCAAAAATTTAGCCGTATATCTTGATTAGCAGCTGAAAAATCACATTTCCCCCAGACTGTTTCATGGAATGACTGACGAACGAACAAAAAAGTGAATTACATATCAGCTTCGCTAAAAAAAACAATACCCATTTAATCTAGATAAGACTTCAGGATAAAATGTGATGACTTTTATCAAGAATAGTCTTTCACTAAAAGTCACACAAATCGTCGGTTGAGCTTTAATACCCACCCTCTCTTATATAGAAAAGAGGGGGGGGGGGAATTATTTTCTTATGACTAACCTCTGCGGGGCCTTTACCTACAGTGCCTAAACCATGCGAGGCTACCCAATACCCTATATAACCTAACCTTACCTGACTTAAAGAAATAAAGAAACAAAATCACCTCCTCCATATTTCCAATTTATTTCAAAAATAAGATATAAATGACAGTGGTAGTAAAGAACAGTAATCTTTTAATACAGAAAAAAGATAAAGTCTTTGATTACTATTTATCCTACACTAGCGACTTCGCCCTTAACATTTATGGACTTTGTATGATAAGAATTGGGTAGAAACATGGTATAAAAGCATCCCCAAATTATAATCTAGAAATAAGATAGTCTAAACCATTCAACCGTCAATACAGTAGTTATTGAAATCTTATGGCGTCAGACAAAAATACCTTACTAATTTTTATATAATAAAATATGAAACAGATAGGATATCTATCTGTCTTTATTCATGACCGCTAAGATCTCTTTAACGGCTCATCTACAATCTTTCAAGTTTGAAATGGTTTTAGTCTATATGAAGGGTAGAAAAAAAACCTCCCCAATAAACTTTTTTGAGATTGGGGGGGGGGGGGGCTGAGTGGAAAAATCCAAAACAACACACCCATATTTGTACTGCTTGTTTGATCACAATCTACTTGTTTAGGGTTTAATTTGATAATTATTTTAAACTAAAATTCATTCTTTTATTTTAGATCGATGAAATGATGCGATGGGCAGATAAGGTAAACTTTTTTCATTACTACTCCAGTTAGGAAAGGTAATAAAATACAAATGTAAAAAGTGGTTCCTATTGCTGCTTTATCATATGCGCGACATTTATAGTTAAAAAATTGGTGAATTCCATGGCCCAAAATAGGGACCAACTCATTACCATGCACAGACAGGACTTTCAGATCAGGGTCGTGCAATTAAAGATTTTTTGATCGTTTTGCTGCGTTAAAATGTACAAAATTAGCAAGATTGGGTTCACACTAATAAGACCTAATGATGTATCCCGTCCTGTAGACATTATCTTATGCGGGGAGCTCTAAATCTGTTTTTAACCCTACGGGACTTTTTGAATATTCTTAAAAGCGAAGCTTTTCTATAATTAGGGTCGGTCCGTCCGTACGTCCGTAACGGATAGCTTTTTTCGTTAATTTAGGCATGTTAGAATTTTCCTATTGATTTCAAAATTTACATGGTGACTCCTGTAGTAGTTAGGTACGATTTAGAAAGCGTAGCAACTCTACAATCATTACCAGAATGACCGTACGTCCATTTGAAACATGTTGATTGTTTTACTTTTTTAACAACAAATTTTTATGTAATCTAATAATCCGATTGATCTGATTTTTGGTATACTGATTCCTGGGACAACAAAGTACAACATTATACGCGAAGCAACTCTATAATCAAGTCCTAAAAATGTAAGTATGTCCATAAACATTATTCTGTATCGAGCATTTTTTCAATAGTTTTACTTACAATTTTACTTCGACTCTTATACATTTATATTCTGATTATTCAGCTCTGACACTATACAAGTGTTAATGTCCGTTTGTCCTACCGTTTCAGTGCTTCGCTTTTATGGATGTTGTCATCCTTGTTAATGTTTTTTTAGGATGGAGATGGTTTAGTGGGACTTGAGGAATTCTCTTCATTGATGTCACAAAAATCCAGAGAGTTTAGACTTAATGCTTAAATGTTACTTCTTTTTTTTGTTTATTTGAACTGTTTTCTTATCCTTATAATAAAGTAACAGGATGTCTGTTTGTCTTGGTGTTTGTGTGTCTGTGTGTTTGTACCGAAGGATCTCGCTAACCGCTGAGCCCATCGGGTTCTCCTTAACAGAGTAGCTTCTCATAGGTCCCGAAGGTTTATAACAATTTTGGGGGAGGGTACCACCACCCTCCTAAGAGAAATCGCCCCTAGAAAACAAATTTTTTTTACTTTTTCTTTTAAAATCTAAAATAATAATTAAGTTATCAAATTCGACTTTCCCCTCCTCAAGTGCTCCTAGAGGCCTCTAGGGGCGTAGCCGCTAGTTATGATTATAGTATTATGTTATATTAAACATTTGTTAAATTAGAGAAATGACTAAAACTTTAAAAACTTGAGTAGATAAAATATAATAATTCGTCGAATTGAAGGAATGAATAGTAATTTAGGTCTCTTTACGATTTAGGTAGGCTTTGTTGAATTTATTATTTTTAATCCTTAACAGTAACGGGATATTAAAGGATCAAGCTAGCCGCTGAACCGATATGATTCTCTTTTATGGTGTAACTTCTCGTATGTCCTGGGAAAGTTTCTAGCTATTTTGGAGGATGATATTACCGCAACTCCCATAGAAAAAATATCCCTTTCTACAAAATTTGTTAAACTAAATTTTATTTACCTCAAATGCCTCCAGAGCCCTCTATTGGCGTAGTCGCTAGTTAGAAATGTTTCAATGTTATAAAAGTGTGTAAAGCAAATAATTTAGAAGTGTAAATTGTTACAACATAATTAATTATTGTAAAAAAAACAAGAATGACAACATCCATAAAAGTGAAGCTCTTGATTTAGAGGGTAGGTTAGACAAACAGTTAAACTGAGTGTCATAATTAAACCATACAAAAAAAGTTTTAAAAAAATGGATGTACAGTTTTTTGTGAACGTTAATATGATTTTTATATCGTACCTAATTGTTATAGAAATCATTAAGCAAAGTTCAAAATTGCTAGAACAATTCTAACATGCTTAAATTAACGAAAATAGTTATTGGTTACGTTTGAACAGACACGTACGGACCGGTTCTAATTGTAGAAAAACTTCGTTTTTAAAAACTTTTGAAAAGAAAGCTGCTTCAGTTAGGCTGCCAAACCAACTCTTTCTAAAAAAGCTTAATTTTTCTCCCATTTTATACTTTAGAATTATAATCTTTTCTTTTTTGAATAGTATAATTGTAATATTGTTTAAATAAATAGTATCCTAGATATTTAATGTTTAATCCTTATGAAGTGAAATGTGTAACTTTTAAATTTATAATGTTTTCTATTTGTATTGTTTTGGTTTAGCATTCTCTAAAAAGTAAATAATAAATACAAAAAACAGGGACAAAAAGGATATATGGTATCTGAAGATATTAAAACACATACATTCACAAAGCAAAGTTAATTATTCAAGTCTAAATAACACATGTTATACAATATCTTACCCCAAAAATAAAACAAGAATTAGATATTAGTCCAAACTATGAATAAAAGACACAAACTGAAAATCTCAACCCAATTAAACCAAACATAACCATCACTCATAAAAACCTGTATTTCAGGGATAAATATTATATAACAAAATATTAATTTTACCATATCAAAAGATATATTGCAGATATGTAACTTTTTGTCAATTTAGAGCATTCTTAGAATTTGTAATATTTTGGTATTTTATGGTATTTTTATCTCCAAAACTTACCACTATTATTTTTTTTTTCCTTATAAAATCTTCAGATGCCCTAACCTTTACCACCCCTGGAAAAATAAATTGTGCCATTATTTTGTAAATTAAATGTGATTCATAAGAATATAATTATAAATATATGCGTAGTAAATATAATATATTGAAAATGTTTTACTTATTTACTTAAATTTAAGTCTTTTAGACTACACCAAAACATTTAATATAACTAGCTAATAAACGATTTATGTTTGATTCTAAATTGAGAGAGAGGGGACAATGGGCTGTAATATAGCTGCGGCTGAGGTTTATGACTGTGCCATTAAGGCGGTTGAGAGTAAGCGCTGTTCAATAAGATAAAATATTATGATGAAAGTCGATTAATATTTCATTCAACTCTAAAAATCTTCAAGGAGGAACGGGACAATCTCTTAAAGATCCATTGTGAAGCAGCTTATAGTGTTTAATAAAAATGACGTCATACAGCACAAATGACTAATGATAGGCGATTATTCATTGGACAATAGAATGTATTGGTCAGTTGTATTGAATGACGTCATTTCTTATTAGAACTATAAACTGCTTCATCTAATGTTTACCAGCTTCCACTATCATAATTTCATATACACATATTTTTGGAAGAGATTAATTTATCGTTCATTGCTCCATCCATATATCCCTAGAAATTTTTATCTTCTTTAGTTTAATTAAAAAATAAATTAATTTTCTTTCTAATTCTAAACATATTTTTTTCTTACAAAAAAAATTCTTTTATTTTACTGAACAAAACAAACAATGATTATAATTCCTTAAAAATCTTCCTATGAAATTTATTTAGTGTTTAGATTTTTCTGATACTTTTTGGGAAGTTATTAAACATTTGGGACAAAGCAGGATTCTAAAGGGAAAAGACAATGAGGGATAAAATCATGTGCATCCCCAATGTTAATACACAAATTTACCCCTTCTATAGATTTCAATTAGTGGTTGGACACTCAAAGTTATAAACCAAATAATCAAAATCTATTAAATGTTCCGTAAGTTGTTTTCCAACAAATAAGAAAACGCTATTGTAAAATTTTGGGGACTAGCGTAATAAACAGCCTCTCTCTCTCTCTCTCTCTCTCTCTCTCTCTCTCTCTCTCTCTCTCTCCTCTCTCTCTCTCTCTCTCTCTCGTTCTTCTCTCTCTCTCTCTCTCTCTCTCTCTCTCTCTCTCTCTCTCTCTCTCTCTCTCTCTCTCTCTCTCTCTCTCTCTCTCTCTCTTTCTCTCTTTCTCTCTTTCTCTCTATAAGCAGAGGCACTTTTTATTATTTTTTATATTTAGTGGAAGGATTGAAATAAGTGTTTTAAAAAATTTGAGGGGTATAATGTAATGAATTTTAAAAATTTGGGGGGTGCCTATAGCACACCTAAATTTGTTTGGAATGGGAGGGTTAACATCCTTTTATCCCTTATAATCAATGTATCGGAGCCGTTTGATTTTGGTGCGGCTCCGGCTCCGACCTAAAATCAAGAAAAACTCATATTTTTTTCCCCATTAAAAAAAATATTTTTTATTTTTGACTTTTGAAGGTTTTAAAAGTTCAATTTTTGATAAAAATGGACTTGAAAAACTTAAAAAGGGCATTTGCACATGACAAATCAGAGTTACCAAATTATAATTTATAAAAAAATATCTTTATTTATCTAGTCCGGAGCCGTTTTTTAACGAAAATTACTGCTCCGGCTCTAGCAAAATATGGCGGCTCCACGGCTCCCGGCTCTGGCTCCGAAACACTGCTTATAATATTACCCCTTCTGTAGATCTAAATTATTGGTGAAAAGTTTGGAGACAAGTTTGGAATCAACCAATCAAAATTCATTAAAAGTACTAAATTTTTTCGTGCAAACAAATAAAGCAACGTAGTTGAAAAATTTTGGTACCAGTTTAATTTACAGTCCAATGTCTCCTCCCTTCCTGAACCGATTAAGACTTTATATAACAAGGATGACAACATCCATAAAAGCGAAGCTCTGAAATGGAAGGACAAACGAACATTAACACTTGTTGATTGTCAAAACTGAATTAGCAGAATATTAATGCATCAGTACAAACAATATTTTAAGAAAATTTGTTGCAAAACTGCATAAATAGATGATACTGTTTAAGGACATACTTACATTTTTGGGACTTGTTTATAGAGATGCTTCGCTTATAACATTGTACCTTGTTGTAATAGGAATCAGTTTTCAAAAAATCAGAAGAATCGGATAATTTTAACATACAAAAATTTGTTGTCAAAAAAGTTTAAAATCGACATGTTTAAAATGGACGTACGGACATTCTGGTATTGTTTATAGAGTTGCGACGCTTTCTTAATTATACCTAACTACTATAGGAATCATTATGCAAAGTTTGGAATCGATAGGACAATTCTAACCTGTTTAAATTAACGAAAAGAGCTAACTCTCTGTGACGGACGTACGGACGGACGGACCGACCCTAATTTTAAAAATCTTCGCTTTAAAAACTAACTAATAAAAGATATCAAATGGTGATTTTTGGAAGACGACTTTTAAAGAAATATTTTTATCTCTTTTGTATGATTTTTATTAAGCAGCACTATTAAATTAGAATCAGGGATCTAAAGAGAAAAGACAATGGCCAATAAATTGATGCACATCCATAATTATGATACACAATTACCCCTTATGTACATTTATATTACAATTATTGGTTGAAATGTTTGGACATTTAACTTAAGTTCAATAAAGTCCCCAAAGTTATTAAGCCAACGAATAAGGAAGCATTATTTTAAAACTTTAGTCACTAGTGTATCACTATCTAGGCCGCTATCTGAAAAGGAAAATCGAGAAAATAATACACAAAACCTAGTTAACCAAAATGTCTAATTAATTATTTAATTCCATAATTTTAATTATGATAATTATTAAAAGATTAAAATCAAATTATCACATAAGAGGATCTATAAGGTTTTAAAAGTAATAAGATAATTGACATTGTAAAGCTAAGGGTACATTTCAAGAATGTACAAAAAAAGACTGTATTTTATAAAAATTCAGACTTTTATTTAGTAAATAGTCTAAAACTGGCTTTAAATTTTCTAAAAAAAACACAACACTACAAAAGAGAGTTCTTAAGAAAAAATAAATGAAAAGCTCTTATTTGCCCGACTGTTTTGCCTCTAGCATATTGGTGCATTGTGAAGGAGTATAAATCTAAAATAAAATAGCCTAAAACTATCACAGGATCAAAGTGAAGTTTACCTTAAATAAACGACCTATTTAGTTCATTACTTATTGAATGTAGCTAAGCAAGCTGTTGCATATCTATAATACAAAGTAGAACGATGTCTGTCTGTCTGTTTGTTTGTTAAAACCTCTTGGGGCAAAGCCCCTAGAGGCTAGGGGCGAAGCCGCTAGTATCAATAAAATTATCAAATATCTATAATACAAAGTAGAACGATGTTTTTTTGTCTGTCTGTTTGTTTGTAGCGAAGGATCTCGCTAACCGCTGAACCGATTGGGCTCTCCTTTACAGGGTAGCTTCTCATAGGTCCCGGGAAGGTTTATAACTATTTTTCTTTTAACTCTAAAATACGAAAATTAGTTTGATCAACCCTCTTTTGTTTTTTTTTATAATACATAATTTCCAAAGCAACAGACGAACATCCTGTAACTTTTATGTAAGAAAAATATACCACATGCAGGCCTTTTTAAAAGGAAAATCATATTTAAAAATTTAGGTTATAATCCTAAATAAAAAGTAATCATGTTGTGGTATCCGCCTAGGGTAAATGGCAGACACCAGAGTTCGAATAAAGACTACGGCAGTGTGAACAGACGTGGACACCTATACTATAGAGAAGCTACGCTTCTCTAGCAATCACTAAATAATAAACATAGTCTATTCAGTTGTTTCTTTATTGCAGGTCTAAGGATAACTAAAGTTGTACAACATAATATAAATACATATGGATTAGGAATAAAGATAGTTAAAGATAAATCATACAAGTAAAACATAGATAATTGCAATGGTTAGGTAGATGGCTATCCCTGTCTGGGGCAGGCAGGATAGCCCATGGAACAGCACAATAGGTAGATAAGCATAGAGGGGTTGAGTGGTAGGTCTGGGTACTAAAGAGGGAAGGTTTGATGGTTACTGTGACAACAACAGTCTGTGTGGGGGTGATTCTATCAGGTGAGGGAAGGTTTAGATCCTTTATCCTCAGGGTTGAGGTGGTGCTGATAACTTGGTGGTTGAAGGGGAAGGTTCCAGTGCTTAAGATGGGAGAGGGAGGGGTAACACCCCTCCCTCCATTTGCAGGACAACTGAGAGATGAAATCAATACCGTTATCTGACATATTTTCAGGTGGCTTTACAATTGTAGAATAACAGGATTTAGCTGGGTGCGTAGCATCACTATAATGTCTTGGTTTCTGCATAGTCCAGAGTTGCCGCATACCACAACTCTCCCCTCGGAAGGCTGGGAGGGGTTGTCTGCACCGCCAGACTTCCGACAGTGGTTGCGGCCTTCAGTTTGTTGTCCTTGTGGAATGGGTCCGCCAGGATACCAGCTGCTGAACGGTGGCGGACTCCAGCCCTCCCCAGGTCGAGCGGAATCTGCTATATCTGCTGGAGTAGCTGGTCCTGTTGGATGTGTACCTCTGAGGCCACCCTGGCAACCTCCAGGGGTGGCACAGCACATGAGGGGGCTTGGACCAACAGCCGCCTGATATACACCTCTTCAGGTTTCTCTACTGGGCTGGTGGTCTCCATCGTGTTGGTCACCTTGCTGCTGGCAGGCTGGCTACTAGATGCAGGCGCAGTTTCTTCGCCCTCGGGGCTGGTCAGTTTCATTCGGCTTCCAGGGTCTCTGTCAACGCGGGCAGGTGGTGGTTGCCATACTGTAGGAGCGTTGCCTCCCTCAGGCTCATCCTGGACATTGGCAGGGTGGTGCATGGCAGTCAGACCTGCGGGGTAGGGGAAGGTAACCGTCCATCCCTTATGCCGGAGGCTGTCTTGGATCTGCAAGGGTGGCTCCGCTCTAGTTGGCTGGGAGACAGGCCCATCCACGGCCACTGCTGCTGGTGGACTGGAGGCACAAGGCTCCGGATTTCCTCCCCTAGCCTGAAGGGGTCCAGGCACATCGTCTCCATCTTGGGTAGACATGATTGTTGGGGGTCCTCTACTTCTATGGTTAGGCTCGGCACTTGGCGC
Source organism: Acartia tonsa (assembly GCF_053477335.1). NCBI lineage: Eukaryota > Metazoa > Arthropoda > Copepoda > Calanoida > Acartiidae > Acartia > Acartia tonsa. The sequence continues at coordinate 16,458,632 of NC_137272.1, read as the reverse complement.
ATCTAGTGGAGTTACTCCCCAGGCAGCGGTCAAAGCTTCTTCAGTTTGGCTGGTAATGGCTGATATCCTGGTTCCTGGGGCAGATGCAGGGGGCGCAGGCAAGTTTGACCCAGCCCAAACTTCCTGGTACACCAGTGCAATACAATTACCCTGGCTTGGTTGAGGGAGGTAGACAGCTGGATGCAGTTGAGGGTGAGGGACAGCTGGACTCTCCCTGCTGGCTGGGGGCTCTGGCTGGCTGGGGGTGACGGGTGTCACCCCTTCCTCTGGGGCTGCGGGCTCATTCCGGGGTCCAGGTATCTCGGTGGCGGCGACGGTTGTCGCCCCAGGCACCAGCGTGGGGGCACTGGATAGCACCCCCCAGTCTTCACAGGGGTCCAGGTCTCTCGGTGGCGGCGACGGTTGTCGCCCCAGGCACCAGCGTGGGGCGCTGGATAGCACCCCCCAGTCTTCACAGGTGGCGGCGACGGTTGTCGCCCCAGACATCAGCTTGGTGGTGCAGGGAAGCACCTCTCGTTCCTTCCAGGTGGCGACGCCGGTTGGCGTCCCATACATCGACTCAGACTCGCTGGCTAGCGCCTCTTGCCTCTCCCACTCGGCGGCCGCCAGGACCTCCCCGTACACCGTCCCGGTGGCGCTGGGTAGCGCCCCTCGGCTCTTGCTGGGGGTGACAGGGGTTACGGACACCGGTCCCTTGTGGTTGAGGCTGAGGTCCAGGCCAACCCGGTTGGGTTCAGCCGCTCCTCCCAGCACGTTGATCCTGGCCACTATGGTCCCAATCTGAGACACAGACTCCTGGGTAGCCGCGGCCCCAGCGGCGGCAGCTGGTTGGGGTGACGGCTGGGCATCTCCTTCCAGGTGGACCTGGGTGTCAGACTGGTTGCATGCAGGTTGTTGGGCGGCCTGGTGTTTCTTCATTGCCTGGTCCCAACCGGTTCTACACTTGGCGGCTGTGTGGCCGTTGAAGCGGCAGCGCCCCTTCGTCCAGCTGGGTCCCATCAGGCCGGCTTCCCCAGGGTGTATCAACCTGCCAGGTCTCTCCTCCTCCAGTTGGGGCACCAGCTGACAAACAGGGTCTCCCCTACTAGGGGTCAGGCGGTGCTGGGCTGCTTGTGGTGGCTCCTTGGTTACATTCAGCCTCCTCCCCATACACACAGGTCCCTTCCATCCAACAGCGGCTCTCCTCTCCTGGGTGGCGAGGCCAGCCTCGGCCTTAGCTTCTGCAGGTGCTTCTCCACATGAGGGATCCTGCCTCTGGGTACGCCAGGTAGTTGGTAGCAAAGGCCGTTGATGGTGCCAGTCGGAAAGGGGGCTATGATCTCTGGGGGGTACCTGTGGCCAGTGTGTGGACAGGTACCCACAGTTGAACCAGCAAGGCCCAGAAGATGCCATACTGATGGTAGCCTGAACTGTATTCTGGACTGCCAGCAGGCTGTTGGTAGCCACCTGAGTTGGGCCAGAGTTGCCAGCTGGTATTGCGTCACTGCCAGGCTCCGTCAGCTGCTGGTGGGGAGCCCCTGCGGTGGTTCTGGTTTTGGCAGGGGGTGGCCTTCTTATTGACTTCCCCAGTTGGAGCTCTGCATCCTGGTGGGCCTCCATCTTCAGCAGCATGGGGGGACTTGGCTGGGACATGTGCAGTGGTTCAACAGAGTAGAGGCATCTGGTCTTGGAGTGTGGGGGAACAGCCTCACTGCTGCTGGTCAACCCTGCTCCCTCCGTGCTGGGTAAAGCCTTCCACTGCAGCAGGTCACCAGTCCCCATCCTTAGGCCGGTCCCCAGTCGTTCCATGCCTGGGGGCTCCCAGGGAGGCTTGGGTGGCGGCTCCCCCACCCCCAGGTACGCGTCGGGCATCTGGGTGAAGAGCCTATTCCCCTGGGACAGCTCCCCATCCTCCAGCTTGGTGAGGCCAGCGCCAGGGAGAGCCTTGCCACCCCAGAAACAGGTGGTACTGGCCCTAGGGCTGGGCCTCTTTGGAGTCTCAGTTCTGGTGGTAGTGTCCATCTTGGGGCTGGCCACTAAGTCTCTGAAGCTTGTCACCTTCTCATTAGGCTCAGTTGCATCGTTCAACACCCCCAGGAGGACACCTACAGGTTCAGCAGTCCCCAGTCCAGTATCGCTATTTCTCGTGCGTTGAACACCAACTGAACAGGAGCTGTGCAGCGGACATTCAGTCACCCTTCCAGGCAAGGGCATCTCAGGGACCAGGGGTCTGTGACCTGGCATGTGTTTGATGTTCACTGTACTCAACACAGTAGGCCAAAGTAATAACAGAAGCAGTATCTTGTATGAAGAAGCAGAGAGTGGTGGGGTACAGATGTTGGTGGTTCTGGTCCAAATGAAGACTTCTGTCCACCACAGTGCCAGCAGTAGGCCTAGGCACACAGTTAATGCCCAATCAGGAATGTCTTCTATTGCCGCACGTCGGGCTAGGGGCTGACAAGTTCTTATCTTGTAGATATAGGAGCAGAGTAGAGTAGCCGCGCCGCAAGGAGGTTCGAGCCGGCTCACCCCTAGTATAAATACTATAGCTGTGTAATTAGGGTGGTAGTCCACGTAGCCGTAGGCTCGGTCCTCCTGGCTCAAGAGTTTCTGTGGCTGGCGCGTCCCCATGATAAGTAGCAGGGGGTTGGTCTGTTGGTGCCAGCGTCTTGTTTAACTGTTGAGCCTGAGTTGTTCTCCTTTCCAGTATAGCTCTTGATTTCTGTGATAACTAGCGAATCTTAGCTTAAAGATAAAAGGGAATATGTTAGGTATCCATAGATGTCTCTAGGAGCGTATCCGCTAGTAGATATATGGATAGGTAGGCTATCTATATATATATGGCTACACTCCCATATATATATATACGTGTATAGGAATATCCCCAGAGCTAGCTAGCTTTCCTCCTTGCTCCAAAAAATCACGCTTCCTCTGTATATAGTTCACAACTAGGAGGGTCGATGGTCCAGGTACACACCACCACTGCCCAGTGTGGGGCATCAAGTCAGGCTATGTCCACAGGGTGGGCGTACTTTCGTTCAGTTACCATATCAGTTTCCAGTGTCGTATGGTGAGGTTAGTATTCACTTACTTGCACCCATGATACAAAAAAACAACACTATTTATCACTTGGGTATTTATATATACATATATTTGTTTCACTAACCACTCAGCTTTGAAGTAGGGTTGGCAGGGCTAGAAAGATGTTGAGGGTCTGAGCTGGTCTGAGGAACTGATTTAGTTTTCCTTATCACACTGTAGATAGGGAGGGAGGAGCTTGCAAGTTTTTTCTTCTAAAAAAAATATCTCTGTTGTATATATAGAGTGGCCCCTCTCCTGTGTGTGTGTGTGCGTGTGTGCTTGAAATCTCCTTTCCTTGCAGCGCGCTTCGCACCGTCAAATCCGCGCACACAGGTAAAACGCGCACTTATCCCTCAACTCGCCCTCTCATTGGTCCGCTTTGTCCGTTGAATTTTTTTCTGATATGTCCCGCACTCGGTTGCGCGACCCGTAAATGGCGCTCTGTCCTCCCGATCGCTAGCTCCACACCATGGGCGGACTTAGTCAAGTGTGGGGACGGAGGGGGGAAGCGCGTGTGGGGATGGGGTAAAGCCGTCCGGTCCCCCTGTGGGGAAGGGGGGAATGCTGTGGGTTTGAGGTAACTGTGTAATGAGGTAATGTTGCCCTCTCTCCTTAATCCTAGGTTTATTGTTATATCACCTTGATTGTATTCTCTTCAATGGAGAGTGGGCCCCTCCCTTTCCTCTGGAATAAAGGGTGTATTTGTTGTGTAGGAGGCTTTGGGTGGTTAGATTGTTTATCAAGGCATTGTCATATTACACCTAGATTCTATTTTTGGCCTTATCACAATCCATAACAGATTTGTTTACCAAGCCTGTTCTATTTTTAGTTGTTAGCACAATACACAACAAATTCAAGCCTGTTCTATTTTTAGTTTTATCACAATACACAACAGATTGTTTGCCAATCCTTGCTCATAAATCTATTGTTTAACCATCACACTAGGGTGGTAATCCCTACAATGTGATATAATATCTGCTTTTCTAGATGGGTGGCTGCGCCGTAGCCTCTCAGGATACTTGGAGTGGACGTAGTTTTCTCTGCTTTGGTGCACTACACTCGTATGTTGGCTCGCAGCTTGCAGCTATGTGGCGTGTTTCAGCCTATCGGCGGCAGGGAATGTCCCGTCCTGCTAGCGCCGCTTGCAGCTATGTGGCGTGTTTCAGCCTATCGGCGGCAGGGAATGTCCCGTCCTGCTAGCGCCGCTTATCCAAATCCGGCTGATGGCGGCAGGGAATGTCCCGTCCTGCTAGCGCCGCTGGTTCGGATCCTGCTATCTCTTGCAGTAAATGTTGGCCTAGTTTCAGCCGTTTGCACTTATTTGGCCTGTTTCAGCCAGTCCGCAGGCCTGTTTCAGCCCTTTGAGCGCTCAATTCTCCATTAGATGTCGGCGCTTCTCGCGGTTCTCCGTCAAGTTTCGCTGTTTCACTTCCACAACTGCCGGATGCAGAGTTAGACCTTGCTATCCAGGGTGGGTAATTCAGGTTGCTTGTGTCAGTTTTGCCAGTTTCGCTTCCACAACTGCCGGATACAGAGTTAGACCTTGCTATCCAGGGTGGGTAATTCAGGTTGCTTGTGTCAGTTTTGCCAGTTTCACTGCTGGGAGTACCTTAGCCTCAGCTGCGCGTCTGCTCTACACTTGTGGTTCGCCGTAATCTCACAGCTGACACCAAAAGTTGTGGTATCCGCCTAGGGTAAATGGCAGACACCAGAGTTCGAATAAAGACTACGGCAGTGTGAACAGACGTGGACACCTATACTATAGAGAAGCTACGCTTCTCTAGCAATCACTAAATAATAAACATAGTCTATTCAGTTGTTTCTTTATTGCAGGTCTAAGGATAACTAAAGTTGTACAACATAATATAAATACATATGGATTAGGAATAAAGATAGTTAAAGATAAATCATACAAGTAAAACATAGATAATTGCAATGGTTAGGTAGATGGCTATCCCTGTCTGGGGCAGGCAGGATAGCCCATGGAACAGCACAATAGGTAGATAAGCATAGAGGGGTTGAGTGGTAGGTCTGGGTACTAAAGAGGGTTTGATGGTTACTGTGACAACAACAGTCTGTGTGGGGGTGATTCTATCAGGTGAGGGAAGGTTTAGATCCTTTATCCTCAGGGTTGAGGTGGTGCTGATAACTTGGTGGTTGAAGGGGAAGGTTCCGGTGCTTAAGATGGGAGAGGGAGGGGTAACACCCCTCCCTCCATTTGCAGGACAACTGAGAGATGAAATCAATACCGTTATCTGACATATTTTCAGGTGGCTTTACAATTGTAGAATAACAGGATTTAGCTGGGTGCGTAGCATCACTATAATGTCTTGGTTTCTGCATAGTCCAGAGTTGCCGCATACCACAATGTCACCTTTAAAAGACGCATTATCTTGAGAACCTTGGAACACAACACATTTCAAAGTCTTTTTTTTTCTTCGAGTCATTTTTTTCTAACTAAAGGTGGAAATTTTGAAGAATTATAGAGAATTCCTTCGCATATAGCAATATATACTTTATAAAAGTAACAAGATCTGTGTCTGTCTGTCTGTCTGTACCTAAGGATCTTGCTAACTGCTAAATCGATATGGTTTTCCTTTATAGTGTAGCTTTTTGATTTTCTAAACTAAAATTTAAAGAGGGCGGGACCGACTTCCTTCCACCCTCACCACCACCCTACCTCAAGTGTCCCTAGAGGGATCTAGGGGCGTAACCGCTAGTAATGTATAAATTAATAGAATAGAATGCCTATAAATAGAAATACTCCACCCTCCCAAGACAAATTTTACCCCCACACCCCCTGCAGATTATTATTAAATTTTTTATTTCATTTTTTTTTCTAAACTAAATTGAAAGAGGGCGGAACAGACTTCCCTTCCCTCCCCTCTACCCCCCCCCCCCCCTACCTCAAGTGCCCCTAGAGGGATGTAGGGGAGTAACTGCTGGTAACAAATAAATTAATAGAATATAATAAGGATGATGGACAGTAAAGTCGATGTTTACTTGCAATGCCTGCAACAAATTATAATACCCTACCTAGTTGGTGAGAGTTTTTTTTTATCACATTGTACTATAGACAGCTTTCCGCGAAAAGCAAAATTTAAAATTATAAGATAAAGGGCCAAAGACCCGGGCTTTCAAAAGTGATATTAGTTATAGGATTTTATTTAAATTTTAGAGGAAAATTGTCTATATTCTAATACAATACATAGTTTTTTTTAGTATGGGTCAGAACAGGTTCTAATCCAGCGGATATTAATCAATTTTATGGATATTCTGGAAATCAAATTATAGATTATTTTAGTTCCTTTGCTGATATTGTTTAATACAACAGTAACTGCAACTCTAATCTACAACTTCTATATAAGAGACAGGTAACTACACTGTAAAACCTTATATTCCCTATATGTAACTTTTATATTTTAAAGTTGAATAGAGTGTCATTGAGCAGGTGTTGGATTTCCTTATAGGTTTTATTTGGAGGCATACAGTAGGGGGAGGATACACGCCCCAAGGTATCCACCCACCTGAAACCTTCTTGATAAGGGTCTACACTCTACAGCCCTCAGATACAGTTTCTAAAATAGTCAATCTGGGTGCCAAGCTAAAAAACTAAAAACAAATCCTTTAAATTTAGGAAAGTTTTGTGTGCTTAGCACATCAATTAACTAATGAAGAAAGGCTTTTTTTGACTGTTGATTTGTTAAAAATTGGGGATGTGTACGTCTAAGAGGGTGTATCTGCCCCCCTTACAATAAATTAACATTTCCTCTAAAATTCTAAATAACACCTCTCTAAAGCTCACACCCTCTTTTACTTATGGACTTTATTGAAATAGCAAAGTATAAATATGAACATAACAATTGTGAACCCCAAACCAATTTCTTGCTCTTTTGCTTATGAAAAGCTGAGATAAGGGTGCCCAAATTTAACTATTTAATATCTTAAAATATATATATTATATTTTATTGGTTGTAAAAAATCTATATAAAAAACATAGATTTTATTTAAAATAGACTTTTATTTTGTGTTTAGTCTGTGGACATTACCAAACAAGGGACTTGTAGCAAACCTTACCATCAATTTTATTTTAAATGTAAGGTGCAACTTTACGTATAAGTATAAGTATAATTATATGTTTATTAATAATCATGTATAATATGATATTTCCCTCAATCTAATTAGTTTTGCAGGCCCCCATCCTATTTTGAAAAAATGAAAATAAGAGGGTGGGAGGGGGTTGATTATTCCTTTGTTTTTTTACATTATGTCAGGTTAGGATAGTTACTTGGTACTAAACTAATATAGTAAGTTATCATTCCTTTTAGCCACTAAGTCTGATTGCTTTTGGAATAATGTTGCAAAAACCTGACTACTTTCTCAGTTTAAAATACTTCACGTAAGTACACTTATCATTTAACGAAACACTTGATTAAAAAATAGAATTTTAAAAAAATAATGCTATTATTTGTGTTTAGTTTAGACTATCTATTAATGAACCAAATGTTTTGGATTATTCATCTCCAAGTGTCAGTTAGATTTTTTATTGTTCACTATCCAAAGCATTTGATACAAGAAGGTAAATAATTGTGTTTTTTTATCTTTCAACTACCTTCAAAAGTAACAGGATCTTTGTCTGTAAATTTGTACCACTGAACAATTATAGTTCTCCTCTACAATGTAGCTTCTCATAGATCCTATGTAAGATTTATAACTATAAATCATCCTAGAATAAATGGCTCCCCTAAATATTCAAATTAAAGAAAAATTTATTTTTATTTAGGTGAAAAAATTCTACAAACCCTGTACATCGTTTTTTGTGTTCTCATGGTCACCAATGCCTATGTCAATTGGTTCATATCTGATAAAACCTATGTTTTTACTTTGCCTAGGATTTACTTTTTACCAATCCTTTATGAAGGGTAAGTTCAGAATGCTATCCTTATTCATGGTCCTAACCCAAACAATTTGTTCACACTTTCTTGAAAGAATGTTTTATATAAAAATAATATTATGTTTGTCTATCTGTACCAACAGATCTCACTAACCGCTGAACCAATATGGTTTTCCCATACAGTGTAGCTTTTTACAGATCTTAGACTGGAAGGTTTATTAATATATCCTAGAATATAAAGTAATAAGCTTTTTTGTTTGTAGCGAAGGATCTCGCTAACCACTGAACCGATATGGTTCTCCTTTAGGGCGAAGCCTCGTATATGCCCTAAGATGGTTTTAGGCTATTCTATTTTTATAAATAAGTCTGGGTATGATTTTAAGCTATTTTTATGCGCTTATTTATCCCTTCGAATATAGAGCCCCTAGATGCTAGGGGCGCAGCCGCTAGTATATAATATAAGAATACAACCACCTTCCCAAAAGAAATTACACCAAGAAAAAATAATGATCCTTCAACTTTTTCTTTTTATTTGGGTGGGGGTTCACTCCCCTCCCCTCCCCCTGCCTCCCTTACACAACTTAAGTACCCCTAGGGCATGTCTACTAATATCTTTATAATTTATCATACCATGTGTATTGTTCTGTCTAGAAATAGCAAGTTTGTTACAGAATATACAACTGAACTTTTTCAAAAGGTAATTTTTTTCAAGGAATTTAAAGCTAATATTCAGAAATACAAGTTAACAACAACTTTAAAGAGAATATTTGAGGCAAAATCAATTTTTTCTTATTAATGGGAAAAAAAATTAAAAGGCACACTTCTAAATTTGGAATAGATGCCACATGTTTAAAATAAGAATTCTATGTATATCATCAAATCTAGTTCAGCTTAAACTGAATATTTTAAAAACTGTGTTAAAACTAAAAACGTTAAAAATATTTAAAATGTCAGGAGTGCAACATTAATAATTAGAGTAGTGGTAATGACTTGGCCTAAAACAGGCCTAAATTAATACCATGCACCATAAAGACTGCCAGACAAAGGCAATTCAATCAATTTGTCCCCTGGGTAATCTCTTACTTAATATTCTGTGCTATCAAGGGTGTTACACTGGAATTCACAAGCAAAGTATGATTAAGTTGGCAAGGAGAGAAAATGTACTTGATGCATCACCTAGCCTCCAAGAGGTCATCATCAAATATCATCAGTATTGTACTGATACATCTCATGATTAAAGATTAGATTACCTACCTAATCAATTACTTTATACAGTTTCTTTCCATGACACTCACACGAAAGGTCTAATATCCCTAGATAACTAAGGGGAGCCAAATGTCTCCTTTTCTGTCCAAACACCTTGGGTGTTAGGTTAAGTAACACCTATCATAAACCAACTCTTTGAACAACCTTTGTCTAAGAAGTCCAAATTTTGCAAGGTAAGGTGAGTTGCACCTGTTTTGTGCCAATGCATTCCTCCTACTCTAACTATTAATGTCGGGCACCTGACATAGTAACCATTTTTAACGTCTTTAGTTATGACGCAGTGTCACCTCCCTGACTATCCACAACATGTTGAATGGGGCTTATTGGATTACCTAATCGCATTATTATATTTCAGACTAGATTAATACATACTGCAAATATTACAATAATTTTAACAATTGCTTTAATACTTCTTAAAAACATTATCAAGCAAGAAAGGTAATAGCTGATTAATTAGTTTAACATAAACTTCAATAATTTTTCATTAAATATTAATTTTAGGAGTTATAATTAAATAGCTACATGTTTTATTTTTATGAACCTAATTTTTGTCCACATTAGTTTTGATTTTTTGGTAAACTTTTTACAGTGTAGAAATATAATTCCTATTTTATTGCGCAAAAATAAAATATTGAAAAAATACAATTCTTAAAAATATGTATGTCTTCATAACGGATATATTATATCTTGGATCTTACAACAGATTTAAATTTTCTTTAATAAAGTGAAACTTTTAGCAGGCTCAAATAACGATTGTCTCCATACCCTCCCATAGCTACTGAATGATCGAACTGACCAATGAGCGAGTTCCATATAAGCAAGCTAAATTGAAGAAATTTTTTTCCTTGTCACAATATCCATATACATTCTACATCGATTGTCTTCATAATCAATTAGAATTTAATTCAGGATCTTAAAGTTAAGTAGTTTGGGAAAATATGTTACTAAACAAAGAAAAAATATTCTTACAATAAGGTAATTTTTTTTCTAAATATCAAAAAAGAAAGAAAAAATTATTATTGTTTTTGAAATGATACTTTGGAGGTAGTTTTAATAGTTATTTATCACAAAGTGTTATAGTTAACTTTCCAGTTTTGTTGACCCTAGGGCCAAAAGGCTCTTGTCAACAAAAAAGAGATAAATTTTATGATTTTCATCATTGAATATTGTCATTAATACAATATTATATTAGATTTTCAGTTTGGCTTAGAACCAGTTTCAATCGAGTGGATATTAATCAGTTTCGAAGCCATACAAATTTCTGTCTGTCTGTCTATCTATCTATTTTTCTGTCTGTCTATCTGTCTGTATAACTATCTATCTATCTTTCTGTCTATCTGTCTGTCTAACTGTCTGTCTATCTGTCTGTCTATCTGTCTGTCTATCTGTCTATCTATCTTTTTTTCTGTCCGTCTATCTGTCTGTATGTCTGTATAACTATCTATTTATCTTTCTGTCTATCTGTCTGTCTATCTGTCTGTCTATCTGTCTGTCTATCTGTCTGTCTATCTGTCTGTCTATCTGTCTGTCTATCTGTCTGTCTATCTGTCTGTCTATCTGTCTGTCTATCTGTCTGTCTATCTGTCTGTCTATCTGTCTGTCTATCTGTCTGTCTATCTGTCTGTCTATCTGTCTGTCTATCTGTCTGTCTATCTGTCTGTCTATCTGTCTGTCTATCTGTCTGTCTATCTGTCTGTCTATCTGTCTGTCTTTCTGTCTGTCTCTCTGTCTGTCTGTCTATCTGTGTGTTGATATGTCTGTCTATTTGTCTGTCTATCTGTTTATCTATCTGTCTGTCTATCTATCTGTATGTCTGTATATTTGTCTGTCTGTCTTTAAGGCTAGAAGCAAAGCTAGTGGATTAAAGTTTATTACAAAATGTGTATTTTTAAGGTATATTTTGGAAGGTTTAACTGTGAAATTTTACGCTGATAGAGAATTTGCCGTAAAGTACGGTCAAATAATTCTTATAGGATACTTTTTAGCAAAGGTGGGTTAATTTTAAAATAGAAATAAGGGTAAAACTAACTTACATAATGTATAAAAGTAACAGGATATGTGTTTGCTGTCTGTAGCAAAGGATTGTTATAAAAGCTGAACCGATATGGTTCTCCTTTACAATGTAGCGTTATATAATTCCTGGGAAAGTTTATATTTATTTTTGAGGAGGGTACCACCAACTTCACAAAAAATATCCATTGGAAGAATTAGCTCCCCCCTCCCCCCCCCCCCCCCCCAAGAAAACAATTTGATAAATGATAAAAAAAAAATCTTAGAAGCAAAACATTAAATTTGACAGAATATTGGCCCAGTTTGGCCATCTAGATCTACTATATCTATTGCTTTAACTCAGGAATTATGGTACAGCTGTCGCTTGCTGTACATGTTGCTAGACTGTTGGTATAATTTTCCTCAGCTTTTTTCTCAGGTTTTCATTTAAACCCTGAACAAACATAATATGCAATCATATTTGAAGTTTGAATATTTCTTGAAAAATATTAAATAAATCAAAACTAGGGTGATTTCGTAGTGAAATATTACTGTTTATCAATATTTTGTAAATATTATTTTCCCGTAAATATATTAAAATTTCTTAATATCCCATGTACCCCGGAAGTCCAAACTTCACACCTTTCTGTATATTTCCTAACACATAGAAGGGGAATATTTAAATTGAAAATCTGAATATACTAATATATATTAACAGAGGGTAATATCTTGTTACCTTCTCAGCTGGTCAACAAATATTAAAAAATATGTTTTAATATTTCAAAACCCGCTAAATTAGAATAAGGTTTGGTGAATATATTTTTGATGTATATTCACTAAATCTCGTAAGTACTGAAATAAATATAATCTATTTTTCCTTATTCCGTTCAATTTTGCTTCGACTCTTATACATTTATATTCTGATTATTCAGTTCTGACACTATACAAGTGTTAATGTCTTTTTGTCCTACCGTTTCAGTGCTTTTATGGATGTTGTCATCCTTGTTAATTATGTTTTCGTTGGCTTTAGATCTTAGGGACTTTTATTGAATTTTGATTGGTTTGTTCATTTAGTTCAGTGTCTAAACTTTTCAACCTCTAATTTTATCTACAGATGGGGCAAGACTGTGTCTCATCATTTATCGGCCATTGTATGTTGTCATGTAAGTGTGTGAAAAGACCCATCAAGAGTTGTCAGCATCCCAAAAATTAACCTTAAGAAATAATATTTATAATAACAAACAAATAAAAAAAATACTGAAATTTAAAAAATAACGAAGAATTACAAGCTTTAATGAACAGTTTAAAAATCAAATTATCAAGCTAATCACCAGAAAAGGATCCAAACAAGAGAAATTTTTGCCAGTCTTAAACCAACCACGATCGAGTGAAGGTGAGATAGTGATTTTTATAATCAGTTTAAATATTACTATATGCATGAATTTTGGCAAATTACATATATGTTTTTAGAGAATTTGTTGTAAAACTCTAAATTAAATCATTTTTTCTCTAAAGTCAAGCTTGATTAAATTAGGCACAAATCTACAGATTTTTTTCTCCCAGCCGTTAATATAAAGAAACAGGACCATTGAAATTAAGTGCAGTATGCTTAAAAATCCATGTATTGTGATTTATTGACAATTCTGTCTAATTAGTGAATTTAATTTAGTTTGGACTCGCTGTAAGAGACCTAAGAATATTGAAACAAGAGGTAAAAATCTTATTTATATCTATTTACACTTATAAAGTAGCTGCGCTCCTTAATTCACTCATAGAGTAGCTACCCCTTAATTCACTAATACAGTACCTACGTTCTTAATTCACTTATAGAGTAGCTACGGTATTAAACAAGCTGTAGAGTAGCTGTGCTATAAACCCCTTATAGAGTTACTACGCTCCTTAAACGTATAACAATAGGCTGCGCCCCTAAGGAAGCCTTGAAATAACCATATATTAATGTTTTTCTAATCTAGATTTGTTTGTAGAAGGCCGTTCCTTATTTAAACTATTTATAGAGTGGCTGCGCCCCCAAAGAAGGCCTAAAATAACTGAATATTAATCTATTCTAATCTAGATTTATTTGTAGAAGGCCGTTCCTTATTTAAACTATTTATAGAGTGGCTGCGCCCCCAGAGAAGGCCTAAAATAACTGTATATTAATCTATTCTAATCTAGATTTCTTTGTAGAAGGCCGGGCATCATTTAAACTATTTATAGAGTGGCTGCGCCCCCAAAGAAGACTTAAAATAACTGTATATTAATCTATTCTAATCTAGATTTCTTTGTAGAAGGCCGGGCATCATTTAAACTATTTATAGAGTGGCTGCGCCCCCAAAGAAGACTTAAAATAACTATATTATTTTTTAAAATCTAGAATTGTCTGTAGAGAGCCGGACCTTGTTTTACTGAGTAGCTGCGCCCTAAGGAAAGACTTAAGAGGCCAAGCATTAATCTTTTTTTTATTAAGATATATCTATATGAGAGGCGGACTAAATATCTAAATATCTGTTGAGTAGCTGCGCTCTCAAATACAGGCATATAAAGAAAAGTATCTAATGAAATTAATAGTTTTTTTATTATCTAGAAATTCGTTGATGATGCACTGTTGTATGGCTTAGGCGGACCTGTTCATCAGACTTCTGGGACAAGACAAGAAGCCTCATATTGGTCCACCCCAACAGAGCTGTCCCTGCAGTGTGCACTGTTTTACTCTACTTATTCTTAGGTAAGAAAAGGTAGCTATAGATACTGATAGAGTAAAGGGGAGCTTCCATGAATAGGGTTTCATCAGTTTAGTAATCTAAATAAACCCGAAGCTGTACCTATACCTAAGACAGCCAGTACCTAATTACCCCTACAGGGATGTAATGAATAGATAACCCTAACCTAAATAAGAGGTTCCTAGATGGGTTTGTGTTAAAAAAACCGTCCTAACTTACCTATACATTAAACTCTATAATTCGTTGATAACAACTACAGCTTATGTTACATTAGAGTAATCATTTGAAAGAGTAAACCTTACCCTAAAGGGTCAAGCCAATGAAAGGTATTTAAAGGATCAAACCAGCTTATTTAATTGTACCAATAAGCCTTCCAGATTTGTCCGGCTATTGGTTTCTCTGACTTATAATAGTTTATTGTTTCAGTATTCAACACAGTTGATGCAACCGTAGAGAGACACTGCTTACATGTAAATTAATTCATAACCAGAGTCCTACAAACAATTAATACCTATAATTTTAACCACCATTTTATCTACATGTCTAATCTATATGTTACCTATATAATTATGTGCTATTATAAATAAATTGTCGTTTTTAATTCATTGTTAATTACTGGTGGAGAATCTAATATCCATACGTAGCTATGTAGCAAAGTGTAACTTTTTTCTTTAATTAAGTGTATTTTTTTTGAATGTTTCTTCCAATGATTTTAAAAGTTAGTCATGACTTGACTTGTTGTTTGCCTTTTTTTCAATATGAAAAGCCACAGAGACTATGGCTGCCGAACCCTGAATGAAAGAAAAGCTTTTCTAGTATGGCTTTGAAACCAATTAATATCCGCTGCATTTTCCATAATTTTCCACGGATATTAAAATAAAAAAGTTTGCATCCTTTAATACACCAATTTATCAGCCATTGTCTTATCAAAATTAAACTAGGAAACGGCTATACTTTATTTATTCCACTCCTTGGGGGGGGGGGGGGGGGGGCTATAAACATAGATATCATACGTGTCCTGTGACTTTACAAAGCCGGTCCAGGATATCATATTCTTAATGAATTCCGGCGAGGGGGGGGGGGTTGTTTTACAATGATGCATAAATGATGAAAATTAGCTATTTATCTATTAATTATACATTTAATATATTTTAAGTACAACTACGGACAAACAGACATCCTGTTAATTTTAATGTAAAACAGTAAACACACATGAAAGAAAGTAGGGGGGGGGGGGGGGGTAGTATTTATCCGTATCATATTTCGCTTTACCATAGAGGGAAAGGGGTTGGCGTTGCGTTGGGATAGGATAGGAGGATAGGACATTTGAGGATAAATTTAATTCCCCTCTCATCTCTAAATATAATAATATAACTATTCATTATCATAAACAGCTTTCCACAGACATTAAAATTCTTTCTTATTATTATTTGATTAGAATTGAAAATATCCTAAATGCCTACACCAATTTATCAGCCATTGTCTTATCAAAATTAAAATAGGAAATTTATTTAATATTATATATATTCATAATTCTCCTCCTATTCTATCTATTCTTAATGAATTCCCGCGGCTTGGGGGGGGGGGGAGGGTTTACAATGATGCACCAATAATGAAAATTAGCTCTTTATATAATATACCAAATACTCAAGTTTTTAAAATTTTGTCTTATTTTTCTACATAAATAAAAGTAAATCATTGTGTTTTTTGTTATATTTAAACATTGCTATTCAATATGTTTCTTTTTATTTAAACATTTTTGTACGAACACCGTGGCTGACCCAAAGATCAAATAACAATAAATCATATTATATTTAAATACTTGCACGCACACAAGGGAGTCTTTACTCTTTCTTTAGTAATATAAATGAATAAAGACATCCTACTTTTCTTTTCTTGTGACGTCAATGTTATAAGAAAGAATTTTTATTATGGATAAATAAATAAGAAATTAGCTGTACTAAATAAGTTTATTTCATAATATTCATACACAATTGAAAATAGAAATGCATTGCCATTATGATTCTTTAATTATACGTTTATTTTCAATTTTATTTCTTCATAATTTATTGATAATATTATTAAAGTTAAACAATATAGATGTATTAAAAATAAAATATGTACAAGAAGAATGATTGATCTCAAAGCAAACGGCTCATGGCTTAGCAGCTTACAAAAAATCTTTGACGTTTGATTTGGGAATAAGGTTATTGTAGCCGAGGAACATCAGTTCCTTAACCATTAACAAACACACATCCTGTTACTTTAGTATATAAGGATTTTTAAAAACGCTTTGCCGTAAAAATTAACGGGTTAAACACGCAAAAACAAGGATGACTACATCCATAAATTCCAAGCCATGAAAAGTAAAATATAGTATTATTATTATATATAACTTTATACTTTTTAACTTTTTTTAAAATAAATATACTTACCAGGGACCTAAAGGGATAAGACAATGACCTATAAATTGATGTACATCCCCAATGATGATACACAAAATTGGAGTACTGATTCCTATTACAATAAGGTACAGTATTTTAAGCAAAGCAATCTCTATAATCAAGTCCTAAAAATGTCAGTATGTCCGTAAACAGTATTCTGTATTTAAGAAGTTTTGCATAACATTTAATTATTATTTTGTCAAAACTTGTGTATTTATATTTTGTATATTCCGTTTTGACACTCAACAAGAGTAATGTTCTTCTGTTGTACCGTTTTAGAGCTTCGCTTTTATGGATATTGTCATCCTTGTTTATAATGATACTTTTTTGTTGCAATAATTATTGCACTTTTGAATATTTTCTTTAAAACCCGTGAATAATACGTAATTAATACTTTTTAGTATGTAGCTACTCAATAATTCACTTTGTCAGTCTGTAACGCTATTGGAGAAATGTAATTTTCTCTGCTGCTATTTAAGATTGCAAGGTGATTTTTTTAGTGAAGATTTCTAAAGCATTTTCGCATGAAATCTATACATTGTTTTTTTAGTACATGCTTCAAAAGATGTAAGTGTTATTAAAAGGTCCGTCCGTATGTCCTTCACAGACGGATAGCTTTTTTCATTAATTTAAGCATGTTAGAATTGTATAACGTATATTTTTAAAACCGCTTTGCCGTAAAATTTTTTAGTTTTTTGCAATATATTATTTACTTTCTGACAAATGTATACGCTACTTATGGATTCCTATAACAATTAGGTACGACTTAGGAAAGCGCAGCATCTCTATAATCGGGGAAGGGGAAGATAACATGACACCTAGGCTTTATAAGTTAACCCCCCCCCCCAAAAAAAAATAAAATCCCCTATATGACGATTGATATATATGATTTTGAGTTTTGACCCATCCCCCCCCCTTCCCTATTTAAGAAGGGTTGACCAAAATGAGGGTGGGGGAAGGGGAAGATAACATGACACCTAGGCTTTATAAGTTAACCCCCCCCCAAAAAAAAAAAATAAATCCCCTATATGACGATTGATATATATGATTTTGAGTTTTGACCTCTCCCCCTCCCCCCCCCCCCCCCCAAGAAATAACAAAAACATATGGTAATAGATAAAAGTTCCCCTTCTAACTAAGCGAAGCTTTTCTATAATTTGTATAAAAGGGTAAACCGTAAATGGATTAATTAAAATAAAAGATATATGTTGGCGTCGGCTATGAAGGCTTTTGGCCCGTGTTTTACAGACGGACAGAATACTTACTTATAATTTTGATTATACTAAATATACTTATACGTTTATGTTAATGTTTTGCATTAATGGATATTGTCATCCTTGTTAAAAATTTTCCACTCCACACATCCCAAATAACAAGCCGGAAGGTGATAATAGAAAGTTATAGTTATTAAGGAAGATTAATAATTTTAGCAAAAAAATAACACAAGTTCCCAAAGTTTTATAATAGCGTTTTCTTATTCGTTGGCTTAACAACTTTAGAGTTTTATTGAATTTTGATTAGTTGTTTCATTAAATTGAGTGTCCAAACGTTTCAACCGCTAAATCTAATCTACAGAAGGGGTAATTTTGTGTATCATCATTGGGGATAGACATCAATTTATCGCTCATTGTCTTATACCTTTAGCTCCTTGAACTATATCTGTTATCACCCTAGTAAAGCTATTAATCAAGATAATAAAACAAAATAATATCAATCATATTTATTTTATATAAAAAAGAAGTATTAAAACAATTTTTATCAGAAGCAGTTTTGGGAAATTCGCATATTTTGCAAATGGAGTATTAGTAGAAAATTAGGATCATGGAAAGAAAAACGAAGTTGCGGGCTTCATCGTACGTTCACAGTAGCTTATGAAGATTAGGTTAGGTTAGGTAAAGTAAATTTTAATGATTAACCGACAGGGTTAGAAAATATGCACCGCTTTTTGCTTCTTATAATTTCGGTATTTTTTAATTAACGTTAAGCTACAAAAAAAGCCAAGAAAGTTCTAGAAAATATGCCAAGGTTCCGTGATTCCTAATCATGCAAATCACATGATATTTAGCTAAAAAATATTTTATATTCTGTCCAGAAGGGTAGTGAGATATTACAGAATTTTAATATTTTATATCCCCTATATTTTGGACTATTTCACACCTCTCGGACAAGGGTCAGTATATACTCGTATATGGAAATATAATAATAAACCCCTTACACCCGATATTATCAGACTTTTTCCCACGGACCCCAAATAAAACGAAAATTAGCCGTTTATTGCCCTAACTTGAACATTTACAGAGTCAAAATAATATTTGAAACTTCACATATGACTGATAATATGCAAATATGAATTTTCAAAATAACAGCTTTATTATTCATTTAGGATGATTTTACAATAAATATGAAATGTAGATGCCTCCTTTGGTTACAAAATTCAACTGTTATTTTTTTATTAATCAGCACCAATATTATTTTTGTTCACCAGTATTTCCCCCAAATGCTGTTTTTGAGATCTTGTGCTTTATTGGTGCTGAGGAAAGGCAGTCAGTTGAGGAAAGGCAGTCATAGAGAGAACATGTCTCTCTGTGCAAACATTAAAATAATTAAAAATGTGATACTAGTGCATGACTAAATTAAACATATTTTAAAATGAAACAATTGTGGCAAGTTTTTTTTCAAAAGTACTCAGATCAACTCACAAACACAAAAGGTAAAATTAGTAAAATAAACATAAAACAAAAATATTATGATATACAAACTGAAATAGTAAATCTAAACATATAAACACAATATGCCCAATCCGCTGCTAATCTACTCTTACTCTTACAAAATCAAACTTTTTAAAACTAGAACAATCCCAAAAAAGAATGTTAAAATTGTTAGGGATGCACATTATTTGTCTGCAGGACAAGCCTTGATTAGAAGCTCCAGAAGTAAGTAATCCTAACTTAAACATCGAAAGAGAAATGGATACACACAGAAAATAAAGATATTTATGTAAAGTACATTCCTTAATTAAAATGTTAAATATTTCTTTATTTTCATATATAATAATTCATTTTAAATGAAATAACAACTTATTTCTTTCTTACGCAACAAGAATCTGCTTAATAAGCATATCAAATATAACATTCATAAATAAAAAGTTTAACATTTTAAATTTTTTAAAATCCTCTCATTTATTTCAGGAAAAAAGACTTGTTATCATAAAATAAATTACTTTAAAAGACAAATTACTAAAAATACTAAAATTACTAAAATACACTAAAAAAAAAAAAAACTAAACAAATACCTAAACTACAAAAAATGACAAACATAAAAATAAACACTAAAAAAAAATACTTTACAAAAAAAATTACACTTTAAAAATACACTATAAAATAATACACTTTTAAAGTAAAAAATATGCAAAAATATAGACCTACATCAAAAAAAACTTGACTTAACTAAAAAATACTCTAACACAATAAAAAAATGAAATTATCAGCAAAAGTAGGTTTATATCAGCCTTCCTTTTCTCATCTCATAGGAAGCCTGCTGGTTTTCTTAAGCTTGGTGTAGCTTTATAGCACTTTAAACTGTAGCCTTGTAAATTCGAAACTGGTCAACTGTAAGACTCCACTGATTGAAGCATATCATAGGAGGGTGTTGACCATGGTCTGCATGTAATATAAATTATAAATTTTTATAAAATTGTAATCTTATTAAATGTAGATTCGAAAATATATATTCATTCATTAATAAAAAAAATAACAATGAAATTTTGTAACCAAAGGACGCATCTACATTTCATATTTATTGTAAAATCATCCTAAATAAATAATAAAGCTGCTATTTTTAAAATTCAAATTTGCATATTATGTTTGTTCGGGGTTTACTTTCATTATAAACAATATTTTTTTTATATTTTATTTGATTGGCTTTAATAAAATTGAATTTTTAAAGATTGTTCAGATTGTAGTTTCAGGAAGAGAGGAAACATTGTTAATTACACTAGTCCCCAAAGTTTTATAATAACGTTTTCTAAATCGTTGGCTTAACAACTTTGGGGATATATTTTGAATTTCTCTACTTATAGTAATCATCAGAAAGGGTAATTTTGTGTATCATCATTTGAGATGTACACAATTTAATCGGCCATTGTCAAATCCCTTTAGATTACTGAGTTTTGATCCATAAAAAAAATTTATATTCGATCGCAGGTTTATTTGAAAGTTAAATAAAAAATAGCGTTAGTTATTAATTAACCCCCCCCAAAATAAAAAATCTCTAATAAAAAGAAATTTTGCGCGCTTCGCGCGCATTTTTAATACTATATATTTAATAAAATTTAAATTACCCCCCTCAAAAATTTTACCCCGGGGGTAAATTTTGGGGGTGGTAAACTAAATTTACCCCTGCCAACAGATTTCAGGGGGGGTAATTACCCCCCCCCCCCAAGCAAATTTTACCCCCGGGGTAAAAATTTTGGGGGGGGGTAAAAAAAACTTTGCGGCGCGCTTCGCGCGCCATTTTACCCCCCCCCCCAAAACGAATTACCCCCCCAAAAATAAAAAGCTTGGACGCCCCTGATTAATCGTATCGTATATAGTCATATTTTCTGAGGGGCCGAGGGCCCGAGTTAAAAAAATGGTATTAACCTATGATGAATATTTTTATTTTCGTGGAAAATTGTCTGTGGCACGATTCTATACATGATTTTTCACTATGGCTGGGAACCAGTTCTAATCTAGCAGATTTAAATCAGGTTTGAAGCTATACTGGAGTAATCCTAGTAATCTTTTTTTTAGAGAAATATAACTCCTGGAAAAAGTTTCCTGACTCTGTTACTCTCATTCTGCAAATTGTTTCCAACTCTAAATAATTTGCCAGGGCTCGGAAGCCTTAGCCGCCACAGCCACCATCAGCCGCGCGGCTTAAAAAAAGCCTCATAATTGACACATGTCTTTAACAGCCACCAATTAGGCCTCAGTCTTGCAGCTGAAAAAAATAATAAGCCACTATAAGCCTCAACCACGTAAAGCTTAGCTAGTGTTAGTTACCCAAAGCCAAATCAGCCTCAGCCTCCTGAGGACGCAGCCAACTGACTAAGCGGCTTTTTAGCAGCTGTACACAACTGAGGTAGCCGCAGCAAATATCCGGATGAATTTGGAATATCTCATCTGCAGTTAGCCAGAGGTTGCTGCACACACAAAGACATCCTATAATATAATAATGTATGTAATATATGTTTCTTTTTGTTTAAAGTACTTCTTGTATCTTCAAAATAAAAGCCAAGGAAGACGACAATATTATTCAACATTACTTTCTTCTCATTCTCATTCTTCGAGGTACACTTTATCGGAAAGTGAAATGTGTGACGTCATTAAAAAAAGTCTAAATCCATCTCTTTTATAGTGGGTTTCCTTTCCCACTCCTTCATCCTTCCTTTTAGACGAATTTTTATGACGTCACAAATGTCAATTTATCTTCTAATACATTAGCTCTTCTATATTTCGTCCTTCTTCGTTGGGGAGATGATACGTTCGAATCTCGGCCTGACACCGCGTCATAACTAAAGACGTTTCATACTACTGCTATGTCAAATGCGCGACTTAAAAAGTTAGAGTAGGGGAAATGCCTTGGCCAATTAATAGGCTCAACTTATTACCATTCACAGTTAGGTCGTGCAATCAAAGGGTTGATTGTCAGGTGGATTTTATTTAACATACTATCCACCATTTTGGGCGATAAAGTATTGCATCCCTTTAGAAGCGGATGATGTCCTTGAGTTCTCTAGAAGATCCTTTGAAATCGAAGGAGATTCCCGCCCCGATTAGGTAATAGATAATAAATAAGTGGAAAGTAACAAATAATATATTTGATAAAGTTTATCTTTCTAATGTTTACAGATTTTTCTACCATATAACACACAAAATGATTACAAATAAAGTGAAACTATTAAGCACTCGAAGAAAATGGAAAACTGGGATTATTAAACGACTAAAATACTCAAAATACACCACTAAATTATATACTTTTCAAAAGAGAACTTTGGCCAATTAAAAACGGGTCTCAGGCTAACCAATAAAAAAAATTTAGCTTTGTACTTTAATTTTTGTCGACCAGAAACCTAAAGGGATAAGACAATGGCCAATATTTTGATGTACATCCCCAATGATGATACATAAAATTACCCCTTTTGTAGATAACAATTTGTGGTTGAAACGTTTGGAAACTCAACCAAATTAACCAACAAATCAAAATTCTATAAAAAGACCCGAAGGTTGTTAATTGAACTAATAAGAAAACGTTATTGTAAAACTTTGGGGACAAGTGTATTAAACAGTCCAATGTCCCCTCCCCCTAATTTTATACGCTTCATAATCATAGTTTCCAATTTTCGCTTATTTATGACATTTTTGATAACACATTAATTATTTAATCATTTTTTGTAGTTACTAAAATAAATGAATTCACATAAAAAATATTTTGGTAAACCTATCTTTACATATAATTATATAAATAATCTAATACCTAACCTAATTTTTTGTACCTATCAGTAATTAAACAAAGTCAAACAATTTAGTGAATATTATGGTTACATTGCCAGATATCTAAAGGGATGAGACAATTGCCGATAAATTGATGTACATCCCCAATAAAGATACTTACAATTACCCCTTTTGTAGATTAAAATTAGTGGTTGAGACGTTTGAAAACTCAACTTTTAAGCCAAACAATTAAAATTTCCCAAAGTCGTTAAGCCAACGAAGAAGAAAACGTTATTATAAAACTTTGGGGACTAGTGTAATAACAGCCGATTGTCCCCTCTCCCTCTGCAATTTACAATTCCAATGTTACCTCGTGTCCACATAAATTAACGAACTAAATAATTCCATTTAAAATATAAATACATCTTTCAATATTTTAATTTTGTTGAAATACGGTAGATAAATTAGATGAACTCCAATTTAGTTTCCGAAAGTGTACCTAGCGTCCGCGTCCTATCTCGAAATTTGCTATTAGCTAAAAAAGCTTCAAACTTCCAAAAAAAATTTAAATTTTAAACATTAAAATTTTGAATGTATAATGTATAAATCGCTTTGTTTTCACAAATTTCCGGAGTAGCTGAAAAAAGGGTCTGCAATAATTGGGTTATCTGCTGTACACTTTAGGAAACAAGGGCTAGAATAGGAAATCCATTTGGAGCTCATCTAAAATTAATCCTAGTCCGAAGGGGGGGTGTGGAACAGGGGCGTTCAAGCTTTGTTTATTTGGGGGGGGGAGGGGTAAAAAGTATTTAAATTGGTTGTGGGGAATATGGTGGGTCCACGCATGAGGTGCATGATCAAATATCTCATGATTTATCGTTCTTAATTACTGACTACTTTTATACAGTGGGAGGCGTAGTGAAACAAATTAGTTGGGGGGGAAAAGACCAATTCAACGGTGTGCGGTCATTTCCGCATATTATCACATAAGCATATTGTTTTATCAATACACAAAAGCAAATTAAATTAGAAGTTGTATACAGTAGTGAGTGTAATGGATGTAAAGGGATAAGACAATGGCTGATAAATTAATATACATCCCCGATGATGATACTTAGAATAACCCCTTATGTAGATTACAATTTGTGATTAAAAAGTGTGAACACTCAACCTATTGATGCAACCAATTCAAATTGACTCAATCCCCAAAATTGTTAAGCTAATAAATAAAAAAACGTTATTTAAAACTTTGGGTACTATTGTCATTGCCCACTCTTTCTCTGCTGTACAAAGTTTATACTGTGTTAACAAGGACAAAAGGGATGAAAAGTAGAAAATGTTTTTTTTCATGAAATAAAAGAAATATATTTTTTTCATTAAATAAAAAAAATATATTTTGTATCATGTATATCAAAATATTGTAGACCCTAAATAAATTTAGCTGAGTAATTTACCACATCGTATTATAGACATCTTTCCGTGGATAATAAGTGAAAACAAGGTTCCAAATGCCTGAGCTAACAAAACTGGTGCTAATATTATGATATTTACTTACTACTCATTTAAAATTTCTGTAATATTAATAGTAATGGAGTAGCCCCGCTACTCTAAATTATTTTGCTTTATACCAACTAAGAACTAACGGCAAATTTTCAGATATTTAAATTAATTTTTTTTAAAAAGAATTAATTAATGATTATTAAAATCTCAAAACCTTTTTTCTAAGTTTGTTTCAAAATTCAATTTAAATACTATGAAGAAAAAAAATACTTTATCGATGTACTTAATAGCTTAATGTACTTTTCTTCAATTTATACATGGAAACGTTTTATGGGGGCGTTGTTCAAAAAAGTGGTTTAAACACCACCAATAATTAAAATTTAAACAAAAATAAAAATCTGTATAATAATGTATTTTATATACATAGATATATATAAATCTTTTATTACAAGCGACTTTAGATAAAGTATCAATTAATTCACATGCGTCGCATGTGTTTGAATGTATTCGCATTAATGTAAATTATGTTTGCAGGGATAAATGGAGTTGAAATATGGATCTTGAAATTGTTGGCGAATTTTATCTATAATTTAGATGTCTGTCAACCCTTAACGGTCGGGGGGTGGGGGCGTTTTTTTTTCTATCCTGTTTTTTCTATCTCATTTTCCATTTTTTCCATCCTGTTTTTTCTATCTCATTTTCTGTGTGTGAAAGATAAAGAGCCCAAACTGCTTGACTTTTTAAGTATGGGTATGACACATAACTGAGAGTTGGAATTTTTTGAATATCTCCATCCTGGAGGGCACAGGATGCCAGCAAACCTGGCAGGGTCATCCAGGTAAAGAGCAAAGATATTTTTTTGACTAAAGCATTTTATCATGCCAAAATACTAAAAAATCCTCTAGTAGTACATCCTTATATAAAATACAGGTGTTCAAGTCACTTTCAGGTTCCAGGTATGATCCTGCAGGTCCTGATCCTCCAGGTCTCCAGAAATCTTTAAAAGGCTCCTGTAGCCGCAATTTTTGACTTAGAGACTTCAAATTTTAAACTTAAGATTTTCTTACATGTCTACATTACATATTAA
This sequence comes from Acartia tonsa, assembly GCF_053477335.1. Taxonomy (NCBI): domain Eukaryota; kingdom Metazoa; phylum Arthropoda; class Copepoda; order Calanoida; family Acartiidae; genus Acartia; species Acartia tonsa. The sequence goes on along the minus strand of NC_137272.1, from coordinate 16,433,199 downwards.
AATTTCATGAAGATCCGCTGCCGTTTTCCCGCCGACTGCCGACTGCGGCGGCTTGCAGCTGCCAAGTACAGCTGCGGCCGCAGAAATTTATATTTTGATATTTCTAATGTAAAATTTACATAAAGATAAACATTTTCTGGAAAAAAAATTTTCTTCTAGCTTCAAAAATAAGATAATTACAGCCGTTTGAAATCTTTAAGTAAAAAAAGACCTAAAAACAAAGGTTGTTAAATAAAAGGGTGAAGGAAGCGAAAATTGACTTAGACTTATAAAAGGTCGGAAATTCATTATCAAACAGGGGACTTGCACAAAAAAATTTAGCCCTCTAGCTCTGACAGGAACTGAGATAATAAGGGGGGAGGTGAACGCCCCCCCCCCCGACCGATTAAGGTGCAGCAAGGGGCCCGACTGTAAAGGGTTAATGTAACTTTTTTACTACATTTATTTTTAATTTTTTATATTTTTTAGGTATTTTCCTTATAGGATTTCAAACAGAGTGATAGATTAACAGGAAAAAAAACAAAGTAAGTTGCAGTGTAGATTTGCTTTTAAAAATTAGTTTATTTGCCAGCATTTTCCTGCCATTCAACTTTCTCCTCACCCTCAAATGGTTAAAGATTCAAAAATAAAACAAATATATTCTGTTCAAGTGTACTCTGGTTGAGAAAAATATTGGAAAATTAATCAGTATTATTCTGTTAGTGAGTAAATTCATATCAGCTTTTTAAAAGCTAAGCTTTTATATAATTAAAGTCTGTCTGTCTGTATGTAAGTTTATTATTCTGGCAGAGTTAGCTCTTCTGGTTAAATTAAACAGGTTAGAATTGTCCTATTAATTTCAAACTTTGTATAATGATTCCTATATTAATTAGGTATGGTTTTTGAATTGTAGCAACTTTATAATTGTTACTAGAAAGTACATCTAAAACATGATGATTTTTTATTTATTCAGCTAATTTTTGGGATTCTGATTCCTATTACAACAAGGTACATTGTTATAAGCAAATCATCTCTATAAATAAGTTGAAAATGTCCTTAAAAATTCTCCTGTATTAAAGAAGATTGCAACAAATTTACTTTACTTCAAATTTTTTTTAGACCTGTGTTTAGTATTCTTCTTATTAAGTTCTGATACGCTACAAGTGTTTATGTTCGTTTGTCCTACATTTCAGAGGTTTTCTTATATGGATGTTGCCAAATAAGGAAGTCTGTAATAAGATATGCGCCAAAGGGCAATAATAGGTAAATTTTGTTAATTTTATTATAATTCATGTATAATCATATCCATATTCCATAAAAAAATTTAAGGTGGGAGTTTGTACACTTACAGATTTCATCCTGGGACTTTCCCTCTAGGGGCTAGTGGAGCAAAACAGCTCTAGACCAGCCAATTTTGTATGTAGTCTATTACTGTAATCATAAACATATAAAAAACTTAATTGGCGTCGGCAACCGCCGTAAACGCCGAAAATGGCGGTTTCCGTTATTTGCCGTTTTTCGGCAATGGTCAAAAAAATATTTTTTTGTTATGTAAACTAAGAGTTCGTCCTAAAATTTGGTTATCATAGCTCTACAGCTGTTTAAATATTTAGCGGCTGGCAAAAAAAATGAAATAAGGGGGGAGGGGGAAAGTTAGTACATTTATAGGAAATGAAATTCAATAGCAAATTTTGCCCTGGCTTGTTTTTCTAGTTATCAACCTAATTCTTTTGTAAGCTCTCTTACATGACTGGATCTACCCATAAAACTTTAAAAATTTAATTTTGTACTTTCCCTCTAGGGGCTAGTGTGGCAAAAGAACCCCCCAAACACTAAAAATTTAGGTTCTGAGCTTATTTTTAGAGATATTGAGATGATTTCTTTTTCCAGAAAACTTTTTTAACATAACCAAACTAAGTAAACATTACAGATTTCATTTTGAGACTTTCCCTCTAGGGGCTAGTGGAGCAAAAGACTCCCAAACAGTAGAAATTTTAGTTCTAAGCTTATTTTTAAAGATATTGAGATGATTTTTTTTCTTCAGAAAACTTTTTTAACAGATTTCATTTTAGAACATTCCTTCTAGGGGCTAGTGGAGCAAAAGACCCCAAAACACTGAAATTTAGGTTCTGAGCTTATTTTTAAAGATATTGAGATGATTTTTTTTTGTAGTAAACCTTTTAACATAACCGTACTAAGTAATCATTATAGATTTCATTTTGGAACTTTCCCTCTAGAGGCTATTGGAGCAAAAGACCCCCCAAACACTAACATTTTAAATCTGAGCCTATTTTTAAAGATATTGAGATGATTTTTTTTCCAGAAAACTTTCTTAACATAACCAATTAAGTAATCATTACAGATTTCATTTTGAGACTTTCCTTCTAGGGGCTAGTGGAGCATAAGACCCCCAAACACTAAAAAATTAAGTTCTGAGCTTATTTTTAGAAATATTGAGATGATTTTTTCCAGAAAACTTAATTAACATAACCGTACTAAGTAATCAATACAGAATTCATATTGGGAATTTCCTTTTAGGAGATAGTTGAGCAAAAGACCCCACAAACATTAAAAATTTAGGCTCTGAGCTTAATTTTAGAGATATTGAGATGTCTGTCCATCTGTCTGTCAGTCTGTTCATCAGTCTGTCAGTCAATAATACTTTTGGGAAAATGTGATTTTCTAAGCTGCCATTTAAGATAGAAGGCTAAAATTCTTTGTCAACATTTAATTTGTTGAAAACCTGCTTAATACAGGATAATGTTAATGGACATACTTACATTTTTAGGACTTGATTATAGAGTTGCTTCGCTTATAACATTATAGTTTGTTGTCCCAGGAATTAATACACCAAAAATCAGATCAATCAGATGATTAGATCACAAAAAATTTGTTGTTAAAAAAGTAAAAAAATCAACATGTTTAAAATGGACGTACGGACATTTTGGTATTGGTTATAGAGTTGCTACGATTTCTAAATCGTACCTAACTATCAAAGGAATCACCATTCAAAATTTTAAATCGATAGGACAATTCTAACATGCCTAAATTGACGAAAAAAGCTATCCGTTACGGACGGACGGACGGACGGACCGACCCTAATTATAGAAAAGCTTCGCTTTTAAAAAGAATATTTAGCAATCCTCATAAGAAAATAACAGGATGTTTGTTTAATAGGGGGGAACTTCAACGCCCCCCCCCCCCCCCAAACCTATTAAGGTCCAGAAAAGGTACCGACCGTTTAGGGTTAAACATGGAGTAAATTCGCTACTAAAACTTAAACTCTAAAGTCATCCTAGATGTAACACGAATGTTATTTAGTTTCCTGCGAAGTTGTCTCCAATACAACCGCTAATTTTTAAAATCAAATTAATGTTTTTGATATACAAAATAATAATCCTTTAATAATTTTTAGTGCATTTAAATATAGAATGTAAATATTCTAAATAGAAAAAAATAATTTCTATCTAGGCGTTGCAAAGTTTTAAGTTCGCCAAATTTGAGATATGCCAGAAAGCCGGACCCACCTTTTTCCCCACAACCTTTAAATTAACCCTCCCAAAAATTTTACCCCGGGGGTAAAATTTGCTTGGGGTGGTGGTAATTACCCCCCTGAAATCTGTTGGCAGGGGTAAATTTTGTTTACCCCCTCAAAAAAAATTTGTTGGGGGGGTAATTTAAATACTATTAATTAATTAGTAGTAAAAAACGCGCGAAGCGCGCAAAAATTTTTTTTTGGTAGGGATTATTTATTTTTTGTGGGGGGTATTAACCCCCCAAATTAACCCCCCCTACGGCATCCCCAAGGTAGGGATAAATTTTAAATGGGGGGGTTAAAATGAAAAAAAAAAAAAATTGGGGGGGGGGGGTAATTTAAATACTAAATTTGTTTTTGCCTCCTATTTTGATTGTGTATAATTTATATTTAGTTACACAATTTATTGAATTTGGAGCCAAAAATTTAGGTACACTTTGAAGAAATATTTTTAATCCACAGAAGCCATCGAGAATCCAGGCGTATTTTCCAGGTGTGGGGCATTCAATTCCCTACCCCCAGAAAAAGCGTTTATTAAAACACTACCCCCCCCCCCCCCTCCCGCCTGAATAGGGTTAAAATGTTTAATTTGAGCATAATTTTAATTTTACTACAACAAAATGAAATAAACAAATAAAATCAAACAGATTTTTAAATTGAATTAAACCTTTTTTCTAAAAACTTTTTAATTTAAAAAGGTTTCAACAGTTTTTGTACTTTTTACTTGTATTTACAGGTAATTACAAATGATTTTATTTTATGACTAGCGGCTACGCCCCTAGAGGTCTGTAGGGATATTTAAGGTAGAAGGGGAGTCGACTCTCCCCCCTCCCGTTTCAATTTTAGAAAAGAAAAAAGAAAATTTGGGAAGAAATGATTTTCTTCTAGGGGCGATATCTCTTGAAAGGTTAATGTTACCCTTCCCCCAAATAGTTAAAAAATAAGCTTCATTGTAAAGGAGAACCGTATCGTTTCAGCGGTTGGCAAGAACACTCAGACAAATATCCCGTTACTTTTATATATTTATTTGCAGGGCCAAGGAAAAAGGAATATTTCAACGAAAGAAAAAAAGACCTCTCAGATAAAAAAAAAATTAGTACTGTAATTCTGTTCTTTTGATGGCTAAAATGTTAAGGGCAAATTTTTTTTTTCTTTCGGGGAAATATTTCTTCTAAGAATAAATTAATACATATATCAAAAAGCTAGTTATAGCATCGTATTATAAACATTAAAAACAGCTTTCCATGGAAATTAAAATGAAAAATTATAACAACCATATTGGTACTTACTTCATGATTTTTATTTATACATTAGTGAAAATTTGTCTACAATACGATAAGATACATAATTATTCAGTATGACTTAGAACCGGTTCTTATCCAACGGATAGATATAATGGTTTAGAAGCCATACTGGAAAATATAGTTTAAATAATACTTTTTACAATTGGAATTGAAAGTTGTTCAGTGATTTCAGAATTACTCGATCCTAAAATAAATTTAAACAGATTAAATGGTAATGGATCTAAAGGGATAGAACAAAGGCCGGTAAATGATGTACAATGATGGCACACAAAATTACCTGTTTTACAGATTAAAAATAGTTGCTGAAACGTTTGAACACTCAACTTAATAAACCAACCAATCAAAATTTAGTAAAAGTCACCTAAGTTATTAAGCACGAATAAGAAATCATCATTACAAAACTTTAGGGCCTAGTCCTTTGTCCCCTCTCTCTCCCTTTCTCTGTTAAATAATATGTAAGACGCCTTTACTTTACGCGACTTGTATTATAATTTGCTTCCCAGCTCTATCCCTAATTTTCTGTTGATTCCCCTTTTAGCTACGGGAGAAGCCATTGTGATAAGATCAATATAATGTATTATGCCTCTATATAGTTGTTGTGCCATTTATTATGTTTTGTTCAATCAGTTATACATCTGCTGCTCCCTCCCTGGCTCAGGGTGGGGATCAGCTTTGTGTGTCCTTAATTTATGTGTTAATATATTATGTTGTAAACTATTAGTATTTAAGCTGCAATCACATTGCAAAATTTAAAATTTCTATCTCCCCTTGGGGACAAAATAAGTTAATTTTTTTTCATGATAATTATAATGATAATGTAATTAGGAAACCTATTTCCGTAAGTGCAATATCAGGAAAATTCGATGCATTAATTTTAAACCAAAATAAAGGGGGGGGGGGGGGTGAGCTCTAGATTTTTATTATTATTACAGACAATAAGAGCGGTGCATTTTAAGTGTCAATGGGATGTATAAACCCCCTAGGTTAAACAAGTGTCCCTGAATTGTTAAATTGACGCGCAAAGCTTGCAATTTTTCTCCAACACCTCCATTAAATTCAAGGGGGGTGTTACTCTTTTTTACCTTGGCACCCACCTTGGTTACATAAAGATGGGTTTAGGGGGGTGTATGATCCCTTCAATTTTTTCCAGGGAGGTGGATAAACTCCCCTTCCTCACATATCCTAACTAATGATATCAAACATATTTTACCTGAAGACAACTTTGAACAAATTCTTCCTTGGTAACCACTCCATCCCTAAATATATCTATTTATAAAAATGTATGTAACAGGATGTAATTTATCTTTATTTGCTTATCCTTGTTTCCTTTGGATGTATTGTACATATGATGTAAAAAGTTGTGGGTAATATCCATCCAAAAACTAAAAATCCTCCCCTCCCCCCCCCCCCCTAAATTAATGAAAAACATAAAATTAAGAGGGCGTTGCTGTTAAGGAGCATATTTAATAACATCTTTCACGTATTTATGATATTTATATATTTTGTATCATGACTAGTAGACCAACGGACAAAGTAACTTACGTACTGGATTCTCATTGGTAAAGGGATTCTTCACAAAAAAAAATTAAGTCGTTTATCTTGAATATCAAATGAGAAAAGAAAAAAAACACATTACCCCTTAGCTTTGCGGACTGACGAACGGGCGGACAAAGTGAATTATAGAAAATTAAATAATCAATTTACAATTTATAAGCCCCTCGAGAAGCTCGAATTTTTGCTCTAATTTACATTTTAGAAAGGGGGATGAACCCGGTATTAGTGTCTTAGAAATTATCTTAGTGACGTCAAAAAAATAGGATGTGTCGATACTACTAGGATTTTTAAGAATTGTTAATATAGGCCTGAAATCAAGATTTTTTGTGCTTTTAAAAAATATTAAAAATATTTCTAAAAATTCTACATTATTTTTGCTCACTTTTAAAAAACAAAATCAACTTTTTTTTATTTTTTTTTATAAAATTATCTTTCAAAATTGAAATAAGATCTATCAGCTGATATTGTACTTCTTACATAACTCAAGAGTTGACTTACAATGTGTAAATATTTTATAGATTATTTAGCAAAATAATAAAAAACTTATATGTAATTTCGTGATTAATAATTGGCTTAATCTTACATTAAACATTGAATGATTTTAAATAATTTTCAAATATTTGCTTTTATAATTATACTTATTGTATAAACACCTCATAAGTTAGCGCAAAATGCTATATATTTTATCACATATGAGCTATTTTTTAAGCCAGCTTTTTAGTCAAAATTTCAAACCAATAACAATTAAATCAAAAGATATTTGGTTAAAACTATATATAAACGAGAGTAAAGAAATAAGATATTGCTATCAACAACAACAAAAAAGGGTTTTGTCTAGTTTTTGGTAAAAATAACGCATATTTATCATTTTAAATTAAAGCTATCTTTTCAAGATTACATCTATAAATTCGTCTGTATTTTATAACTTATACCTGTTAATCAATTGATTTTCCATAATAATTTTATTTCTATATTAAATTTAGAGACAGCTAATTTTTCTTTAAATATAATGAGATGTTTATCAGAAATTTTTAATTAAGCATAATAATGTATATATTAAAAAGACAATTACGAATAAAAACAAAACAATCAATTATTAGATTATTTATATCAATAAATTTAACGGAATTTGAACGTAATTGTTAAAAAAGCTAGCTTAAACAGTTTTGCCATTAAAAAATAACCTTCTTTATGAATGGTACATTCTAACAAGGGTAATGATATCCAGTAGAGCAACATATTTAACAAATATGTCTTTAAATAATCAGTCTATTTAACAAATATCTTTTTAAAATGCATAAGTTATATTACCTCTCACAAGATTGTTTAGTCCTTTGACACTGTACATAATTATTATTTGATTGATCTATCCTTAATTTTTATTCATATTCAATTTTATTGTTTGTATATAAATATTTAATACCTGTATTATAATACGGTTATTATTTTTTTTGCTATGTTTTTATAAAATAAATATCTAAGCAAATGTTACCAATTCTTATAATTATCTGGAATTGAAAAGAATTACTTTCATTCGGTTGCTAAAAAGAGGAGAAAAAGAAATGTATTGAGTCAGATAGTAGCCTTAACCTGTACAGCTTTACATTTATTTCATAGATAAATTGAAATTGAAATTAGATAAAATTATTAATTGATTTTAGATTATTAAACAAGACATGTTAGAATTATCCTATCAATTTCAAACTCTTCATGATGATTCCTATGACAGTTAGGTATAATTTAGAAAGCAACTCTATCATTGTTAACAGAAAGTCAGTACGTCCATTTAAAACATGCTTTGTGTGTTTTTTGGCTGCTATTGAAGAAAGACAACTGAAATTTTAAGTGAAAAGGTCTTTTAAGCGGTGTTTTAATGTATTTTTTTTTACAGTAGCTTTTGATGGATTATTTTAGGTTAGGTTAGGTGATTGCCCTGCATGGTTAGGAAAATGGCCCCGCATGGATAGAGCCCCCCCCCCCCCGCAGTGGCTAGAAATAGGATAAAATCTACTGTGAAAATACCAAGAAACGTCCCTTAAGAGGCATTGTCATGAAAGGGACTATACCCAAGATATATGTGCATCTACTTAACGACTTCCAAAATTTGAGGGTGCCCTCAAGTAATGACCCCTTCCCCCCCCCCCCTGCATCTACTCTATACATTATTTTGTCTGTCTGACTGTCGGTCATGCTTAAAAAACCTTATTGTTGGAGAAATGTTATTTTCACGACTGCTTTTTTAGATAGCCAGCTGTAAGTTTTAGTCAAGATACCTTATATTTATACAGATCTGCTCCATATATTTATTGTCTGTCTGTCTGACAGATATACTTAAAAGGACAATTTAGTTTTAAAAGAAAAAAATTTAAAAAATGTTGGTGGTTTTTTTTCTAAGCGCGTGAGGGTGCAGGTACCCTATCCTAAAATAGTTAAAAACCTTCCCATGACCTATGACCTATGTCCCTGCAAAGGAGAAGCATATTAGTTAGGAAGATCCTTCCATATAAATAGACACACACACACAAACATTCTTTTACTTTGATATAAGGATTAGCATTTTGTTACTGTATCCTATTACTAGCGGCTACGCCTTAGAGGCCTCTTGGGGCACTTGAGAAGGAGAGAGTCCAATTTAAGAAACCAATTTATTTTTCTAGATTTTAAAAGAAAAAGACAAACAAACAAACAAAGAGACAGACAAACAGACATCCTGTTACTTTATTATATCCTATTATATAAATTAGTAAGCTAAGCTTTTTTTGACTGTAGCAACGGATCTTGTTAACCGCTGAACCTAAAGGGTTCTTCTTTACAGTGAAGCTTATTATAGGTATAGAAAAGTTTATAACTATTTAGGAAGAGGGCTCTCCACTCCCCAAAAAAAATAACACCTAGAAAAAAAGTACCATCTCCGCAATTTTACTTCTTTGTTTTAAAACTTAAATTGAAAATTGGAAGAATGAACTTTCCCCCTTACCACCCTAAAAGCTTCTAGTGATGTTACTGCTAGTGATAATATATTATAGTTTATATCAACATAATATGCGGATTTTAAGAAAAATTTAATCAAATATGCGGACTTTTTTCAACCTTTTTTTGACAACATTTATTAGACATATTAGAATTATACTATTGATTTCAAATTTTGCACGGAAGTATGTCCTTTTACTGTATGCTATATTTACGCAATTTTGCAACAAATTTATGTGCAATTTCATTTAGACTTCAAAATTAATATTCTGCTTATTAAGTTCTGACACTCTAGCTATTGTGCGTTTGTTCTACCTTCTGATTTTTGTGCTTCGTTTTTATGGATGTTGTCATCCTTGTCTAGAAAATACAAATTAATTAATCTATGGTAGAAAGTACAGAGAGTATAAATTATTTCCTACATTTTCTTTATCAATTATCAATTATCAATCACCTCTATTATCCATCTCTTTTTTAGGGGTTACCTTTCCCACCTCCCCTCTAATCCCTCGTTTTTAGTTACGTCACTAAGATAATTTCTAAGACACTAATACCGGGTTCGTTTGATATTGTCTGATTACGCCAGAGAAAGAAAAAGGAATATTTGTAATACTTATGAAAAAGTAACAGAATATCTGTCATGTGTATTGAAGGATCTTGTTAACCTCTGAACCGATATGGTTCTCCTTTACAATGAAGAATCTTATAATTTAACAACTATTTTGTGAAGGGTGACATCACTATCCCAAGAGAAATTGGACCTAGAAAAAATTACTTATCTTCCTCGAAAAAATGTCTTTTTAACTTAAACTCGAAAGTGAAGGGTCGACTTACTCTTCCAACCTCCCTTTATTTCTAAGAATAAAGCCACTGGATAAATAAAACAGTGGCACTGCTAACACCTCTTCAATTCTTTACAAATTGTACCTTTTGCTGCTAGGTTGTAAAAAGAGTAAGGGGGAATTTCTTGACCCCAAACGGATACAACCATTTAGAATGCACGCACAGTAAAGACTTCCAGAAAAAAAGACCTATACACCTAAAATGCTACAACGACTAACAAATTACAGACCTTACTATAAGCAGAAAAAAGTCCAATTGAATTTAAAGGCTATGCGTACAAAAACTACATTACAACAGTGTGCATTTTTTGTTAAAAGCTTTTGTATTGGATCTTAGGACATGTTATAGTGGATCAAGAATAATTTACAAGATAATTGTCTAGCTGGCTGTCAAACGAATCCCCCCCCCCCTTTTTATTTTTAACCTTTTTCAAAAATAGGGAGGGAAGATGTTTGCATCAAGGCATAATAAGGGAAAACGCCCACTATTCCATTACAACTTCCTCCCCCCCTTTAACCCCCTTCAAAAAAGTAAAAAGTTTGCCAACCTGTTAGTGTCAAGCCTGTTGAAAATAGTTTCTACGCAGTGTTTCAGCTCCTCGGTGGTTATACTCAGATTTACCGGCGGCGAAAACCAGGGGGTACCTTAAAATATCACCAAACATTATATAAAAAATTAACAGGATGTGTGTGTGTCTGTCTGTCTTTATTGAAGAATCTAACTAACCACTGATATGGCTCTCCTTTACAATGTAACTTCTTATAGGTCCTGGGAAGGTTTATAACTATTTTACTATTTGGGTAGAAAAAATGCCTCAACACCATTTATTTTTACTTTTTCTATTAAAAAAATAAAATTGTAAAAGGTGAGGGGTGTCAAACTTAACTTTAATCCCCATCCCACCAAGAAAAGAAATTTTTAAAATAGTTTAATGGACAAACTAACATTTAACTACTTTAGTTGAAAACTAGCGGATACGCCCCTAGAGGCCTCTAGTGGCACATGAGGAAGGGGGGGGGGGAAGTTGAATTCTATTTTTTCTAGGGGCGATTTCTCTTGGGATGGTGTATTTATCTGCCTCCAAAATAGTTATAAACCAGGACCTGAGAAGCTACCTTGTAAAGAAGAACCATATCGGGCCAGCGGTTAGTGAGATCATTTAGTAAAAACAATTAACAATTAAACATACAAACATCCTGTTACTTTAATTGAAAATTTTATCCAGTATGTAGATCAAAGTATTTTCTGTTATGAATGGTTCTCTTACAATACTCGAAATATTAGACCAATATTACATAAGATGAATGTAAATTTTATGTCCAATAAAATCTTGTAAACTATACTTATTCTTGCTGGTTTTATGCTATAGGAAGTTGAAATCCAATTCCTCTCAAAATGACCCCTAAAAATTTAACCATCCCCCTCCAAGAAAGTTTTTTTTCTCTATGAAGGGAGGGAGGGAGCGAAAGATTATGGGGTATTTATTTTTAAAAAGTAGTAAAGGAAGCAGCTTATAGTGCCTAATAAAAAATGGCGCCATACATTACAAATCACCAATGATAGGCCAGTATACTTTGTAATTGACCAATAGAAAAATGTATACTGGTCTTTCATTTGTATTGTATGACGTCATTTTTATTAGGCACTATTTGCTGCTTAGAAGAAAAACAAACAAAGAATCATAGCAAGAATTTTAGACAAATAAAAATATGTTTGAGCAGTCTAAAAAATCCTCTATTACTTTTTCAGTATGTTATAAATGATCTGTTACTATGATTGATCATGAAAGCGAATTTTTATCTGCACAGAAAAAAAAGAAATATTTTTTTGATAGTGAAGCTTTTCTATAATTTGATATGTCTGTCCTTCCGTAAGTCCATCAGTTGGGGAAATGTGATTTTCTCAGCTGTTATTAAAGATAAGAAACCAAGAAAATTTTCAGTAAATATACCTTTGACATCTGCTCATCTAGTCTACACTAGTACACGTTGTTTAGTCCGACTGGCTGTCGACTTTGCTTCAAACGATAATAATCACACGGCGTTATATAGACATGTTACAAAAGCTTAAGTTTAGAATTTGAAGTATCTAAGTCAAAAGTTGCGATCACAAGATTTCTGGAGACCTGGAGGATCAGGACCAACAGGGTGGAACCTGGAATTTACTTGAACACCTATATTTCATATGAGGATATACTAATGTAGGATAATTTAGTATTTTGGAAATATAAATGCTTTGTTTAAGTCAAAAAACACTTTTGCTATTTACCTGGATAACCCTGCTGTATGCTGGCATCCTGTGCCCCCCAGGATGGAGATATTCAAACAATTGTAACTCTTAGTTATGTGGCAGCATACCCATATTCAAAAAGTCACTCAGTTATAGCCCTCTATCTTTTACATACAGAATATTAAATATTTTCGTCATTTATACAGCTAAAATTCAGTTTGTTATAAATACATCCCTACGCTTAAATTGCAAAGCAAAATTACAGACTTAATAGAGTAGCTGCGCTTCTTGTAACACTCTATCTAAGGACTAAAAGGATGCATACATGTTTTTTTACAGTCTATTAAACAAGACATACAGGAAATCAATATTATTAGCGAATCTTCTTTTTAAATATTAGTGTCTGTCTGTCGGTCTCTTACTCTCTCTCTCTCTCTCTTGCTCTCACTCTATCTTTAGCTCTCTCTATTCATCCATCTTTCACTTTCTTTCTCTCTGTCTATTTATTTATCAATCTATCTTTCTACTTCTCTCATTTTCTTTATCTATCTATTTCTCCCTCTCTCTCTGGCTATCTCTATATATATCTATCAAAAGGCTATATATCTCATAGGAATGACCTACCTCCCCTTTAAATAACCTAAAACCTGTCTAGGACCAACACTAAACTCTATTTAAGGATATCCTTTTGAACAAAAGTAAATTTTAACTTTAGTATGTAAGCTATATCAGTATTTAAATTTTTAATCTGTTTAAAATATTAATTTCATTAGTAAAATTTAATGTCTTTTAATTATTTCAAATATTTTAAATTGTTACAATTCAAACTAAATTCTAATTTCTAAATCTATTTTCAAACTTTTTAAAAGGTACAATAATATTTTAATTTTATATTATTTAATCTCTTTACAGTAAAGCTTCGAAACCGCTTAATATCCGCTAGATTTGAAACGGTGTTCAGCCATACTGGAAAATAATGTATAGCATCGCATTAGAGACAATTTTTCGCGATTATTAAATTAAATTAATACCAATTTTATAAGCCCAGGCCTTTAGACCCTCGAAGCTACCAATTTTTAAAATAATTTTTCATTTTAAAATCCGCGAAAAGCTGTCTATAATACGATGCGATAAATAACTATTAACAAATTATTTTTTCTATTTTAATTTAACCTTATTACAACAAAATATATTTTATCCGACTATATTAATACCTTTTAGAAGTAGATCAGTCCCTTAAAACAAATAAAATAAATAAAATTAAGTACATATTATGGCGTTTTCCCTAAAAGTAAATTATTGAGCAAAGAATCCCTCTTTCCACACAGACTTACTTAAAAAAAAATTAAAAATAAGGGGGTTGGATATTACTTTTCCAATTGTGTGTTGATAAATTTAGATCACTTTATTTTAGGTTAGATAGCCCGGAAGGGATAGGGCACCTCTAGCAAGCGACCACCGCAGGGGTTAGTCTTATAACAAATACCCCCATTTCAGAAAAATAAGAAAGGAACAGGTTTCGATGCTCGAAACCAGCTAGGCACTTTGATTTAAAGCAGAAGCAGCTTTTAGTGCCTAATAAAAATGACGTCATACAATACAAATGACCAATGAAAGGCAAGTATACAATTTACATTTGGTCAATTTAAATATTTACTGGCCTATCATTGGTCATTTGTATTGTATGATGTAATTTTTATTTAGACACTAAAAGCTGCTTTTCGAAAGCACCCATATTTTGTTTGATAGAATAATAAATGCATATATGTACTACAATTGAAAGGGTTTTAAAAAGGGCTCGGCAGCTGCGCGTAAGCTTTCAACCCGACAAAGCTAATATTGCTTGATTCACTTCTCTACAAGAGATAAGATTGATACTGAGTATTTTTAACTTGAAATATGTTTTGGAATAATTAAGTAGACTTTTTCCTATCAAATTAAGTTAAGAAAGATTTCTAACTGAATGTTTTTTTAAAATAAAGTAATCCTCTAAAAAACATAATTTGTGAGCTACCAAAAATTATAAAAAAAAACATACCTTCATTTATAAGCGAGTCCCTTCTTCTGGGAATAAAGTCTATATCAATCACAGATTCACTCTAAAGCATATCATTATACCAATGGTTAAAAAGTTTGGACATACAAATTCACTCTAAAAAACATAAAACAGGGATCGAAAGGGATAGGACACTGAATGATAAACTAATATAAATCTTCACTATTAATAAACAAAAATTTTAAGTTAAAAAGATTAGACACTATTAGTTTGTATCAACCAATCATAAATTTTTAAAAAGTACCCAAAGTTGTATATAATTTGGAAATAAAATTTTGGGAACTAATGTAATTTGCAATCTAATGTCCCCTCCATGAGCATAAACCCATTTTTCTTTGACCTGCATTACCATACCTATATAATTCCCACTTTTTATCAGTCCTTGGCTGAAAAACATTGGGTACCTCCAATCAATTTTGATTGGTTTACCATAAACTTTACATTATATTTTTTTTCAAGAAAAAAATTAGCAATTGACATTAGAGTAAACAATACAGGGGGAAGGAGTTAAATAACTATATGTTCCCTTCCAGAGGACCCTGTGTCGACTTTTAATTGGATCTTTAAAAATCAATCAATAGCGTCGGGAATATTAACACAGCCAAATCGCTACAAAAGAGCAGAAAGCAATTTGCTAACAAATGAAAAAGGTCCTTAACAGGGGAATCCAGGTAGTTATCAGGATATACATCATTTCTATAAATTTATTCTACTGACAAATAGACATACAGACATCCTGTTACTTTTATATAAGGATTAATCTCTAAAATGGAATACCCACCGGTGGTATTAGATTTACCCCCATTAACTCGTAGATGCCAACCAAAACATTGCCCAGCTCATTCTAAAACAAGGATGACAATATCAAATAAAAGCGAAGCTCTAAAATCAGAATGAATGTTGTACCAACGAACAATAACATTTATAGAGTGTCAGAACTTAGTCATCAAATAAATGATTTTTGAGTCTAAATAAAATTGTACATTAATTACTTGCAAGATTATACAAATATGGGGATAGTGTAGAAGGACATAATTTCCTATTAAGGATTTAATTATAAAGATGCTTCGCTTATAATATTGTACCTTGTTGTCCTATGAAACATTATTTCAAAATTCAAATAAATAGGATAATTATATCATATAAAAAATTGATGTTAAAAATCTGTATGTTTTAAATAGACGTACAGACATCCTGGAAAAGGATTACAGAGTTGCTACTCTTTATAAATAGCTTTTAAAAATGATGACGACATCCAACAAATCAGACAAGAATCCGTAACAAGTTTTCTCTCGGGGCTAACAAAACTGTCTTTAATCTTACATTTTTTATTTCAATATCCGCGGAAAGATGTCTATTATGCGACTTATTCATGGTGGATGGACGTACGGACTGACACTAACTATAAAAAAGCTTCGCTTAATTTATTTTTTTAAAAATTTATAATTAATTCTGAATTATGTAGTAAAGAAAAATATAAAACATAATTAATATGATATTTGTATTTTTCCTATATATTGTTCAGTCCTTGGTTCTAGCCACAGATATAAAGGGATAAGACAAAGGCAGATAGATTGACGAACAACAACAATGATGATTTATTTATGTAGAATACAATTAGTGGTTGAAACATTTATACACTTAGCCTAATGAACCAATCAATTAAAATTCAAGTCCCCAAAGTTATGGAAACCACGAATTAGAAAACGCTATTATAAAACTTTTTGGGACTAATGTAATAAACAGCACAATGTTCCATCCCTCCCTGGTTCTAGCCAGAGTGGACCCTCAGGCTATACATATATTAGGGTTATTTCCCCAAAACCAACCTTGGACCACACTAAACATTACACCCCCCTTCCCCACCTCCCATGCATTTTTTTAAAATCATGATAAAAAAGGGAAAGAGAGGTTAGGTTAAGTGTATTATAATAAAAATTAGCCCCGCGGGGTTAAGGTATTCCGTAATGGCTACCCACAAATAAAATGGAAATCTTGGTACCACGTAAACTTAATGATTAGGGGGGGGGGAGGGAGTTGGATTCTTTAACTTTTGCAGGGAAATGGCAGATGCAAAAGAGTTTTCCAGAACGTGTTACGTGATTTTTATTATATGCATTTTTAATTATTGTTATATTTTTTTAGCAGTTTGAATCATTTTTAGTAATTACCGTTATAGACATTTTGTTTTTGTTTTAAATCTAAAGGGAAAAAAGCACTGGACGATAAATTAAATTATACCCCCAAGAATAAAATACAAAAATAACTCTTCTGCAGATTAGAATTCATGGTTGAAAAGTTTGGACACTTCAAGTTTTAACTAACTGAAAAGGATTTAATAAAGTAATCATATAATTTTGCAATATTTCAGGTCTTTGAAGAATAAAATGATAAGACAATGGCAATAAAATTGATGTACATCCCTCATGATGATAAACAAAATTACCACATCAATATATCAAAATTAAAGATTGAAACGTTTGAACAATCAACTTAATGATCCAACCCATCAAAATTCACTGAAGTCCCCAAAATTGTTAAGCCAACGAATAAAGAAAACGTCATTATAAAACGTTGAGGACTGGTGTGATAAGCAGCCCATTGTCCCTCTCTCTCTCGATGTTAAGTGAGGTTATTGTCTGGTAATTATAAATTATAAAGATTATGAA